>NC_080165.1:68780480-69111745 GCF_950295315.1 Erinaceus europaeus
ACTCTGTAAATGAGGACAACCAACCATACTCAGCCTGCCCAGGGTCAAAGGCCAGCCAGTGGTCCAGACTGCCTTTTTTTACATTTCTTTCAATGTTTTACATTTGACAGTAAATACAATAGTTTGTACATGCATAACATTTCCCTGTTTTCCATATAACAATACAACCCCCTCTAGGTCCTCTGTCATCATTTTTGTGCCTTTTTTTATTATTGTTGTTGTTATTAATGACATCATTGTTGGCTACGACAGAGAGAAATGGAGAGAGAAGGGAAAGACAGAGAGGAAGAGAGAAAGATAGATGCCTGCAGACCTGCTTCACTGCTTGTAAAGCGACTCCCCTGCAGGTAGGGAGCCAGGGGCTAGAACCGGGATCCTCATGCCGGTCCTTGTGCTTTGCGCCACCTACACTTAACCTGCTGCACTGCCGCCCGACTCCTGATACTCTCTGCCTTCAGGACTCCTCCCCACTTGGAGTGGGGTGCCAGGGTCTGGGTGGGCAGGTAGCCAAGTGACCCTCCTAAAACAATGGGCTCAGTCCTGGGCTCATGGGAGCAGGAAGGAACAGCAATGAGTGACAGGGAACAGCACTGACCCAGCCCAACAACCAACATGCCTGTGACCTCCTCTGGGCAGCGGCCAAGGCAGAGGTCAGCTGCCAAGTGACAGCAGGCATGCTGGGCTGAGCCAGCAGAGCCTAGTGGGAGCCTCACACACCAAGGGGATGAAGTCAGAGGTGGGAAATAGGCCTGGTGTCAGAGGAAGGCTTGATTGGAGGGGGGGCGGGGGGTTGACATTCCTGGAAAGTTCTGCTCTGATTGGTTTAGTCTGAGGCTCCTACACAGTCCCTGCCTGTTAGCTGTGAGTTTATTAATAAACCCTACCCTGCTCCCTGCCCTCAGCCAGAAGAGGCAGCAGGGCTGCTTGGGTTTCCTGCTCACACCGTGGCAGACTGAACCCTTAATCTGCCTGGGAGGTACAAATCCCCTGCAGCCCCCAGACCGAGTCCCCTCCCCTGTGCAACTTCAGCCCAGACCCTGGGGACCAGGAGTAACGTGTGAATGTGTGCATGTAGGTGCATGAGGCTACAGACCCTCACAGGTGCCTATGTTATGCACACAGTTGGATGCACAAGCAGTGCGCTCCTGGGGCCAGGCAGTGGCACACCCCATTGAGTGCACGTTACTATGTGCACAGACCTGGATTCAAGCCCTTGTCCACACCTGTAAGGTTGAAAGCTTTATGAGCAGTGAAGCAGTGCTGGAGGAGTGCCTCTCTCTCTCTCTCTCTCTCTCTCTCTCTCTCCCTCCAGGGTTATCATTGGGGCTCAGTGCCAGCACTATGAATCCAATATCCATGGCTCCCAATGGCCTTTTTTAAAAAAAACTTTATTCAGTAGGACAGAGAGAAATTGAGGGGGGAGGGGAGAAAGACACCTGTAGACCTGCTTCCTGCTTGTGAAGAGTCCCTGCTGTAGGTGTGGAATGGGGGCTCAAACCCCAGTCCCTGTGTGAGTCCTTTCATATAGTACTATGTGTGCTTAACCAGGTTCACTACTGCCTGGCCCCCTCTTGCTCCCTCTCTATCTCCTCCTCCTTTCCTTTTTCTCTGTCCCATCAAATAAAAAAGAAAGAAAAACAGAAAGAGCTGAGCTCCTGAAGAGGGCAGTGAGGGTGAGAGTGGGCTCCTGAGTGTGCACACATGCAGGCATGTGTGTTTGACCTGAGAAACTGTCACCTGTGGCTCAGCAGCCACTGAGCATGATCTGTGTGTGCCCTTTGAGCCCCAAGCATGTGCATGGACAGTAGCAGGGCATCCACTAAGGGTGAGGGTGCTAAGGTCTCCTGAGCGGTCAGCCTCCCTCCTTGGCACTGCCTATTAGCACTCAAAATTTAAACTGACCTCTTTGCCCCTCCTCTACCCTTGTTAGGCCCCTGCCCCTGTCCTGGGACAATGGGAACAGGAAGAAGAATAGCTCCTTAATCTGCAACACAGGATCCCTCAGGGGAGGAGAGAAAACCTGAGGCACAGAATCAGAACTTAATATAGTCACAGAGCTGGCCGAGGAGGATGTGAGCTCCTATTACACCTGTCACCTTGCCCTGGTCATATGAGCTGGCTCTGCTGGCAGGGTGTGGGCAGAGTGAGAAGAAGGTACTGAACAGTGCGGGGGCACACCCCACCTCCTTCAAGGGAGTCCCTTTCCAACGGCTCCTCTCAGTGAGGGCTGGGCCACAGCTCAGTTGGGTGGTCCTGACTCCCAGGAGGCCAGGCTGGGAAAGGAGGGTTGTGGTATAGCCTCTAATTTGGATCCCTGCACAGCACAAAGGGACAGCTTCCTCTGATCCACAGCCCCCTCTCTCAATACCACTCCCTCCCACATCCAAGGTCCCCCCCAAAAAGGGCATATCTGTGAGCAGGGGTGAGAACCAGCATGAGAAGGAGAGGGTGAAGGATCAGCAGCCCCTTCCCAGGTGCTATGAAAGCTGGGATTCAACACAAACACCTCCCCCAAACATCTCCTGCAGACAAGTTCCTGAGACTTCACTGGGTGGAGACAGGATTGTCCTTGCCCAGAGTCAGGGGGTACCTTAGTGGTTTCTTCAGCATTTTCAAGTCTCCGTTTACTTGTCTGTGAAATGCCCCCTTCCCAGCTACCCCCCACCCCAAAGTGCTCTGTGCCTGTCTGGCAAATAGCAAAGGAGGCTGCTCTTCAGTGGGGCTATTTGTGGAAGAAGCCAACACACTTGGTCTTTTTTTTTTCTTTTTTGCCCCTAAGTTTACCACTGAGGATCAGTGTCTATATGACTACTTCACTTTTTTAAAAAACTTTATTTACTCCCTTTCGTTGCCCTTGTTTTTTATCATCGTTATTGTTATTGCTGTCGTTATTATTGGATAAGACAGAGAGAAATCTAGAAAGGAGGGGAAGACAGAGAGGGGGAGGGAAAGATAGACACCTGCAGACCTGCTTCACTGCCTGTGAAGTGAACCCCTGCAGGTGGGGAGAACCAGGATGCTGATGCCAGTCTGTGCGCTTTCCACCATGTGCACTTAACCCGATGCGCCACAGCCTGGCTCCCCCCACACTTGGTCTTTAATTAGAAGAGACTGCAGGTGCATCCTGCGTACCCACCCACCCATTCCCACCCAGAGCTGGGTCATCTCCAGAGCCTGGCTGCTGTGACATACCAGGGAGACATCCTGGGCATCACCAGGCTCCATGTTTACAGTCAACAAATGTCCTGAAAAGGCCACCACTCTGGTTGCCCCAGGCCTGAGGACAAAAGTTCAGCAAAACAGGCCCTACAGGAACAAGCCCAGAAGTTGCTGCCCATGGCTTCTGATCACTGGCCCTCTGGGAACCCAGTTTTTTTAGTTTTACTTACTATTAAGGCATGAGATTTGTGCCTTGGATTGCAGAAGCTAAAGGGCCCAGCTGGGGAAACCTGTGCATATGTAAAGGCCCCTGAAACCCCCACCTAGATGAAGCATAGAGGATTTATAGCAGCCTAGGAAGCTCCCTAAAGCCCTTCCCAGGCAACCCCATTCCTGTGAGGCAGGACTATTCCAACTTCTATTTGGCTTTGCTTGTTCTCAGGCCTCAAGCAAAGGGGTTCCTCAGGCATGTGATCTTTGCGTCTGACCCACTTGCTTCATCATGCAGTCTTTGAAGAGCATCTCTGTTGTCCCTGCAGCACTAGCGCTTCTTTGTTCTTGGCTACGTAACCTTCCACACAGTGACTACACTGCAATCTATCTGCTCTGCTATTGATGAGCATTGGGTTGTTTCCAATATCGTTTTAATTCAGATGATGAAAAATGTAATAGCATTTTTAGGGCCTGTCTATTGGTGCACATGAACACAGAAACCCATTCTTGAGGCAGATTTGGGGCGTGGGGTACATCATTAATACCTCCAGGGAGTAAAAGGGAAGTGAAAAATTATTAAACCTCTCTCTGCCCTAGGTCCTAAGCTTTTTGGGATACAACAGATTAGTCACAGGATTAGGAGTACAGAAACAGAGAATCCTTGAAGAGAAACTCCATGAAGAACATCAATGAGCATGGAACCAGCCATGTGTGTGTTTAATTCCTCCAGCAGCTGCCATAAAAAGTACTGTGGGCTTGGTGGATTCAGACAACAGAAATTTTTAGTCCAGGAGGTGGTGCATTGGTGGACAATGCTGAACTTGAAAGCATGAGGTCTCAAGTTTAAGTGCCATCATCAAATGTACCAGAGATGCTCTGGTTCAAACTCTCATTCTCTCTCTCTCTCTCCCTGTCTTTCTTTCTCCCTCTTTTTCTCTCACTCTTCCTCTCTCTCTCTCATTAGCAAATAGACAATAGATAAATAAATCTTAAAAATGTAAAGGAAAAGAATAAAAAGAAAAACAGATTATTTATACTTGCCTAGTTAAGGAGGCCAGGATCTGAAATCCATAATGTGTTCTATACCTCTCTCCTAGTTGTCAGTGGTTACCAGCAAACCCTTGCATTCCTTGGATTGTAGCAGCATCACTCTAATCTCTACTCTTTTATCACTTGGCTTGCTTCCCTGTGTGTGCCCATCTCTACAAATCTTTTTCTCCCTCAGGACACCAGTCATTGGGTTCAATGCTCACTCTAATGTACTATAATCCTTACTCAATCACATCCACAAAGATCCTCTCCAGCTAGGGTCATATTTCCTGCTGTGGGAATATGTGGGAGGCACTGGGGAGGCACAGGACACCAAGCAATGACTATGACTTTGCACTTGTGTGCATGAATGTGCATAAGCGTTTTTGTGGGTGTTTATAGAGTGTGGGGGTGTGCTTGTGAGAACATGTCTGCCTTGGCATGTCTGGCGCAAGTGTATGAGTATGTGTCCATGACTTGGACCTCCTGCTAGACAGGCTGAGAAAGGTGGCAAGGCAGCCTGGTGTGGCAGGCCTGACTCCCTGTTGTGGTCTAAGTACTAGGGGCCATCAGGAAGCAGGGTAGGTGGGGCATTGCCTCACGAATCCAGGTGATAGGGGTGTTTGCTGAGGACAGGCCCATAGTCACTAGAGGTGGCCTCCTGGCTTCTGTGCCTATTCCCAGGGCCTCTTCCAGGAACGTTCCTAGAAGGCCCCTCCACCCAAGCTCCCTGGCCCCATTGCCTGGACTGGTAGGTGCTGGTTGACTCATCCCTTCCGGGACTGGAAGCCAGCACTCAGCTACTTGCTGTGCTAGCCAGGTAGGGTGGAGCACAGAGCCAGGTCCTCCCAGGCCCCACCCCCTGAGCATTCTGAAGTAGTCCCCAGTCACTGAGGAGGCAGAGGAAGACTGAGGTGAGCACATGGTCAGGTAAGTTCCAGAAGGAGAACAGCTCTTTTAGGCAAGTCCACCACCTGGTCACAGGACACTGGGAAAGTCTCAAGAGTGCTGTTGGCTCAGAGCCTGCTGGGAGTCAGTTATGTCTTCTGAGGCCTTGACCAAGGTGAGATGGCATAATTATGCCTCATATGACAGGATTATTGCAAGGGTCCTATGGAGCTATACCATCTGCACAATATTTAATTATTTATTATTTGTATCAGAGCATTGCCTAGCTCTGGCTTATGGTGGTGCTGGGGTTTGAACCTGGGACTTTTGGTGACTCAGGCATGAAAGACTTTTTGCATAGCCACTATGCTATATCCCCAATTGTTTGTTTTGCTTTTGTAAGACAGAAATTCAAAGATAAGCAGGAGGGGAGATAGAGAGAGAGACACCAGCAGCACTGCTTCACCACTCATGACGCTTCTCCCCTGCAGGTGGGGATGGGGGTTTGAACCCAGATCCTTGCTCATATCATATGCGTGCTCAGCCAGGTATGCCACTGCCTGGCACCTTTCCTCCCCCTGCCCCCACCCTCTTCTTTTATACAGAGACAAGGCAGAAAGGCAGAGAGTGAAACTTCCTTCAATGCACTAATATCAGGCTCAAACCTGGGTTGTGCACATGGAAAAAACACACTATACCAGTGATATATTTCATCTGCTCCCAAGAGTACATGCTTTCTTTGGATTTGCTGGAGTCATTATTCTCTTAGGGGACCCCTACCCTTCTCCCTTCTCCCTTTCCATAGTCAGTCCGTAGTCACTGCCACTGCCTCTTTAGCCACCCGACACCACCTACATACCCTCCAGCTGCAGTCTTCCCACACACATATACACACACAGGGTGGGGTGGGATGGGAGTTTGGGAGTGGTCTCTTCTCTCCACCTACCCTCCAGCCCAGCTCTTTGATGTCCTGGTTTTGTTCAGGTGTGACAGTGAGCTTATCTGAGGTCCATTGGCTGGTCTTCATGCCACCTTTGCACAAAGAGCTGTGTAGACAGGCCAGAGTACCACCAGAGTTCATCTGGTGGTGAACAGGACATCAGGACATCACCACACAGGTGGTATCTGTGCATATGCCCAGGCATAAGTGTATGAGCCCATGGAGCCCATGTGGGTGTGCTCCTAAGAAGATGGGCCCCCTGAATGTCTTGGTACCTCAGAGTGACTCCCCCACCCACTTCCCAGATAAGAGTCACCAGGGGCCTTAACTGTGAACCTGGTGAAAACCACCTTCAACTGGAGAGCCTGGAGCCCCACCCACATGGGCAGCAGGTGCCCTGGAGCCAGCATGGCTCCACCCAGGCAGCAGGAGTGTCCTCACCCAATGGGATGGGGTGACACAGGGGAGGAGGGAGGCAGCTGTGTGCCTTCTCCAGATCTCTGGCTCTCTAGCTCTCGGAGAGAGGCTCTTTATCCCCAGCAGTGCTCAATAGGTTAGGAAGGAGGACTGCCATGGCCTCTGGGACTTGGCACTAACTACAAAGCTGGAGGGGTACCCCCCCCCCAGCCCTCTGGAGCCAGCGGCTGGCAGGGGGAGGGGCCATGACGTGCGGTGGCCTCATGCGGCTGAGAGGAAGTGGCTAATTGCTGACCTGATGACTGGGCGGCCTGAGGAGTGGGGTGATGATGCCACTGGGGAAACTGGCGCCTCAGCCTGAGGAGGGGGCCCAGCAGAGACCGGGTGGGCCTGGCCTGTAGGCTTCAGGGCCTGAGGTGGCATTGGCAGAGGAGAAGGGGGTGGGGGGTGAGGGGGTAGGGGGTGGGGTGAGGTGGGGGTGAGGCTTTGACCGTGGGAAAAGCCTTCTTCAGGGCTTCCCTCAGCTTTAAGGGAAAAGTGTTCAGATGTCCCAGGGGATCAAGGGCTTCGGGGAGGGGGCATAAGGGGGCTCAAAGGGTGGACAGGGTGAAGAGACCTCCCCCTACACTTTCAGTTTCTCTCCATTTTTGTCCCCCTTCCTCTGCCCATGTGGCCCAGGTTGATGATGAAAGAGGATATAAACAGAGGTTCTTTTGACCAGAAGACCACCCCACCCCCAGCCCACTTCCCTCAGATACACGTTGCCTACTTGTCCATACCACCCTGCTAAAGACCAGTGTTCAGGGAATGAGACATCAGCTCAACACAAGCAAGGCCTGACCAAGGGGGTGGGTAGTGAGACTAGTGAAGGAAGGGTAACCAGAGGCACAGGAAGAGAGGAGGTAGGCAAGACAGTTCTGCACCAAGATTTACGCAGCCCCTTCCTGGCAGAAATTGTGGGTAATCAGACTCAGAGTTCCTCACCTATGCTGGGAACAGCTTCTGGCAGAGGTGGGTCTAACCACAGCTGGGGTAAAGGTTAGGACCAGATTGGGAACCACCTATATTGGGGGGGGCATCCCCAAGGCCTCAGGTATATTCACTCCAGAGAATCTGCAACCTGGAAATCTCTTAAGAAAGCCCACCCAGGCAATGAATACATGGTATAATGTTTATGCAGACAGAGCCTCATGCCTGAGGCTACAAAGCTCCAGATTCACCCACCCCATACACATACACACACACAACACCCCCCCCCACCATAAGCCAGAGCTGAATAGTGAGGTGCTCTGGTAAAAAAAAGAAGGAGGAGGAGGAGGAGAAGGAAGCCCACCCAGCCATTTCTAGATTTCTAGTTTGTTCCTTTACACCCTAGTGCCCCATGTAGGTTTAAAATTACATGTAATAGGTGAGGGGGGGGGTGACATTCCACCTGCCAGAGGAAGGAAAGGAGACATCAGCTGGGAAGCACACAGCACCCACCCCAAGAAGCCCTGGCAGTGATGAAGAGGTACCAGTGACAAACTCTTGAGTGTTTCATCTGAGGGGAGACTCAGTCTGGCCCTCAGGAAGTCCCTACTTCAGTAAGCAGATGTGGCCTGCACCACTAGACCTCCATTCTGAAGACTGAACACAGTGCCAGGCCTCTGGAAACTCAGTCTAAGGTGAGAAACACCAACCCCTTGAGCTTTTTCAGGACCACCCCATCTGTTGGAGATACCCATTTCAGTGCCTCTAAGATTTCTAGAGGAACAAAGAAAGACAAGACATTCAGTTGAGTATGCTTTTTAGATCAACAGTGATATATATATTCATTATAATTCTATCCCATACAATATTTGTGGGCATACTTTATATCCACAAAAACCTTTCATCCTTGATCTGCAACTCTAGTTCAACTAGTCCTTTAGTTAGACAAATCTGACCACTGGATGGCTCCAGTCTGAAGGAGGCGGGAGACCCCCAGACATAGAAATGCAGGTAGACACCTCTGAGCGAGGTCAGGCTGGAGAGCAGAGGTGAGGTGCGAGGGGGGTCCTGGGGCACGGCTTGCAGCAGTTTAAAATTCCTTCCAGGCCAGATCCCTAATCCCTCGCGCACAATGGCCGCCTTCTCGCCCGCAGTCCGCGCCTACGCCCTCCCCCGCGGGGCCGGTGGCAGTGCCACCACGGGCCTCTTTAAGTCCCTTTGAAGCCGCCAGAGTCCCGCGCTGCAGGAGGCCCCGCCGCTATGCCAGCTATGCCAGCTATGTCCCCGCCGCCGCCGGCCACCACCGCTCCCCCATTAATGCAGGCTAATCTGGCTAATAAATAAACTCCCCTCCCATCCCAGCCTCAGCCCCCCGCTGGCCTCCTCCCCGCCGCCACCCCAGAACTGATTGCAGGGTTTAGCTAGAACACGCGCCACTCTCTCTTCTATTTCACCCCCAATAGACATCCTAGGTCTGTTGTCTGTCTCTAATTTAGAGACTTCTTTGCCTTTTGCGTTGCATCAGTAACTCACTTTCACAATCCACCTGCGCCCAGGGAAGGGCTTTAGGGTCCGCGAGCGCCCCCTGAAGGCGGGAGGAGGCACAGGCCCCGCCCCCGCCCCGAGCGCCCAGCCCCACCTCCGTCCGCGGAAGTCTAGCGCCCCGCGTGGAGCGGGATAGGGGGGTGGGGGTAGGGGAGTGGAGACAGGTGACTGTGGCCGCGGAAGGTGCCGGCGCCAGGCGGCTGGAGTCTGCTCTTCGCGGCCTCTGCCGCCCCCTGCGTCCCCACCCGGGCTTCCCAGAGTCTGACTCAGAGCCAGGCCGCATCGCTTCGCCTCCAACACAGCCGCAGCGCAGAGAAATTACAGGATTCAGGGGCCTGGCTAATGCGCTCTAATTACCCACCGCCGCTCTCCGCCGCCGCGCTCAGCGGCTCCGGCCAACGCGCCGCCTAATTAGGCCACCACCACCACCACCACCACCACCACCACCACCACCACCACCCCCCGCCCCGGCCGGCACCTGTACCAGGCCCCCAGAGCAGCGAGAGCGCGCACCTGGGCTTGCCCCCTTGTCCCAGAAGAGAGCTAAGAGACTTCATCTGGGGTGGAGACAAAGAAAGCGTGAAACTTGGAAACTCCAGGTCTTTTCTGGAAGGGACTGGGAGAGTAGAGGGGAAGCCCATTGCATGGAGAGGAATACTGAGGTCAATTGGAAAGTTAACTGTCCATAGGAGGGCTGAGGAGGACACTGGGACAACAGTATCCATTTTAATGAGGACACACTGAAAAATAAAGGCGGGGTGGGGGAAGGGAGCGTCACTCAACTGGAACATACAGATTTAACCATTTAACTTGGTTTATACAACAAGCAAATTACCTCCCTGCATAAGAGGAGAGAGAGCTCACCTGGGAACGTGCCTGCTTTTCCATATAGGGGACCCAAGTTCCATTCCTTAGTCCCCATGGCACTGGGGAGAAGCTTTGGTGCAATGGTCCCTGTTTCCTTCTGTTTCTGACTTTATATCTGAAAAAGTCAGACCAGAGTAGTGAAGCCCTAGCAATATTACGACATCATCATCATTAAAAGTTGATGTCAGAATCCACTGCTCCTGGAGGCCATTTTTCCCCCTTTTTGTTGCCCCAACCAAACCATCTCCAAGCTCCAACTGCCAGGAATCCCATTGCAAACTCGGTTAAGCCAGGCTGAATTGTCAGTGAGCTTGTTTGGTCTGCCAAACATGTATATGGTCTGTGTATTGGATGTGAGCACCCACAGATCAACCACTTGTGTAAAAAAGGTGAACGAAACTGGACTATTCTCCAAAGGCATTTCAGTTTGTGACACCCCCCCCCAACTATGAGATCACCCAAATTCACTATTCCCTTAACTGCTAGGCTCACAGCCTGTGCCACGGCCACCCCCTTGGAGTTGGCACATCAAGGTGGCTGTCCCTGGGAGTGGTGGCAATGGTGCTACATGGGTTTCCAGAAGCCTCTCTGGTGGCCCTTGTCCTGGCATTTCAGCCCATGCTTGAGGACAGAGTGGATCCCCCCTAATAAGAATGGAAGCTTTGTCTGCTGAGAGGTCAGAAACTCCTTGAGGGCTGGAGCCCCAGCCTCTCCTGCCAAGATGGGCATTCACAGAGGGGCCAGGGAGTAGGCATGGGGGCCATACCCTCCACCTCAAGGGCCCTGTCTCCCCTTCAGATAGGAGCTCTCTGTGAGGTATGTCTCCCTACAGCTCCTTGAAATCATTGATTTCACCTCTTAAATGGGGTCCCCACCTCATTCCTCACCTTTCAGTGTGCCCAGGCATTCCTCCCTACCTCCTTTGTCACACTTAAATGAATGAAACCTGCTAAGAATAGCTCAGCCCTTGTCATCTTTAAAGAGCAGGGGTGAGGGAGGCTTGTGATTGCAGAGGGCCTGGGGGGGGGCGGGGCACATCCATTCATTCACTGACATTTTCCCAGGTGTACAGCTGGACTGGTGAGGAGGGTGATGGGGAAGGGGGGTGTGTGGTGGACTATGTAACATGGAGAGTACCCTACCGTGCCATTTCTTCTGTTGCCAGTAGGGGGTTGTCCACAGAATTCCTGAGACAGAAACCCTGGCCCCCACCCCAGAATTATCATGCCAGAATCTCAGACTTCCATAATAACTCCATAAGGCCTCCATAAGGCCAGTTCCCAGGTGCTAGGAGGGTGTGTGTGTGTGTGTGTGTGTGTGTGTGTGTGTGTGTGTTCTGGGGGGAGGATGTCACTTGGGGAGTAGGAAAGATACTGGTATAGGTGCCTGTGGAGTAGCCTTCTCCTCCAGAGAACCATTGGAGTGAGCACAGAAACAATTCAAACCTACAGAAAGACATGTGGCGCTCAGAGCAAGAGGGTGAATGAATCCTCTGCCCTCTGCATCCTCCCTTTCCACTCTTCCTCCTCCAAACTACTGCTTCCTACCCCAAAACTTCAAGTCTCTGGTTAAGAATTGTGTGACCCTTCCATTGAGAACATCATTGTAAGCCCTTCTGAGGGTCTCTCCAGGACCTTGCCCTCACTACAAAGTAACAATGGTAGGGACTGCTCCACTCTCTGAAGGGGGGGCTGGGTCATCCTACTCTGCTACTTGAAGAAGACTGGTTCTGTAATGAGTGGCACCTAAAATGTTCCCAGATGTGGCCATGGACTGTGAGCTCAGACGACAGGGCCTAAGAGGTTATACACTGGATAAGGCTTGTGTCTTGCTATAATGCACGGCTTGGGTTTGAGTCCTGACAATAAAGGGGAGAGCCACGACACTGGCACTGATTATATATATATATGACAAAGGCAACTCAAGAGAGGTAAAATCATGCATGCACAAAGCCCCTGTCTCTCTCTCTCACACACACGGGGGGGGGGGGTAATAAAAGAATTAGGTGACCTTTTCAATGCCATCATCCTCCCAAATATTTCATAGGGGAATCATGGGGTGGGGAGGTGTGACCTTAGCATGCTTCTCTGGGCACGCCCTCCTGGCACTCCACCCACACCTGCCACCTCCCGAGAGGGACATATCTGCCTGGTCTCGGCAAAAACACCAGCCTCTGAGCCAGGCTCTGCCTCTGACCCCAGTCTGCCCTTGAAAAGCCGTTTCCTTCTCTGGGCCTCAGTTTCCCCACATATAGGATGAACCTTATCTGGTTTTCATTGAATATGTATATAAAACAATGAATCATTTTGTTTAAATGGTAGCATGTATGAGATTTGTGTTAATAACAGAAAAGGTTGAGGTCTATAGTCAAAATAGGAGTAGGAACCCAGAATCTCAGCCCATATCTCCCTCTACCTCTATCACTCTCTCCCTCTCTCTCCCTCTCTCTCTCTGTCTCTCACACACACACTCACATACATTGATCAGCTTCCAGGCACTCTGCAGAGTGCTTCACAAGTCTCTGAACCCTAAAATTCTTTCCAGTGCTACTATTCTGCCAGGGCTGGGGACTCTAGACCTGAAAAGACTGACAACTCTGAACATGGAGCAATGATTGTGGACCTCAAGACTGAAGTGGCAGGGCTGAAATGGAAGGGGGTGGTGTATTTGAGATGGTAAGAGGAGTCCTCTCAGCACTGGGCAACCCCACTGAGGCTGGGCAGGAATCTAGGCCCACAATCTCTATCACTCCTCAGTGCCCTCCCAGCCACAGCCAGATATCAGGGAGTCTTATCTGACACTGAGTCCCCCACTTGGCGAGTGGGAGACATAAAGAGACTAAGAGCACTCTTCTTTAGTGGGAGGGGCAGCCATATGGCTAGGGCCCTCTCGCCATGGTGGACAGTGGGACACCAGGGAGTCCTGGCCAGACCTTATCCTGTAGAAAGCACATAAGACCTGATGGGGGCCTCTAAAGATGGAAGCATGAGAATAGGGTGCCAGCAGGGACTGCAGGTAGAGGGGGCCTCCCAGGGCCTGTGACAGGAAAGTGGGAATGAGGAGAGGAGTGGGCACTACACAGAGGAGAGAAATAATAATGCTGGACTGGCTAGAGAGCTCAGCTGGATAGTGTGCTACTTTGCCATGTGCTTGACCAGGTTGGAGTCTGGCCCCTACTACACTGGAGGGAGCTTCGGTGCTGTGGTCTCTTCCACTTTCTCATCTATTTCCATATGTATATATATGAAAAAGTCATCTTATAGCACTGGAACTCTGGTAACAATAAGAAAGGAAAGAAAGAGGGAGGAAGGAAAGAAGGGAGAAGGGGAACATAGAAAGGAAGGACCAAAGGGAGGAAAGAAGGAAGAAAAGGAGAAAAGAGAAGAAAGGAAAAGGGGAAATGGTACTGACACATCTGTTCTTGGAGCCACCTCTTAGCAAAGTGGAGGGACTGGGCAGCTGTGTGAAGGTGTGCTGAGAAAGGCCTGTCCACCCCAGCTATCCAGTGACACCAGATAAAGGGGCTGGAAGTATCACTCCCTCCCTTATACTCCCAGGTGGCCTGGAGAGATCACTGCTCCCAGTTTCCCTGGTGAACTTGTGGGAAACAGATGGGGAAGCTCCTTCATAGGAGGGAGATAGAAAGATACCTCATGTCCTCTTATACACACACACACACACACACACACACACACCCTGGACTCTCCCAGGTGCTAGCCTGTGGGTGGGGGTGGTGACAGGAATGGAGAAGTCAGCCCAGGTCTCTACCCTCGTGATGCTCACATTTGAGAGGGCACAAGACAGCTGATCCCAAATTAAAAAAAAAAAAAAGAAGAAGAATAAAGTTCAGGCTGCACTAAGACATCTTAGAGTGGCATATGCTGGACTGGGTGGGGCTATTCTAAGTGGGGCGCTCCGAGAATGTCCCCAGGAGGAAGTGACATTTAAGTTGACACCTGAGCTATGGGATGCCGAAAGGGCTCCACACGTGTGCAGTCTTGCTAAGCAGAAAAGAACTCATGTTCGCAAACAGTGAGGGATAGAGAGCTCAGAACTGTTGCTGAGCATCTGGTGTGTATCCATCTCACTGCCTCCTCTCCCACATCCTAGCAGAAGGCCCGGTGACAAATGGAAGTGTCTTCGTCTCCCTGATAAGAAATGTGTGACCCAGAGAAGTTATTGTTCTAATTCATTTAATAGGACTCAGTGAGTTGGTGCTAGGCAGTTGAGTGCATAGGTGCAAGGCCATGTTACCAGTCACAGGGATGTGGGTTCAAGCCCCTGGTCCCCACCTGCAGTGGGGGAAGCTTCACAAGCACTGAAGCAGGGCATCAGGTATCTTTCTTTCTCTCTCCCTCCCTATTTCTCCTTTCCTTCCTAATTACTCTATCTCATCAAATAAAAAGCAAGGGAATCAAAAAAGGTCCTCCAGGGGGATGGATTCATCATGCAGGCACTAAACCCCAGCAATAACCTTGGTGGAAAAAAAGATATAGTGGTTAGCCTCTGCAAGCATGGTCATGCATCCCATATGGTCCTCAACTCTATTATCCTCACATGTGTGTGAGCACAGAGGAAGAGCAGGGAGAATTTCCTGGAGGGGTCCCCTCTAAGTGACAAAGCAAGGGGACAGATTGGAAGGGGGAATCAGCCCAGAGTCAGGGAGAGCTGGGGACAGGAGCACAGTACTGACAGAGGGTCTTGGCAGCTGCCTGTTCCATTCCCAAGAGCATGAGCCACTGAGGACCCTTGCTGACAGGCAAAGCAGGTCAAGTAGGACCCCACACAGGACTCTGGTGACCTAGTCACCCCTAAGTAGTGGAATTACCAAGGGCAAAAGGTGCCACAACCAGGGGATGGCTTACCCTGTAGAGTGCACATATTAACAATCCTTGAGGGCCCCAGTTCAAGTCCCCAGTCCCCTCCTGTGGCAGAGCAGTGATGTAGATATCTCTTGCTCTGTCTCTTCTTCTCTATCTCTTGTCCTCTATCCAAAAAGAAAAAAAAAATGGACACCAGGAATGGTGAATTAGACACCAAGTCCCAATGATAGCCCTGATGGCAAGAAGAGAACAAGGAGGAAGAAGAGGGGAAGAAGAAGAACAGAAAGGAAAGGAAGGAGGAGAAGACAAGACAACAGCTGGTTGGATAGCTCATAGCCACCCACACTCCACACAAGTACACATACATGTATATGAACATGTGCCAAACACACACACAATTTTCCATTGCTCTGCTGCACACCACATTACCCTGGGATCTGCACTTAGCACAGGTGTTTCACAGTTATCCACACTTTTGCCCTCTTCTTGGTGGCCTCCTCTTTGTGGTGTGAGGTTAGGGCTATGGGTGCTGTGACTTGTGCTGCCCTCCTGGGGCTATAATAGATGCACTGTCAGTCTCCTTAGGTGGTAAGGAGAGAGGGAAGGAGGTAAGTGTAAGCTGAACAAAGAAGGAGGAGGACACTTTGTGGGCAGAATGAGCTACCTGGGAGATGCTGTGCTCCCACCTCCAGCAAAGAGAAGGTGCTCACTTGGTGTGAAGTGAACAGCACAGGGGCTCAGGCTGGCAGAGTTGAGGTGAAAAGGGGTGTTCTGCTCAGTAGAAAAAGAGCACCTTCCTAGCTACCTAGCTAGGGTGCAGTTGCATCTAGATAGAATCTGAAAGAGGTGGCCTGGGAAGTGACTCAGTGGATAGATCATTGAATTCTCAAGGATGAGGTCCTAAGTTCAATCCTCAGTATCACATGTGCCAGAGTTATGCTCTGGTTCTCTCTCTCTCCTCAATAAATAAATAAATAGTTCTTTAAAAAAATCTGAAAGAGCACACAGCACCCCCCCTTAGCACACCCTACCCCCCCTTTCCTATGCTTCCCCTACCCCCGGCTCTGAGCCCCAGACCAGGTTGAATTTGTCTTTTGGTCTGTCTCCAGCACCCCCAGTGTGGCAGATGACATGTTAGTGACTCACAGCCAACTGTGGACACACAGTTGGTGAAAGTGGTCCCCTGCTGAGCTCACAACTTTGCAATTAACCCTGTACGCCCCCTCACCACACCACCAAGAGCCTCCCTGCACGCACACACGCACGCACGTCCCAGACTGCCCTTTCCCGACTGCAGCGTGACTGCCGCTGCTGCTTATTTTAGCCTGGTGAAGCCTCTTGAAGTGTCAGTGCTGAAACTGAGCTGGGGATCATGTAGCTCAATGCTTTCTTTCAACCAGGCAGAAAGGCGGGATTTGGCGGGAGTAGTGTTGAGATTCAGGTCCTACTGCCAACTGGTGATGAGACCAGAAATGGTCTACAGGTTTAGCAGCTCCCAAGCCAGGGGTAGGTATCAAGGACAGTCAGCTTCAGGCATCCCTTCAACAGACTTCTGGAGTGCCTGGATTTCAACTCTGGCTTTTACCCAGCCTCTCCTGGGACTATAATAGATGCACTGTCAGTCTCCTTAGGTGGTAAGGAGAGAGGGAAGGAGGTAAGTGTAAGCTGAACAAAGAAGGAGGAGGACTAAACTGGTTCTTTGTGGGCAGAATGAGCTACCTGGGAGATGCTGTGCTCCCACCTCCAGCAAAGAGAAGGTGCTCACTTGGTGTGAAGTGAACAGCACAGGGGCTCAGGCTGGCAGAGTTGAGGTGAAAAGGGGTGTTCTGCTCAGTAGAAAAAGAGCACCTTCTTAGCTACCTAGCTAGGGTGCAGTTGCATCTAGATAGAATCTGAAAGAGGTGGCCTGGGAAGTGACTCAGTGGATAGATCATTGAATTCTCAAGGATGAGGTCCTAAGTTCAATCCTCAGTATCACATGTGCCAGAGTTATGCTCTGGTTCTCTCTCTCTCCTCAATAAATAAATAAATAGTTCTTTAAAAAAATCTGAAAGAGCACACAGCACCCCCCCTTAGCACACCCTACCTTTCCTATGCTTCCCCTACCAATCCATACCCCCAGCCTGTTTCTATCTTTCCCTGGTGGGGTAGGACTCTCTAGAGGTAAGATTCTAAGAAGATTTTTTGAGGTTGTTGGCCCAGGGGGGTCAGGATGGAATCATAGTAGCATTTCATCTGTAAATTGGGGCTAACATCAGCACCATGCCTGAATTAGTACATCTGAATCTAAGCAGTGCCAAGCCCATAACCAGCACCCCAAACATGCTAGCCAGCACCCTTAGGTGCTAGGTGGAGTGTCCAAGTCTTGGTCTTTGGTGTAGAAAGTTTAACAATTTGATTTTATCAGTTTTCCCAAGGATGAATCTCAGTGTGGTTCATGATACCGGAAAGCACTCTCCTTTTTTTTTTTTTTTTTTACAACGATTCTACCAGGGAAGAGCAAGACTGAGTTAGATTCCCAGGAAATGTCTTATTAATGGTACTAGGAATGAGTGGTGAAATTGTTCCTCAAATTGACACTTCTGATGGCTGTTCTCATTTACTGCTCTTCCCAGAATACTGGGGGAGACTCAGGGAAGTCGACCATGTAATCAGACTCACAGAGAACATGTATGCAGTGTTACCTAGAGGACAGATGTTGCTCTAGCAGCCACCACCTGACCCCCCCCAACAATTGAAAATGGACAGGTGGAAATTCTCAGAGCTACACAAATTGAGATGAGTTTGAAGAAATGACTTACTCAACTTAAGACCAAGTACTCGAGCCCATCCCAAAATAGGGGAGAGAATCACAGGCTAACTCATGCAGTGGTTCTGTGCACAAGATTGGGGGTCTGGCAACCTCCTAGCCCCCAACTCTCCCCTCCTTCTTCACATGCACTCCTATCCTCCATCACCTGCTCAGACCAGTTGATTCAGTCCAGACCCCCCTCTCCTAAACCCACACAGATAAACACTGACAAATTCTTCCCCCTTCCAAGTTCCTCATGTATAAATCAGTGAAGCTCTGGCACTGCTCTCCACTTAGACAATGCTCCCAGAATCCATATAAGACAGGGGTGGTCTTGTTCCAGCACTGTAGATACTTACTGAGTGGATAATCCAGTGAATCAGTGACTGGAGCTGTTCCCAGAAGCTCCTGAAAACTCATCCTGAGTGGTCAATGTTGGCCAAGACACTGCTTTTCCTATCATCCCAGCCACAGACAGCTGCTGCAGAGAGATCATTCTCCTCTGTCCCGTCTGTCCTTGCAGTCTCTCATCTCTGATGAGCACCACAACCTTTCTTGTCCCCACCCCAGCCAGGTGTGTGCCCAGCCTCTCCCAGCAACTCTGCAGCCTGTCTCCACTGCCACTGGTCTCAAAGTCATTCTTGAACCTTTTCCTGCTCCCCAACTGACTGTTGGCCCCCAACCAGCATCCGAGACTGGGTGACCTCACAGGCAGATACACTGTTCTCCTTGAATCTCACCTGATGGAGCTCAGGGGTTGATCAGCTGTGTCTAGAAAGAGCAAAACAGGCAGAGGACAGCAACTCCAGGACACCAGGCAGGCCCAAGACAACAGCAGAAAGAGGAAGAGGGTGAACACTGGCTGACGAGGGCAGTGCAATCAGCAGCAAGTGACAAGCAGCCCCACTCTCCCTAAGCCCAATGCCAGTGTCCACTGTACAGCAAGTGGGGTGGGAGAAATACAACACTGACAATGAGATCAAATAAGGGGAATGCAACTGACCAGAATCCAGGATTCCCAAAGAGTGGATATACACTGTCAAATTGAGAGACCAGTCAGAATTAGTTGGAGGGGGGCATTGGAAGCCTGGACCCCTAGTTTCGTGCTACAACATGATCTGAGCGTTGTCTCCATCTTGGTTCTAGCTTTTTCCCCTCCACTGGCCCATAACCCAGGTCTCTGCATGGTTCTAGGCCACCATTAGCCCCTACCTACCAACCAGGGGATTCCAACCATATCCAAGCTAGAATAGTCTATGAACTCATACACTGGGTGGAGGTGCCCCTAGAGTGTTTTAAATATGTTAGAATCTTTTACATTGTAGGAATGGATACAGGTGCTCTGACATTGATGCCATGAGCCAGATGAATTAGAGATTCCCACAAAGGACCACATCTTCAGCCCCTTGACTAGGAGAAACACTGATTCTTGTCCATAGCATGTACTGTACAATGGTTGTAAGTAAAAGTCAGGGGACATGGGAGGCTGGCCCAAAGTTACACAGCATGTTTGTGTTATAGGCAATTCAGTGAGAAAAAATACCAGAAATTTGGTTCCTGATTATTCCAATGTCTTCTACTCTCAAAATTCACACACAATCAATTGTACGATAGATGAAGACTAATGATATCAGGAAGGTGTCACAGAGGAGTCTTCTGAGCTGAGATTTGAAATATGGCCTGAGGACACCACTTCTGGAAGTGAAGAAGAGCATAATAGATAATGGGGTGCAAGGACTGATGGCTGAGCCATGAGCACCAGCTCTGGGAAGAAGGCAGTGGAAAAGACTAGAGGGTGGCTGAAAGGTGAACTGGAGCTAGACCACAGAGGGCTTGCTTGGCCTGTCAAGCTAAGTGCTGGAATCTTCAGCTTCAGATAACAGAAGCTATGGAAAAGATCAGAGTAGAAGGGATGTATTGATGGTCACTGTACTGAATAGGAAGTTTATATAGAGAAGCCATGGGAGAGAAATTATGAGGCCAGTGAAAACAGTTCAGGTGAAAGACATCCATGAAATCACGGATAAGAATAGGGTCCAACAAAGGCAACAAAAGGGAATAAATAAATAAGTAAATAAATAAATAAATATTAAAAAACTAATAGGGTCAAGGTCATGGGGCCAGGGGATGGAGACCACTTCAAAACCAAACAACACAGCAGGGGTTGGTGATACCATTATCAGGCAAAACACAGGTAGGAGTTAGGTGGTGGTGTACTTGACTGAGTGCACATGTTACCATGTGCAAGACTAAGTTCAAGCCCCTGGTCCCCACCTGCAGGGCCAAGCTTCACGAGTGATGAAGCAGTGCTGAAGGTGTCTCTCTTCCTCTCTATCTCCCCTTCCCTCTCAATTTCTCCCTGTCCTATCAAATTAAAAATAATAAATAAATATTTAAAAAGAAAATAGGGGGGGCAGGTGGTGGCACACCTGGTTAAGCACACACATTAGTGTGCAAGGACCCAGGTTTGAGCCTCTGGTCCCCACCTACAGGGGAGAGCCTCGCAAGCAGTGAAGCAGGTAGGTCTGCAAGTGTCTCTCTGTCTCTCTCCCTCTCTATCCCCCCCACCCCTCTCGATTTCTGGCTGTCTCTATCCAATAAATAAAGATAATAAGAAAAAAGAAAAGAAAATAGGAGAGCTCTGCATAGCGGTGCACTTGGTTGAGAGCACGTGTTAACATTGTGCAAACCTGGGTTTGAGCCTCTGGTCCTACAGGGAGAAATGTGCTGCAGGGGGAAAGCTTCACGAGTGGTAAAGCAGGTCTTCAGGTGTCTCTCTGTTTCTCTCCCTCTTATCTCACCCTTCCTCTCAATTTCTGGCTGTCTCTAGGCAATAAATAAAGATAACAAAAAAATTTAAAGAAAGAAAATAGGCATTGTGCAGTTCAGCAGCATGAATACCCTAGTCCCAAATCCAAATCCAGCTCCACATAATATCTTTCCAAAAAAAAGTAGGCTGTCTTGTATTGCATTTCTCTGAGAGACTGTAAGAAACGGATCTGATTATAGTTGATCTGTGAGACAATCTCAAGAAATACCCAGCAGGAATGTCAGACAGAAAGTGGAAACAGCCCAGTAAGTCAGTTAACTCTGTGGTCAACAGGAGATCAACCTTGCTGAAGGTCCCCAGGAGACAGCAGAGCACACACCCCTCTAAATTAATCCTTGAATGGCAAGTGTATTAAGAATGTATGCACTGACTCATCCCAGTCATTGTTTGAGCGTTGCTTCTGACTTCTGAGATGCCCCACATGCAAGAGCAGGTTCTACAAGCAGGGAAAGGCCTCAGGTAGGGAGTCTTGGGTACTTGCAATTGAAAGCTACCTTACCAGGGAGCTGTTGAAGGAAGTAGTGAGCAACCTGATGATGGCAAGGCACTGATAGTATCTGCAACGTGTGTTCTTTATATACTAGTGGAATGAGCTAGCCAACATGACTCCTTGTCTGAAAATGACTCCATAAGTGAACCAGATAAGGTGTTTCTGAGGGCAGACCTTGATAACTGGAATTTCTAGTCCCTGTGATCCCAAAAGGGCAGAGAAGGGAATCTCAAGTACAAGAATATGGTTCTATCCATTTTGCTTTATGTGTTTTGAGAGCAAGTTATCAGGGGCATATAAATGTAGAATTACTATATGTTCCTAATAAAATAAATTTTATATCATTGTGGGATCTCTACCTTTTTTGAAAAGTTTATTTGTTAATTAATGATAGAGGAGAGAGCATCACTCTGGCACATATGTGTGTGTGTTTGCTTTAAAAATCCCTCTTCTTCTGGATGGGACACAGAACTCTAAGGTTGGGAACTGTGTGAAATTGTACCCCTGTTATCTTCCAATCTTGTTAATCATTATTAAATCATTAATAAAATTTTTTTTAAAAAAAAGAAAAAAATCAATCTTCTTCCAATATAATTACATTAGCTTTTTGTTTCTGTTAACGATGTATGTTGTGTTTCTTTCCACCCATTATCTCTGTAATCTAGGCATATCTATAGAAACAATGTAGAGTTGGATTTTGTTTCTGACACAAAATAAGTCTAATAAATTTTTTATCTTTTAATAGGAAAACTTCTTTGCTTTATGTATTAGGCAAAGACCTTAGGACTTTAGTGCCCTATACAACTAATATTATTTGATATTTACTGGCATGTTTAACACTTATACTGGTCTTTATTCCTTCCTCTAATTCTGACATTCTACTTGAAATTATTTCCTTATGCCTTAAAATGTTTGTATCCAGATAATTAAGTCTCTCAGTTTTTATCTGTCTAAAATATTTATTTGACACTCACTTATGAATGGTTTTTATTAGTAGCGAAGTATATATATATATTGCTATTTTTCTTTAAGCCTTTTAAAGTATTTCACTGTCTTCTGGTTTACATTATTTTCATTACAAAATCTTTTTACCTACCTGTTGTCCCTTTCAAGGTAATCTGTGTTTTTCTTTAATTATGTTTGAGGCCTCCTTGTCTCTAATTTTCAGGCTTTAGTTTTATTGGCCAGTAAAGATGTACTTTTTACTTTTTTAACATTAAGTCTGGGTGTTTTATCTATGCTAATTTCTTTCTTTTATTTTTACCTTTTCATTTATGTTGATATTGGGGGGGGTTAAGATTTTCTATTTGCTTCCATGTTGATGTTCAGAAGACTGATGTGTTTTATCAGTTCCTGAAAGGCCTCAGTCATTATCTCTTCATGTTCTGCTTCTGACCCATTCTCTTAAATCTTATCACTTTTGCTCTAAATCTCTTAGGCTTTCATCTGTATCTTCACCTCTGACCTCTCCATGCTTTTTTTTCTTATATAACTTTTAGCTTATATAACTTCAAGTTATTTATCTAATATGCTATTGAAACCAATCCTTCATTAGTGTCAGACATTCTAACTTTCAACTCTATCATTCCCATTTACAATAAGTTAGTTTAACTCTGCCAAAACTTCCAGGTATGTCTTTTGATCTCTCTGAACATAGTAAAAAAAAAATCATTTTTTTAAATTTTAAAATCTACGTACATAAAGAAATATTACACAGTACTTGGGGATTTTACTAGTAAGAGTACTGGTATTATTTTGAAACTGTGTGTGTGCAACTTCTGTGCTACATGTAATATATATTTTGTATGTTCTTGTCATTTTAATAAAGTTTTCAGGGGGATTGGGTAGTGGCACACCAGTTAAGTGCATGTAGTACTAAGACTAAGGACCCATGCAAGGACCTGTAAGGGGGAAGGTACACAAATGGTGAAGCAGGTCTGTAGGTGTCTATTTTTCTCTCTCCCTTTCTGTCTTCCCTGCCCTGTCCCCCTTCCCCTCTCAATTTTTCTCTGTCCTATCCAATAAAATGGGGGGAAAAATGTCTGCCAGAAGCAGTGGATTAATAGTGTCAGCACAGAGCCTCAACAATAACCCTAGAGGCAAAAGAAAAGAAAAGAGAAAGAATGATCCAAACAAGAAAGTCTACAAACTGACATTAATTTGAAGAAAAAAGAAGAAGACCACAGAAGCAAGCAAACTATTTCAAGAACTTGTGAGACTTGTGGTTCTTATCTGTGGGAGATGGCAAGGTGGAGGACAGAGAACTTTGGTGGTGGATGTGATGTGGAACTATACATTGTAATCTTAAAATATTGTAGCCACTATTAAGCACAAATAAAATATGGAAAAAATAAAAACAGGAGCCGGGCGGTAGCATAGCCGGTTAAGTGCACATGTCGCAAAGTGCATGGGCCAGGTAAGGATCCCAGTTTGAGGCCTCGGCTCCCCACCTGCAGGGGGGGTGCTTCAGGGGCAGTGAAGCAGGTCTGTGGTGTCTTTCTCTCTCCTCTCTGTCTTCCCATCCTCTCTCAATTGCTCTCTGTCCTATCCAACAACAACTACACCAATAACAACAAAGATAAACAACAAGGGCAACAAAAGGGGGGAAAAGTAGCCTCCAAGAGCAGTGGATTAGTAGTACAGGCACTAAGCCCCCGAGATAACCTTGGAGGCGAAAGAAAGAAAGAAAGAAAGAAGGAAGGAAGGAAGGAAGGAAAGAAAGAAAGAAAGAAAGAAAGAAAGAAAGAAAGAAAGAAAGAAAGAGAAAAAAGAAAAGCTAAGTGAAGATAGCTCACTTAGATTATGTGTTGCTTTACCATGAGTACAACCCATGTTGGAGCCAACCACACTGAAAGAAGATTTGGTGCTCTGGTCTCTCTCTCTCTCTCTTTCTCTCTCTTTTTATCTCTATCTCTCTGCCTTTCTGCCTCTATCTTAAAAAACAATAAGACTAAACAATAAAGGAATAAGTGAAAATAAAATCTAGGCAAATCTAAAATACCTAGAGCCTGTTGATTTTTTTTTGTCTCATGTTAATTCATATTATCTTGTTTCATCAAATGTTAAGTATTATTTTACAAATTTAGGTTGGTGGGGGGGTATTTTTGTATGTGTGCATCTTGAACATTGCAGTTGCCAAATCATTTGCAGAAATTACATGACAACAGAAAGATATCTTCTTCCACAGAAGATTTACCAGGCCTGAGGGCACTGGCAACTTTGGAGCACCTTAATCCAATTTCAGGAAGTGAGATGAGTCAGAGCTGAGCACAGCCCCTCAGAAAACCTGCCTACTCTCAGGTCCGCCCCATTTTCCAGGTGCAACCAGCTTGCTCCCCAACAAAACAAGGGGGTTCATCTAAATAACTCTCTTGATAAACTTTGTCTCATATTCCCAGAAGACCCTCAAAAGCTCCAGTGAGCCTTTGATTATTTTAGTCACTTCCTCCATTCCCAAAGGAAAAGCTTTTCCAAAACTGTGTTTACCACCCTGGTAACCTCTTGATATCCTAGTCTAGCAACTATTTTTCATTATTCTGCTTAGGTTTTTTTTGTTTTGTTTTGTTTTATTTACTGTTGTTGTTGCCAGGATTTTATGCCAACATGATTACACCTCTTCCAGCATATTCTCTCTCTCCCTCTCTTTCTCTCCCTCTCTCTCTCTTTCTCTCTCTCGTCCCTCTCTCTCTGATAAAGGGGAGAGACATCACAGCACTGCTCCACCATTTGAGAACCTTCCCCTCTGCATACTGCTTCCATGTGTGGCCAGGAAGCTCAGTCCTTGATCCTTGAGTATGATGAAGTGTACACTCTACCAGGTGAGCTGTCTCCAAGCCCCCATCTTATTTATCTTATTAGTGCTCAGATGCTTCAAATGATCATTTTGATTTGCTTTTTAAATATATTGATAGCATTTTTCCAGTTGCCTTGGGCAGGAAAGCTAGTCCACATTACCACGTGTGATGTTTCTAAAAGCAAGTTCAGTGATGTATACAAAATTTCTGAGATGTTGGCAACAGTGTGAGACAGGTTTTTTTTTTTTAATTAAAGTTCACAGTTTACACAACACAGATTAACATGTTATGGATTGTCATAGTTTATTTTCCCAAGTTAAAAAAAAATCCAAGATTCATGCAATGTGTCAACATGATACCAAAGAGGATTAATCAGGATATTAGACTTAAAAGAACAAGTTAAATGATGAGCTGGCTCTTTGTTTTGAAAATAAAATTAGATTCTGTGTTCACTTTAAAAGAATCATAACCCAGAGAAATTGACAGGCCTGGTGGGTGGGTAGGAATTTGAAGAGAAGGATGAGGAGTCAAAAGCTTGATCTGTAATGAGGGAAGGCAATATCGGGGTGTGGGGTGGGGTGGTGTGGGGAGCATAATGCCTTGAGTACTGGCCGGAAAGGCCAGTGGGGGAGGTGTGCCAGCAGTCAGAAGTAGGGTTCTAATTGGGGAATCTGAGGGACTCAAGAAATGGACTAAGGACCTGCATGTGAATAGATTGGACCTAGAACCTGGGGCGGGCGGGTGCTAAAATAATCCTAGTGAAGGGCATGGGCATCAATCCACCAAGTTTTCTTTTTCCTTTTTACTTGCTAGGACTGAGAAAAATTAAGAGAGTAGAAGAGTGTGAGAAAGGACAAGAGAAATCTGGCAGCCCTGCTTCACAGCTCCTGAAGCCTCCCCTGGCAGTTGGGGACCAAAGGCTTGAACCCTGGGTCCTTGTATATAGTAATATATTTGTTCAACTGGATGCACCAAGTGGCTCTCAGACCACCAGAATTTAAGGACAGAGGGAGACAGAAGAGTTTGAGGTGATAGAGGTACAAGGGGGCAGGAGGACTCTATAATGGCTCCCTCTCCTTCACCCTCTCCCTTTCCCTCCCTCCTCTTCCCCCTCCCCCTCTCCCTTTCCTCTCTACTGGTGGTCACAGGAAGCCAATTTCCCTCAGGAGGTTGAGGATGAGTTAGAGCAAAGTTTCCATGGAATGTCAGGAACCCAGCATCGACTGTGAAGAGTTTGGGTACTGAGTGGGAGGCCAGGAAGTAGAAACAGTGTGTGTCAACTTCTTTTTTAGATTGTGTGGCTCTGATGGGAGGCATCAAGATGGTGATTAAGGGGGAAGAGCCAGTGGAAACAGCTGGAGGAAGTTTGTGGGAAAAAAGAAACAAGTCAGGGAGGATGGAGGGGCCAGAGAACCCCAAATAGGCAGAAAGATGCAGCCAGCCCCCTCCCTCCAGGGAGTCCTGAACCCCATCAGGAGCTCTCACTCAATATCAGCTGAGAACAATGAGCTTGCAGAGAAAGGCTGGCCTGCTGGGGACTGCTGGGAAGAGAAGGCCTGGGCTGGTGTCTAGGTGGATAGGACAAGGTCAGGACATCAAGCCCCTGCCTCATCCCCTGTCATGATCTCCTGGACCATCACCACCCCTGTCACCGCCCCACGGCCACCGTCATCACGCCCACCATGGCCTCCACCACCATGACCACAGCAATTACTCTCACCAACATTAGACTTCCTGTGCCGGATGCATGTCGCATCTGTCCTTGGGGTCTCTTATTCTCAGAACAAGCCAAATGACAAAACACACAAACCAGCCAGAATAGTTAACCAAAGCCTTTAGATCAGTTGGCCACTCCGGGGGCCCAGCCAGGCCTGTGCTACAGTCAGGTGACCTGCATTCCTGATGCCTTCCTGACAGAGGGGACATGTCAGAAACTGGTTTTTCCATGTGCTCATCTTTTCCTATGGCAAGCTCCACAGGCCTCCCCATCACCTATCATTACCCCACCCCAGATCTTCCATTCATTGTTTTTGAGCTGGGAAAATTTAACTGATTTTTTTTTTTTTTATTTAAGAAAGGAGACATTAACAAAACCGTAGGACAGGAGGAGTACAACTCCACACAATTCCCACCACCCGATCTCCATATCCCATCCCATCCCCTGATAGCTTTCCCATTCTCTATCCCTCTGGGAGTATGGACCCAGGGTCATGGTGGGTTGCAGAAGGTGGAAGGTCTGGCTTCTCTAATTGCTTCCCCGCTGAACATGGGTGTTGACTGGTCGATCCATACTCCCAGTCTGCCTCTCTCTTTCCCTAGTAGGGTGGGGCTCTGGGGAAGCAGGGCTCTAGGACACATTGGTGGGGTCATCTGTCCAGGGAAGTCTGGTCGGCATCATGCTGGCATCTGGAACCTGGTGGCTGAAAAGAGAGTTAACATACAAAGCCAAACAAATTGTTGAACAATCATGGACCTAAAGGCTGGAATAGTGCAGATGAAGTGTTGGGGGTACTCACTGCAGACTCTTGTGTACTTCTGCTTTCAGGTATATATTTTTCCCTGGTTTATGGATATGTGTGAACATATGCTCTATCTCAGGGGGCCTGGTCTATATCTAGGTTTGGGGACTTTATTGGGGAGTGGATCACCTGGAATGGAATTAGAGAATACTATGAAAGGAAAGGTCTCACCTGAGTAATGAAGCTGAAGGGTTGTCATTCCACACCTGAAGTCTCTGGTCACAGTCTGAAGTGAAGCATGCTGGGGTGGCACTCATTGCATTGATTAGGTTGCGATTGGCGGATGCATTATTTGATATGAATTGAGAGAAGCATGCAGGAAAGTGGGCCCCACCCTAAGGTTCCAGGACTGGGGGAAATATAGGTTCTATTGTGGAAATGTGAGGTTCCTGCTGTCTTAGGGTTCAAGAAGAAAATGGATAGTTATTGTTATCACCACATTCTTTGGTAATTGGGCTAACTTTGAAAAGTCCCTTTGTTAGGGTTTGTGTATAATATCCAACTATATACAATAGCTGTGCCACCGGTTGCTTCTGTTCTACCCGGTCTAGACTTTTGAGAGAGTCAGCATATCAAAGACTCAGCCTATGTATTAAAAAGACTCAGTCTGTGTTTTAAAAAGTTCGAGATATACGATCAATTTTTCCCCTCTCATATTAATTAAATAGTGGTTTATATGACTACACTTTAATAGGAGTGTACATAAACAACATTCCCACCATCAAAATACTGTGTCCTATCCCACCCCCACTGACCAGGGAAGCCAAATGTCCACCCTCCCCCTCACCACAGGGTTTTTACTTTGGTGTGCTACTCTACAGCTCTTTTTTTTTCCCCCTGAGGAAAATTCTTAGAAAAAGGAGTGTGTGCAGAGGGATTAGAGCTGGGCTGAGGCCCAGTCATTCTGGGTCTTTCATTCTTGCAGGGGCATGCTTCCATACCAGGGCCCCCTGCTCCACCCCATCTGACCACCTCTCCTTTGGAAACACAGAGCTATAGCCACCGGCTTGCACCCACGGGCTCCAGACTGTCCCCGGTCCTGCCCACAGCCCTTCTGGCCCAGGTCCCTGGTTCTTGGGCCTGGAATAATGGAAATCTCGGGTGTGGAGGAAGACTGAGCTAGGAGACAGGCCTGGGAATGTTCGTTGAAAAGTTTCCATGAGGAGCAGCTTGTTCTGAGTCAAGCTGCCAATTCCCCCTACTCACTAATCCCAGGATTAGAGTAAGTGGAGTCCCGGAATACAGGAGCTGAGTCTAGGAAGGAGGCGGTCAGACAAGCTGTTGGTGGCAGCCAAGCTCGCTTGCTCTCACTCAAGGGAAGCCAGCCCTGCCTTTTCAGCCCTGCACATACCCACTGTGTGGCCTTGACCTCTCTGAGCCTCGCTTCCTAGTTTGTCAAAGAAGGATCATAAAGTCTGACCGCAGTGAGAGCTCGTGTGTGGCCATCACTGTAGTTGCAATGAGCTCTAAGTGCAGGGAGGAGTGGGGATGCCTTGTCCCAGACTTCAAGCCCTAGGTCAAGTGTTTCAATGAGGAGAACGTGACGCTGGCACCAGGCAGACCTCATTGAACTGTTACTCTGCCATGTAAATGGGCAGTGAGTCATCCTCAGCAGACCACCATTTTCACATTGATGTACGCAGATGCTTTAGGGCTGACAAAATAGCTCATTTGGATAGTGCACTGCTTTGCCATGTACTAGACCTAGGTTCGAGCCCAGCCTCCACCTCAATGAAAGGAGCTTCAGTGCTGTGGACCCTTTCATTCTGATTCTCTCGCTGCCTCTGTCTCCTTGTCTCTAACTCAAATAAGCAATAAACATAAAAATACTTTATAAGCCCCAATTCAAGGAGTGAGATTGCTCTCCAGGGTGGGTGTGGTGCAGTATTGTTAAAGGGTGGCCCTTCACACAGGCTCCTAAGCTAATTATGGGCCCCAGATCACATCAAATCAATGGGGTTTACAGTCAACAATATTCATACCCCTTTCCCATATTAGGGAGCTACTCTCTTCCCTGATCCAGCTTTCTGGTCCTTTTCCCAGCCATGACATCATCTCCCCAGACAATAATTAGGGTCCACCTGCATATCAGACTTCAGGCTCAGGCAAAAAAAAAAAAAAAAAAAGGAAAAAGAAAAACACTAGTATAGCTACAAGCCCTTGAAATATAACTAAAATATACCTACGAGCTATCTACAAAATGGAGGAACCCCCCCCCCCAACACTTTATCTGCACTATCCTAGCCTTTAGGTCCATGATTGCTCAACAATTTGTTTGGCTTTGTATGTTAACTCTCTTTTCAGCCACCAGGTTCCAGATGCTAGCATGATGCCAACCAGACTTCCCTGGACAAACAACCCCACCAATGTGTCTAGAGCTCCGCTTCCCCAGAGCCCTTCCCCACTAGGGAAAGAGAGAGACAGGCTGGGAGTATGGCTCGACCTGTCAATGCCCATGTTCAGCTGGGAAGCAATTACAGAAGCCAGACCTTCAACCTTCTACATCCCACAGTGTCTTGGGTCCATACTCCCAGAGAGTTAAAGAATAGGAAAGCTATCAAGGGAGGGGATGGGATACGGAGGTCTGGTGGTGGGCATTGTGCAGAGTTGTACCCCTCATATCCTATGGTTTTGTCAATGTTTCCTTTTTATAAAAATAAATAAATAAAAATAAAGTGGCCCTGCTTGCTTCCCTTTTGCTTGCAGGTAGCTGGTCCCATCCTCTTTCCTCCTCAGGGATCTCAACCACCCTTGTCTTGCCTTGACTACCACAGCCCTTTGCTCCTCTCCTCCAAAACTTGATTCACCTGTCCCTTCCTTTGCTCAAGAACCTCCACAACTCCCTACAACTGACCACATCCAAACCAACCTCCCCCACCTGACATCCAAGGTCCCTGTACCCCAACTCCCAGCCCCATCTTCTCTCTCCCTTGTTTCACCCGATGCCCCTTGTCCTGAGCTGACTTGGCCTCAGCTAACCACCTGATCCCCACAGCACTCATGTCCTGTCTCTTCCTGCCTCCCGCTTCCATAGACTTTCAGCTGAGTCCTCATTCATCTGCCTCTGAGCCCCAGCGGATACAAGTCACCGGCAAACCAAATCTGAGGCAGCGGCCAAGAGAGGGCTGATCAATAACAGGCCATAACACAGTTACCAGATGGATTGGCTTTGGGAAGAAGCAGGTAATCAAATCTCCCTCCGGGTGCCATCTGTCTCCATCACCCCCGCTTTGCCTGCTCCAGGCCAGTCCACGTCCGGCAGCCCAAGTCAGCTGGTCCCAGGACTTAATGCAATTACATCCCCAGCCCCTGAAAGGGAACCTGGGTTCTTTGGGGACAAGGGAAGGGTGCACTAAAAGACAAGGAGGGAAGGAGACCATGATTCCAGGGGAATAGTAGAACAGCACCCATCTAAGACTAGTCAGGGAAAGAGAATGTAGAAAGGAGCCTGTATCTTCCACATTCTTGTTCCTTTGTATCTTTATCTACATTTCCTTTTTCTTTCTTTTTTTCCCAGGTGTAGACGTAGAAGCAGACAGTGAAAGAGGCCACAGCTCCCTTCAGTGTGTTGGGAGCTGGACTTGAACCTGGGTTTTGCATACGGCAAAGCGGCTCAACTATCCAAACAAGCTATTCCGTGTCTCTCTACATTTCAAGTTTTTGTGGCAGCAGTTTTTTTTTTATTAATTTTTTTTTATTTATTTAAAAAAGGAGACATTAACAAAAACTTAGGATGAGCGGGGTACAACTCCACACAATTCCCATCACCAGTTCTCTGTATCCCATGCCCTCCCCTGATAGCTTTCCCATGGAAGTATGGACCCAAGGTCATTGTGGGTTGCAGAAGGTGGAAGGTCTGGCTTCTGTAACTGCTTCCCTACTGAACCTGGGCGTTGACTGGTCGATCCATACTCCCAGTCTGCCTCTCTCTTTCCCTAGTAGGGTGGGGCTCTGAGGAAGTGGAGCTCCAGGACACATTGGTGGGGTCATCTGTCCAGGGAAGTCTGGTCGGCATCATGCTGGCATCTGGAACCTGGTGGCAGAAAAGAGAGTTAACATACAAAGCCAAACAAATTGTTGAGCAATCATGGACCTAAAGGCTGGAATGGTGCAGATGAAGTGTTGGGAGGTACTCACTGCAGACTATTGTGTACTTTTGCTTTCAGGTATATATTTTGCCGTAGTTTATGGATACGTGTGAACATATGCTATATCTCATGGGACCTAGTCTATATCTAGGTTTTGGGACTCTGTTAGGAAGTGAACTGGCCTGGAATGAAATTAGAGAATAGTATGAAAGGAAAGGTCTCACCCAAGTGATGAAGCTGAAGGGTTGTCATTCCACACCTGAAGTCTCTGGACATAGTCTGCATGCTGAGGTGGTACTCGTTGCGTTGATTAGGTCGAGATTATCAGGTTCAATATTATTTGGTATGAATTGAGAGAAGCATTCAGGAAAGTGGGCCCCACCCCCGAGGTTCCAGGACTGGGGGGAAATATAGGCTCTATAGTGGAAATTTGGGTTCCTGCTATCTTAGGGTCCAAGAAAACAATAGACAGTTATTGTTATAATCGCATTATTTGTTAATTGGGTTAACTTTGAAAAATTCCTTTGTTAGAACTTGCTGTATAAAACCCAACATCACCATAATACCCAACATCACCATAATTTATGTCCTTTGGCATTATTTGTATATAACTGTGCCACCGGTTGCTTCTGTTCTCCCTGGTTTAGGCTTTTGAGAGAGTCAGCATATCAAAGACTCAGCCTACGTATTAAAAAGACTCATTCTGTGCTTTAAAAAGTTTGAGACATACAATCAATTTTCCCCTTTCATATTAATTAAATAGTGATTTATATGACTACAAATTAATAGAAGTGCACATAAACACCATTCTCACCACCAAAAGACTGTGTCCCATCCCATCCTCCACCCCACCCCACCCCACCCCCCCACCGCCCTGGGAAGCCGAATATCCACCCTCACCCCAGGGTTTTTACTTTGGCGCCCTAAGCAGTTTTGTTTTTTTTAATAGGACTCCACACAGAAGGTGTTTGGATACATAACCCACACACAATAGGGCCCAGAGGATCAGTCTCAAGATGGGGTCCCCAGGTATGTGACCTGGGAGTGGCCATTTAAGTTCTGTGTGTCTGGATTGATCTCCCCGTGACATGTAGTAACACTCAGCTCAATGTGAGGATTGAGTGAAGTAGGGAGAGCCTCAGAACAGGACCTAGGCTGTGGGTGCCACCCCCGGCCCCATGTTAACTCTCAGGATCCTGGGTTAACACAAGGTGGGGCGGCTGTTCCCTAGGGGCTGTACCAAGAGGTTCCCTGAAGCCTACCTTTCTGGAGTGGAATGGCTGAGGATGAGAGCTGTGTAAATGCAGGAGCCACAAGGAGCACAAATGCAAATAAACTAACTTGAGCTTATCTCATGATCCATAGGTGCCAAGTACTATGCAACTCATTTGTACAAATTATCTTATTTAATTTTGACAGCAGTGCTATGAGACAGTTGTTACTGGGGCTGAGAAAACAACAGCCCAAAAGGGTAGATAGGGAGGCAATGGCTTGTCACTTGCACCATTCCTACCTGCTAGAGTCCAGGGTGGAGTGAGGCCTGCACTGTAAAGCCACAGCCTTTGTGGTGGCTCAGGATGGTAAGTAAAGGAGAGAGAGAGAGAGAGAGAGAGAGAGAGAGAGAGAACAGGTAGGATAGAAGAAAGGAAGGAAGGAAGGAAGGAAGGAAGGAAGGAAAGAAGGAAGGAAGGGAGGGAGAAAGAAAGACCAAATTCATTTACTCATTCAGCAAATACAGTCAGTCATGCATCACCTAGTGTCAGGGATAAACTCTGAGAAGTGCAGCATTGGGCAAGTTCCTCATTGCGCAAACACAAAGTGTAACTATGCAATCCTGGGAGTATAGCCACTGTACAGCTATAGCATAGCCTGTTGGGGCAGCCACTGTGGGACATGGGGTCTTTCATTGACCAAAACATTGCTTAAGTCATGCATGATTGTATCTATGCAGTACTTGCTATACTTCCTTTCTTTCTTTCTTCCTTTCTTTCTTTTAATGACAGAGTTACAGAGGGAAAGACTATAGTACTGCTCAGCTCTGGCTCATGGGGGTGCTGAGGATTGAATCTGAGACCCCCCCAGAGCCTGAGGCATGAGAGTCTTTTTGTATAACCACTATGCTATCTCCCCAGCCCTGTTTACTGTTCTTTACATTTTTTATTATTTATGATTAATAGTGGGTTACAAGATTGTAAGATTGCAATGTATAGTTTCACACCACACCCACCACACCAAGATTCTGTGTCTCCACCCTCCCACTTCCCATGTTTTTAATATTCTTTAGGAGTTACACCAGAAAACCAAACAGGCAAAGTCTCTCATCCCCAAAGAGCTCTCATTTAAATGGGAGGAGGCAGGCAATAGACCAAGCAAATGAGTTATACATTTACATATGCTTAACAGATGGTGATAGGACCTATGAAGAAAGGTAAAGTGGAAATAGGGAGCATGGGGGTGACTAGGAGGTGTCACAGTTCATTGAGGAGGATCAGAGGATTTCACTTAGGAGTCATTTGGCCACAGGTCTGAGGAAATGAGGGTATCAGGCATGTGGCCACCTGGGGGAAGTGTTCCAGGAAGAGAGAACAGCTGGTTCAAAGGCCCAAGGTAGGCATTTGCCTGAGTGTTTGTAAAATGACAAAAAGGTTTGAATGAGGGGCCCTAGTACAATTCACAAATTATCACAGGCAATGTCCTGGGTCCAAGTTCTGGTCCCCACCTGCAGGGTAGAAGGTTCACAAGTTGTGAAGCAGTGCTGTGGGTGTCTCTCTTTCTTTCTCCCTTTGTATCTCCCCCATCCCCTCTGAATCTCTCTCTGGAGAGAAAATCTGGAGATCATAAGAAAAAAAAAAGATAGAGACAAAAGAGGGAGGAAATGAAAAAAGGGAGAAAGGGGGAGAGAAAGAAGAGAGAGATAATTATGAAAACTAGCTACCAGGAATGGCAGATACATCATGCAAGCACCAAGCCCCAGCAATAAACCTCATAACAATAAAAATTAATGAATGAGAAGCTTGAATGGTCAGAGTGAATTAAGGAGAAAGTAGGGAGAGAAGATCACTGACTGGGGCAAAAGAGTGCTGGTTGGTTAGGTTTTGAAAGTAAGAAATCAATTAATTTTAAAAGTTGCACTTCAAACACTCATGTTCAATGGAGAAGCAATTACAGAAATCAAAATTCCCACCTTCTGCACCTCAAAAATAACTTTTATTCATATTCCCAGTGGGGAGAAATGATAGGAAGAAGATCACCAGAGGGCTCTGAACTCCAACTCCTTCAGGAACTGGAGAGATAGGAGGGAAGAGGGTGGGACATTTGGATATAATAATAGGTGTATGTGTGACTTGGAAAGGAAGAGAAGATGGGATCTATATTTAAAAAAAAAAAAAAGCCAAATGTATACAAGTATAGACAGATGGTTGTAGAAATAATAGTTGACCCATATCTTCAACCTTGGGAGAACTGCTGTAGCTTACAATGGGTAAGTTAGGGATCCAGAACTCTGGTGGTGGGAACAGTGTGAAGTTGTACCCCTGTTGTCTTGTAATTTTTTAGATTGGTATTAAATCACTAATTTAAAAAAATCACACTTCAAGAATAGCCTAAGTAGCCATGCACAAAGATTTATGGTCAAGGATGTTTTTGACAGAATGGGTTATGAAAGATAAAAACAAGAAAACTATCTAAATGTTAAATAAGAGGGGAATTGGTTAAGTAAAAGAGGATAGAGTTGCATGAGGGGTCAACAAGCAGACATGGAAGCCTCGTGGTTTGTTCACTTGTTTTGGTTTGTTTTGGGGTTTTTTTTCCCCATGGTTATCACTGGAACTCAGTGCCTACATGACTAGTCCACAGCTCTCATTTTTTCCTTTTCTTTTTTTATTATGATAGAGACAGAGAGGAATAGGTTGAGAGAGGAAGAGAGGAGAAAAGACACCTGCAGCATTTCTCCATCACCTGTGAGGTTTCCCACCTGCAGGTGGAGACCAGGACTTGAACCCCAAACCTTGTGCATGGTACTGTGTGTACTCAACCGGGTGTTCTACCATCAGGTCCCCTGAATGATTTCTGAGATATAATTTTTTGCCTCCAGGGTTATTGTGGGGGTTCAGTGCCTGCTCTACAAGTCCTCTGCTCCTAGAGGCTATTTTTTCCCTTTTGTTGCCCTTGTTTTATTGTTGTTGTTATTGTTATCGTCATTGTTGGATAGGACAGAGAGAAATGGCGAGAGGAGGGGAAGACACAGAGGGGGAGAAAAAGATAGACACCTGCAGACCTGCTTCATTGCCTGTGAAGCAACCCCCCTGCAGGTGGGGAGCCAGAGGCTTGAACTGGGATCCTTACGCCGGTCCTTGAGCTTCGCACTATGTGAGCTTAACACATTGCTGCCACCCGGCCCCCTTCTGAAATATTTTAAGGCTTCATGATCTATTAGTGCAAACAAACAATTTATGATTCATTATGGTCAACAATATTCCTTGTTGCACTTCAGGGTCCCTGTATCATCAAGGTGCATGGAAACTACTTCAGGTATTTCCAGCAAAAAAGGATTCAATACAGGGGATTAAGTCTTACAAAGCTATGGAAACCTGTCAGGCTCATGCTAAGACTGCAGGACATCTGAGCCTCCAAACACCAAAGCCAAGAACAAGCCTGAAAACCCCTCCCAGTTCTCTCTACTGAAACACACACACACCTGGCAACAGCTGCAGGCAGCAGTGCCGTGGTTGGTCCTTTTCTCCCACCTGCTGTATCTCCACACTTGTGGACCCCATGGCTGGGGAGAATCTGAGACCTGGACTTCCCCGGCTCCCTCTGCATAGCAGAAAGCACAGGCCATGGGAAGAGGTAGACATTAAGCTGCCAACTGGCAGTACTACATGCTTTTTTAAAAATTGTTTTATTTATAAAAAGGAAACATTGACAAAGCCATAGGATGAGAGGTCATACAATTCCCACCACCAGACCTCCGTATACCAACTCCTCCACTGACAGCTTTCCTACTCTTTAACCATCTGGGAATATGGACCCAAGATCCTTGTGGAATACAGAAAGTTGAAGGTCTGGCTTCTGTAGTTGCTTCCCCGCTGAACATGGGCACTGACAGGTCGATCCATACTCCCAGCCTGCCTCTCTCTTTCCCTAGTGGGGAAGGGCTCTGGGGAAGCAGAGCTCCAAGGCACATTGGTGGGGTTGTCTGTTGTCTGTCCAGGAAAGTCTGGTTGCATCCTGCTTGCATCTGGAATCTGGTGGCTGAAAAGAGAGTTAATATACAAAGCCAAAGAAATTGTTGAGCAATTTCTAAATTTCTATCCCCTAAAGGCTGGGATAGTGCAGATGAAGTGTTGGGGGGTCCTCTATTTTGTAGATAGCTAGTAGGCATATTTTAGTTATATTTCAAAGGGCCTGTAGCTATACTAGTGGGGGGGGGTTGTTTGTTTTTTTGTTTTGTTTTGTTTTGTTTTTGCCTGAGCCTGAAATCTGATATGCAGGTGAATCCTAATTTTTGTCTGTGGAGATGATGTCATGGCTGGGAAAAGGACTAGAAAGCTGGATCAGGGAAGAGAGTAGCTCCCAAATATGGGAAAGGGGTATAAATATTGTTGACTGTAAACCCCATCGATTTGATGTGATCTGATCTAGGGCCCATAATTAGCTTAGGAGCCTGTGTGACCTCTGCATCCCTGTAGATCTGAGCTCACATTCTGTGGTCATGAGTAGGAACATTCCAAGCTGCCTCAATTTCAGGACCCATCTTTCTCAGGTGTAGCACAGAGTCCAGCCTCCCTTTGGAGGATAGAACATTCTCTACTGTTGTTGATCCAAGTTGAGGGCAAGGTCCTATGGGGGCCCACTAAGGGGTCTATTTAGTTGTTCCTGATAGAGATGACTGGTAACAATGGAGAGAGTGATTTATTCGAGGGCTAGGCCCATCATGTCTCTTTGGGAATCTCAGGACTCCCCGACTAGGGTCCCAGCTGGTGGAATGGCCTGATAGTGACTAAAGAGTCACCAAAATATGCCAGTCTCTTGACCTTATTCAGCTTTTGCAGTCCTTGCTTTGCTAAGGTTAGCTTTGGAGTGAGTGAGAGAACTGTAATGGGAGGTAGGTGAGGAGGGTGTCTAAGTAGACACTATTTCATTATGAACTTGATACTGACTCACTACAGACTATTGTGTATTTTTGCTTTCAGGTATATATTTTGCCCTAATTTATGGATACATGTGAACATATGCTCTATCTTACGGGACCTGGTCTATATCTAAGTTTTGGGACTTTGTTAGGAAGTGAACCTCCTGGAATGGAATTAGAGAATACCATGAAAGGAAAGGTCTCACCCGAGTGATGAGGGTGAAGGGTTGACATTCCATGCCTGACGTCTCCGTACACAGTCTGAGGTGAAGCATGCTGAGATGGTACTTGTTGCATTGATTAGGTTGGAATCAGCAGATGCAATATCATTTGGCCTGACTTGAGAGAAGCATGCAGGAAAGTGAGCCCCACCCCAGAGGTTCCAGGATTGGGAGAAACATAGGCTCTATAGAGGAAGCGGGAAGATTCCTGTTGTCTTAGGGTTTAAGAAGACAATAAATAGTTATTGCAATAATCACATTGTTTGACAATTGGGTTAACTTTGAAAAATCCCTTGTTGAGTCAGGCTCAGCAGGTTAAGCGCACATGGCCCAAAGTGCAAGGATCGGTGTAAGGATCCTGGTTCAAGCCCCCAGCTCCCCACCTTCAGGAGAGTCACTTCACAGGTGGTGAAGCAGGTCTGCAGGTGTCTGTCTTTCTCTCCCCCCGTCTGTCTGCCCCTCCTCTCTCCATTTCTCTCTCTCTCCTATCCAACAACAACGACATCAATAACAACAACAATAAGAAAAACAAGGGCAACAAAAGGGAATAAATTTAAAAAAAAAAGAAAAATCCCTTTGTTACGATTTGCTGTATCATACACACCCTCACCATATTTTATGTCCTTTGACATTGTTTGCATATAGCTATGCCACCAGTTGCTTTTGTTCTCCCTGGACTAAGCTTTAAGAGAGTCAACATATCAAAGACTCAGCCTATGTATTAAAAAGACTCCATCTGTGCTTTAAAAAGTTTGAGACATTCGATCAATTTTCCCCTCTCATATTAATTAGTGATTTATAAACTACAAATTGATAGGAGTGTACATAAACACCATTCCCACCACCAAAAGACTGTGTCCCATCCCCTCCCCCCCCCACCCCATGAAGCTGAACATCCACCCTCACCCTCACCCCAGGGTTTTTACTTTGGTGCCCTACTCCAAATTCAGTCAACTCCTGCTTTGAATTTCCCTTTCTGTTCTTCTTTCTCAACTTCTGTTTATGAGTGGGATCATCCCATACTAGTCTTTATCTTTCTGACTTAGCTCACTTAACATAATTTCTTCTAGCTCCATCCAAGATGGGTCAGAGAAAGTGGGTTCATTGTTCTTAATAGCTGTGTAGTACTACATGCTTTTATAACCATTTCTTTATAACATGGCTGCAGAAAAGTGCCAGCACTGTGATTAGGTCAAATAATGCCCTCCCACCCACACAGAGGCATTTACACCCTAGTATCTGGAACAAGTGAATATCTGTCAACTGGCCAAAAGGACTATACAGATGTGATGAGGGTTGCAGACCTTGAAATAGGAAGAGCTCCCTAGATTCTCTCTATGGACCCAATACACTCATATAAACACTTAAAGCGGGAGGGGGTGGCAGGGGGTGGCACACCTGATTGAGCACACATGTTACAATGTTCAAGGACCCAGGTTCAAGCCCCCAGTCCCCACCCACAGAGGGAAAGCTTCATGAGTGATGAAGCAGGACTGCAGGTGTCTCTCTTCCTCCCTCCCGCTACCCTCTCAATTTCTGGCTGTCTTTATCCAATAAATAAAGAAAGATAATAAAAAACTTAAAAATTGTTCCCCCAACACAACGAGTGCCACCCCAGCATGCTTCACTTCAGACTGTGACCAGAGACTTCAGGTGTGGAATGACAACCCTTCAGCTTCATCACTCGGGTGAGACCTTTCCTTTCATAGTATTCTCTAATTCCATTCCAGGTGTTACACTCCCCCAATAAAGTCCCCAAACCTAGATATAGACCAGGTCCCCTGAGATAGAGCATATGTTCACATGTGTCCATAAACCAGGGAAAAATATATACCTGAAAGCAGAAGTACACAAGAGCATGCAGGGAATACCCCCAGCACTTCATCTGCACTATTACAGTCTTTAGGTCCAGGATTGTTCAACAATTTGTTTGGCTTTGTATGTTAACTCTCTTTACAGCCACCAGGTTCCGGATGCCAGCATGATGCCAACCAGACTTCCCTGGACTGACAACCCCATCAATGTGTACTGGAGCTCCGCTTCCTCAGAGCCCCACCCTACTAGGGAAAGAGAGAGGCAGACTGGGAGTATGGATCGACCAGTCAATGCCCATGTTCAGCGGGGAAGCAATTACAGAAGCCAGACCTTCCACCATCTGCAACCCACAACGACCCTGGATCCATACTCCCAGAGAGATAGAGAATGGGAAGGCTATCAGGGGAGGGGGTGGGATGTGGAGATCGGGTTATGGGAATTGTGTGGAATTGTACCCCTCTTATTCTATGGTTTTGTTAATGTCTCCTTTCTTAAATAAAATTCTTAAAAAATGTTCCCCCTGTTCTATTTTAAAAAGGCAGTGCAGAATGCTGACCTGGTATAGTGGCTCTGAAGCAGATAAGATAAGCACATAGGCTCTGAAGCAGAAAAGATTCAGGTTCAAACCCCATTCTCACCAGAAGCCAGAGGCTCACACCTCTTGGGGAAAAAAAAGCAGGAATTATTGTATGGTAATAGATAAGCTAGAATTATGGTGGTAATATAATATGGTACATACAGATAATGATTTTAAATGCAGGACATCTGGAACTTACATATAACTTTATAAACCAAAATTACTTTGATTAATAATAATACCAGACTCTTGGAAACAGAGTTGGCAGTCAGCTGAGGTAAAGAACAAACACCTCATCACAGACCCCTGCAAGCATCAACCCGGCTTTGACCTAGCACGTTATGATTGGGCCCTCCTCAATCGCTATCGAACAGGCCATGGCCGGTGCGCCGCTATGTTCCATCGCTGGGGAGCCAGAGTCAACCCAAACTGCCCCTGCAGCTACAGACAGACTATGATCCACATAGTCAATGACTGCCACCTCTCCAGATTCAAAGGAGGTCTCGAAACTTTACATCAGGCTCAGCCTGACGCTGTTGACTGGCTATGGAAGAAGGGCAAACACTAGAAGAAGAAGAACCATGAAGCTTCCTTCAGGCTAATGAGACAGAAGAGGCAGAGGGTCCCAAGATTTATTAAGTAGAGAGAGTCAGAGCATTTCTCTGGCACATTCAATGCCTGAGACCAAACTCAAACCCTCATGCTCATAAATACAGGTCTCTAGCCACTGCCCCATCCTGGAGGTGCAAGTAGGTCTTGTCTAAACAGGAAGGACAGTCAAAGCAGTGGAGAGGTTATGAGCTACTGCCCAAGTGTATGCAGAGAGCATAATGGCTGCTAAAACTGCCTGTACTGTTGTGCTGTGCTTAGTTGTGATATGCCAAGCATCACCCAGGTTTGTAGACTGTAGGATCAGCTGGGTGCTTTACCTTGAAGAACTTGCTTGACTGACATAGCTGCCTCTTTTCTAGATAAGGACACCAAGGGAAGGATGAACTTAGGTGCCTCTTTTGGGGGGCAGCCTGTGGAGGAGGAGCTGTGGACTGTGAGGCAGCAGGGGCTGCTGATCCTACAGTCTACAAACCTGGGTGATGCTTGGCATCTTACAACTAAGCACAGCCCCACAATGCAGGCATCCAGACCACTCCAGAGCTTTACAGAGGACTGTTAAGACAATTGAATTTGGGTGGCGGCACACCTAGGTGAGTACAATGAGCAAGGACGAAGGTTCAAGCCCCTAGTACTCATCTTCACAGGGTGGAGCTTTACAAACAATGGAAGAGTGGTGCAGGTGTCTTTCTTTCTCCCCCCCCCCACCTTCCCCTCCCCACTCAATTTCTGTCTCTATGAAAGAGAAGAAATGATGGAAGGAAGGAGGGGAGGAAGGAAGGAAGGAAGGAAGGAAGGAAGGAAGGAAGGAAGGAAGGAAGGAAGGAAGGAAGGAAAGAAAGCTGGCTGCTAGGAGAAGTGAATTTATCGTGCAGTGAACTTCACTGTATACTGGGGCCACCACTCCCAGGGTCCATTTTTTCTTCTTTTTTTCCCTCTATTTGTAGGACAGAGAGAAATTGAGAGGGGAGGGGAAGATAAAGAGGAAGAAAGAGAGACACTTGCAGTACTTGCTTCATTGCTTGTAACACTCTCCCCTTACATGTGAGAGCAGGGGCTTAGACCCAAGTTTTTGCACACGACAATTAAAAAGGTAAAAATAGGGAGGTCGTGTGGTAGCACAGCAGGTTAAGTGCACATTTTTTTAAATTTTTTTTTTATTTTTTTATTTAAGAAAGGATTAATTAACAAAACCATAGGGTAGGAGGGGTACAACTCCACACAATTCCCACCACCCAATCTCCATATCCCACCCCCTCCTCCGATAGCTTTCCCATTCTCTATCCCTCTGGGAGCATGGACCCAGGGTCATTGTGGGTTGCAGAAGGTAGAAGGTCTGGCTTCTGTAATTGCTTCCCCGCTGAACATGGGCGTTGACTGGTCGGTCCATACTCCCAGTCTGCCTCTCTCTTTCCCTAGTAGGGTGGGTCTCTGGGGAAGCTGAGCTCCAGGACATATTGGTGGGGTCTTCAATCCAGGGAAGTCTGGCTGGCATCCTGATGACACCTGGAACCTGGTGAGGGTGATTTACTGGGTTTCTGTGGTCATTCTAGTCCTGTCTTGTTTCGGTCTGGGTGGTCTCCTTTGGTATTCCTAGTTGATCCTGGAGAGGAGAGGAGAGGAGAGGAGAGAAAGCGATCTGCTGCTCGTAGCTCCGCCTCCGGAAGTCGAATCCTAAGTGCACATTTTGTGAAGCGCAAGGATTGGCCTAAGGATCCGGGTTCAAGCCCCCAGCTCCCCACCTGCAGGGGGGTTGCTTCATGAGCTGTGAAGCAGGTCTGCAGGTGTTTATCTTTCTCTCTCCTTCTCTGTCTTCCCCTCCTCTCTCCATTTCTCTCTGCCCTATCCAACAACAATAACAATAGTAACTACAACAATGATAAAACAACAAGGACAACAAAAGGGGGGGAATAGCCTCCAGGAGCAGTGGATTTGTAGCTCAGACACCGAGAGCCCCAGCAATAACCCTGGAGGCAAAAAAAAAAAATTTATAATAGGGGTGAGGATACAGCATAATGGTTATGTAAAAAGACTTTCAAGCCTGAGGCTCTGAGGCCTCAGGTTTAATCTCTAGTACCACCATATGCCAGAGCTGAGCAGTGCTCTGGTGTCTCTCTGTCTCTATCACTCTCTTTCTGCCTTTATCTCCTCAGTAAATAGAAAGAAAGAAAGAAAGAAAGAAAGAAAGAAAGAAAGAAAGAAGATATTTTTAAATAATAATGGGGGGCGGGCAGTAGCACAGTGGGCTAAGCACACATGGTGCAAAGCGCAACGACCAGTGTAGGGATACCAGTTCAAGGCCCCAGCTCCCCACCTACAGGGGAGGTCACTTCACAAGCAGTGAAACAGGTCTGCAGGTGTCTGTCTTTCTCTGCCTCCTTCTGTCTTCCCTCCTCTCTCGATTTCTCTCTGTCCTAGCCAACATCAATAACAATAATAATAACCACAACAATGATTGAAAGAAAAACAAGGACGACAACAACAACAACAACAACAAAAAAGTAGCTTCCAGGAGCAGTGGATGCATGGCACCAAGCCCCAGCAATAACCCGGGAGGCAAAAATAATAATAATAATGATGATGATGATGATGATGATGATGATGGTGATGACTCACAACTCACTCTGAAACCCTTTGTGTATAATAGCTCAGAGCAGGGACATGTCTGGTTGCAGCTAAGCTGACGAGAATTGGGTGGGCCCAAGTCCATCCTGCTCAGCCTTTGAACCCTGCTGCAAGCTCTCTGGAGCAGTTTTAAGAAAATCCCCCTACACACACACCCTTAGGGTCCCCAACTCTGGGGAGGGGAGAGGGGGAGTTCTTCTGGTCTCCTGAAAGAAGCTAACACCAGGGAGTGGCCTTTCAGAGGAAATGGCATTGTTATTCATCTTGCCATCTTGGCCTCATCTCACACAGTACATCTGGGATGCGTTAACCAGCAACTCCCCCAGAGGCCTGGACTTGCTGCAGGAAAAGAGAAGACTGGGAATGAGTAAGACTCATGCCAGGATGCTGAACAGGGCCCCCCAGTAGCACCTACTTTTCCACAGGAAGCCACATCAGCCCAGAATCCATCCTGATTTTGCAAGAAAATTCTAGGGAAAGTTCTCATGGTTGTGGTTTGTTAAGACCAGCTCAAATGTCCCAAGGGTACTTCATTCCTCCAGGCACCCCACGTTGGTCTGGAAACCCAGGTTCCGACTCTATGACCCATCTTGCTTCTTTCTATCCAAAACTATGCCTTCAGCCTTCACCCTGGGAGTTCTGACTCCTCCTAGCTGGAGTCCCCCTTACCTGGCCTGACCTGGTAGGAGCTGGGTTTATACCCTGAGCCTCTGCCTATGCAGAACCAACCTTTCAGCTCCATTCCAGCCTCTTGTGGAAAATGGGATCAGCTTGTTACGTCTGGAATGCACATGGAAAGACTTAGGAGTTCTTCAGCCCTCATAGGTTCTTCCTCATTCACTCTGCTTCCTGCCAGAGTGCCTGCCGCTCACTTTTGCTGACACTCATCTTTCTCATTTTGTCTGAAGCTTGCTTTACACCCACATCATGCAGACACCAATCTGCACGTGTGTGTGTGTGTGTGCGCGTGCATGTGCGTGTGTGCGCGCACGCGCATTATGAGATACCAGAACACCATTTTTGAAATATGTAGTCCTGAGGGTCAAACCTAAGATTTCATACATATAAGTCCTGGGTTCCACCCACCAAGCCAATTCCCCATCACCAGTCTGTATGCTCATTTTAAAGTTTATTCTCAATTTTACTGCTACCAGGGTTGTTGCTGGGGCTCAGTGTCTACACTATGAATCCACCACTCCTGGTGGCTATTTTTTTTTTCTTTCTTTCTTTTATTTGATAGGACAGAAGAAAGGAGGGGGAGATAGAGAGCAAAAGAGAAAAACACCTACAACACTGCTTCCCCATTCCTGAGGCTTCCCCTCCCTTGCAGCTGGGGACCAGAGGCCTGAACCCAGGTCCTTGAGTATGGTAATGTGTGCACTCAACCAGGTGCACCACTATATTCCGGTCTTTCTCTTCTTCTCATAAAAATAAATCTTTTTAGGGAGTCGGGCAGTAGTGCAGCAGGTTAAGCACACGTGGCACAAAGCGCAAGGACCGGCCTAAGGATCCAGGTTCAAGCCCCCGGCTCCCCACCTGCAGGGGGAGTCCCTTCACAGGTGATGAAGTAGGTCTGTAGGTGTCTATCTTTCTCTCCCCCTCTCTGCCTTCCCCTCCTCTCTCAATTTCTCTCTGTCCTATCCAACAACGAAGACAACAATAAAGCAACAAGGGCAACAAAAGGGAATAAATAAATAAATAAATCTTTTTTTTTTTGTAAAGAGTAGAGGCATGTCTACATCCACCCAGGTGACGAACATAATCACAATCATCTCTTTTCATCTTACCCATCTGAGTCAATTAGAAGCCAAAGAGGGTTCATGGGTCTAAAAGATACAGGAATTCTGCAAGGCCTTCTGAGTCCTTCTGTGCTTCTGGAAGTGCAGAAGTGGTGCTCAGAGAGGGAGGCCAACTCAGAGCAGAGCACTGATGGGCCCTCTCTTCTTTATCTGTTGTCTTCATGGGTGCCTTGGTCACCTTCACACTCGAGAAATAGAGAAAGGTCACACTTTTAGGGCAAAAGAACTTCCCACAGGAAGTTGCAGGTATGTGGAGGGAAAGAGTGATCATGGCTCTTAGAAGCTGCTGAGTGAAGATCAGATTGGGGGGGGGGGGTGTTAAGATATATTTATTTATTTATCAGAGTGAAGGGAGAGAGAGAGAGAGAGAGAGAGAGAGAGAGATCAGAGCACTGCTCAGCTCTGACATAAGGTGGTGCCAGGGATTGAACCTGGGACCTTTGGGACCTCTAGCATGAAAACGCTATGTTTGATTGGTTTAACCATCTCCTCAGCCCTGAAGTGCAAATGTTGAGCTGTAGCCAAAACAGGCTGGACTGCTTTTTTCTCCTAGTGGTTTCAGAGGACGTCTCTAGCATCCACCACACACACACACACACACCCCCTCCACACACAGGAGCCTAGGCACATCCCACCAGCTTGGGAGAAGCTCAAGGCTCTAAACCCTGTCTCCCCTGAGAAGAAGAGGGTGAGAAATGGGAGGGGAGGGGAACTGGCTTCAGGCCTAAGAACTTCACTTTCATTTCCCATGCCCCCTTCCTCACTTCCTCCCCCACCCTCTTCTTCTTCTAGCGTTTGCCCTTCTTCCATAGCCAGTTAATGGCTTTGAAAGTGACTGGGATCCATGTGGATTCAGTCAGCTAGGAAGGATCATCAGTTTCCCCAATGAATGGGTACTCACGGGATGTACCATGGGAAGGTCGATCCAATGCATCCCTCCTCTTAGTTCATTAGTCAATGTCTACTGATTTGTCTTCCTATTGGCTTGGTCTGTCCATTAATTTTACATCCTTATATTGTACATATGGGTGAAATCATCCAGTGTCTGTCTTTCTTCATCAGACTTACATCTTTTCATATAACCCCCTCAAGTCCCTTCCACTTTGCTGCTAATGGCAAAAGTTTCACTTTTGTGGCTGAATAATATTCCACTGACCATTTCTTCTTTATTCAGCCATCTCTTGGCTGGCGCTTCAGTTGCTTCTATCTTTTCACTGTTTCGAGCAAAGCTGCAGTAAAAAATGGAGTGCCCCAATTTCTCCCATAGCATCCTGGCCCCTGTTTCTTGGCCATCTCTAGTCAATCTTCCTGGCCCTCCTCCTGTTCTTCTCTCTTTCTTCACATGGTCTTAGAGGGAGCTGGGTGTGAAGCTTCATTCCCTATAGATAGACGAGTAGGAACCTGTTTTCTGGAGTAAAACTTTTCCCTGTGTACCATGCCCACATACCCCCACCTCCATCTCCAACCTGCTTTCATGCCTCTGCTTCCAAGGAAGCAATGATGAGCTTAAGGAGGAAACTCTTAGCTACAAAGGGTGGGTACTGATTAGGATTGTATTCATATTAGCAGGTTATATCAAAGCTTTCTTCTAAAAAAGGAGGGGGCAAGAACTGAGAAACTCAACATAACCCACTACTTTTGATATGTACAGTAAAGAGATTAATTTTCTCCAACAGGTTTCATGAAGAGACTCTACAAGTAATCCCACATTTAAGACAGATGTCAGTTGTTATTATAAATTATCACCACTCTTCTGGAACTATTTGACAACGTTAAGTACGTAACTACTACAATCAGTATAAATACTGTATGAAGAAATCATAAATATTATTATATTATTCTGTATTTAGTTATTCCATGTGAGTCAGTTGAAGAGCATTTAGTAATGACAAGAGAATGCAGAAAGGAGGCTAGTTTAAAAACAAAGTTTTCTAAACACTAGAAATAACTAGTTAGGAAATACAGGGGGAGGGAGCCCCATAGAGATAACAGAAATACAACATAAAACACACAGAAAGAGACTTGCTGGTGTCCCTGGAAAGAGCTGCCAAACCCAAGTGAGAGCCTTGACCTTAAACACAAGAGTCCGTGGAGAAGGAGCACTTTTTTTTATTTCTTTATTGGGGGATTAATGGTTTACAGTTGACAGTGAAATACAATAGTTTGTACATGTGTAACATTTCCACATAACAATTCAACCCCTATTAGGTCCTCCTCTGCCATCATGTTCCAGGACCTGAACCCTTCCCATCACCCCAGAGTCTTTTTTATTATTATTTCTTTATTGGGGAATTAATGTTTTACATTCGACAGTAAATACAATAGTTTGTACGTGCATAATATTTCCCAGTTTTCCATATAACAATACAACCCCCACTAGGTCTTCTGTCATCCTTTTTGAACCTGTATTCTCCCCCACACCCACCCCAGAGTCTTTTATTTTGGTATAATACACCAATTCCAGTCCAAGTCTGCTTAGTGTTTTCCTTTCTGTTCTTATTTTTCAACTTCTGTCTGTGAGTGAGATCATCCCATATTCACCCTTTTCTTCTGACTTATCTCACTTAACATGATTTCTTCAAGCTGAAGGAGCACCTCTTAATGGATTAACCACCAGTGACACTATCAGCATGTCTGTGTCCCCAGTGGCTGTCTATATCCAGTAGGCTGTCACACAAACTATCACCTCTTTCTTCTGCAACCACTTGACAGGGGGCCTGTCTTTGGCACACACACACACACACACACACACAGCTAAACATTCAGTTTACCATGAACAAGGAGTTGGGTTCAAGCCCCCAGTCCCCACATGCAGGGGGAGAAGCTTCACAAACAGTAAAGCAGTGCTGCAGATGTCTCTCTCTGATTCTCTCTCTCTCTCTGCCCCCCCTCACACTACCACCAATTTCTCTGTCTTATCAAATAAAATAAGGAAGGGGGAGGAGTGGCTATGTGGAGCAGTGGATCATTGTGAAGGCAATGAAATCCAGCGGTAACTCTGGTAACAATTAAAAAATAATCACTTGACAAAGCAAGAGTAGATCCATCTGGAAAAATAAAAACAAAATAATACTCTCCCAAAACATTTGAGAAAATAAAATAAAACAATGGAGGGGAAATCTTATAAAACACATTTTAAAATATTACATAGCTATAATAATTAAAAATAGAAGGAGGAGCACAGGCAGAGAAGTCAATAGCAAAGAATAAAGAAATGGAAAGTTGTTTCCAAGTAAACATGAGAATTCACTTCAATAAAGTGCGACACTGACCAGATATTTGAAACGAAAATAAACACATCTGTATTCCCTAACTCACTCCTAATTGGTAGGTTCCAATTGGATCACAGATTTAAAGGGGAAAAAAATTAATAATGCCTTTGAAAAATAAAGTCATAAAGCTGCCAAAAGAAAATATGTGTAAATTTTTTTTTTGGGAAACCAGGCTAGGCAAAGGTTTTCTAGCCATGGGAAAAATAAATAAATGAAAATCTTAAGAGAGAAGATTAGGACATGGGAAGAGATCACTTTGGCTGTGCAAAGGATTTTCACATGTGAAGTTCAAAATTCAACCCCCGGCAACACAAATAGCTGAGGCCAGGCCAGGCTAATAAAGAAAATCAGTTGTCTGGGAAGTCAGGCGGCAGCGCAGCGGGTTAAGCGCAGGTGGCGCAAAGCACAAGGACCAGCGTAAGGATCCTGGTTTCGAGCCCCCGGCTCCCCACCTGCAGGGGAGTCGCTTCACAGGCGGTGAAGCAGGTCTGCAGGTGTCTGTCTTTCTCTCCCCCTCTCTGTCTTCCCCATCTCTCTCCATTTCTCTCTGTCCTATCCAACAACGATGACATCAATAACAGCAATAATAACTACAACAATAAAACAAGTACAACAAAAGGGAATAAATAAATAATTTTAAAAAAGAAAATCAGATGTGTGTATATAGGTATTAAAAAGGAAAAAAACTCTAAGTTAAATCAAAAGACTCAGTGGGAAAAAATAACTATAAGATGTTTGACATTTTTTCTAATTATATAAAGGTTATTCTTCTAATTATTTTTCTAATTATAAAAAATATATTTTAAAAAGTTTGAGGAGACAACATAATGGTTATGCAAAAAGGTTTTTATGTCTAAGGCATCAAAGGCCCCAGGTTCAACCACCAGCACCACCATAAACCAGAGAGCTGAGTAGTTCTTTGATTAAAATTAATTAATATGAAAACAGCCCAATGGAAAAAATATAGGCAAAGACTATAAATTATTCACACACACACAAAAAAAACACTGCTAGTAAAAATACACTAAATACTTGATCTCACTAATTTAAATGCAAATAAAACAAGATTCGCTTTTTCATTTATCAGATTGGCAAAGATCAAGAAGATTCATAACATGTGTGACTGCATGGGCCCTGCCATACAATGTTAACGGAATAAAAATCAGAATATTGGGAGTTGGGTGGTGGTAGCGCAGCAGTTTAAGTGCAGGTGGCGCCAAGCGCAAGGACCAGCGCAAGGATCCCAGTTCATGCCCACAGCTCCCCACCTGCAGGGGAGTCGTTTTACAGGGGAGAAGCAGGTCTGCAGGTGTCTATCTTTCTCCCCCTCTGTCTTCCCTTCCTCTCTCCATTTCTCTCTGTCCTATCCAGCATCAACAATAGCAATGACAACAACAATAATAATAATTACAACAATAAAACAAGGGCAACAAAAGGGAAAAAAATAAATATAAAAATCAGAATATTGGGAAAAGCAATGCAGCCTCATCCATTAAATGTTACATGTTCATGCTTTTTGATCTAGCAGCCTAATGTCTAGGTGACTTTTCCTGCAAAGGCATGCAAGTGCCCAAAGATAAATGTACAAAATATACAAAAATGCTCACTGTCATATTATCATATTTAAAAGGGGGAAAGAGCCCAGAGGTTCACTTAAAGGAAATTGGTTCAATACAACCAGCAAGATTGCATATATATATATATATATATATATATATACATATATGTGTATATATATATTTATATTATGTTGGACAGAGAAATTGAGATATTAGGGGTAGATAGAGAGGGCGAGAAATACCTGCAACTGCTTCACCACTCCTGAAGCTTCCCCTCTGCAAGTGGGGACCAAGGGCCTGAACTTGGGTCCTTGTGCATTATAATGTATGCACCACCACCCAGCCCTATAAATAGATCTTAAGAAAAAAGGCAGGGGAGAGAGAGAAGTTTTCTGTATATACTATTTTGGAAAAACATCTAAAACAAAGGGGTCGGGTGGTGATTCATCTACTTAAGCACACATATTACAATGCATAAGGATCCCTGCAGGGGACAGCTTTGTGAATGGTGAAGCTGTATTGTAGGTGTCTCTCTGTCTTTCTTCCTCTCTATCACCCTCTTCCCTCTCAATTTCTGTCTGTCTCTGTCCAATAAATAAATAAAGATAATAAAAAATCTAAAAAAAAATCTAAAATAATGTGAGGAAAATTGTTAATTTACATGTAATATCACCTCCATTTATCAAAATAAAGTATAAACAACCCAGGAATTGGCACAGTGGCTAGAGCACAGATGTCATAAGCACAAGGTTCCAAGTTTGATCCCCAGTGTCACATGTCCCAGAGTGATACTGTGGTTCTCTTTCCTTCCTTTCTATTTATCATTAATAAATAACTCTTGGGCCAGTGAACTAGCTCACTTGGACAGTGCACTGCTTGGCCATATAATCTAGGTTCAAGCCCAACCTACACTGCATTGAAGCCGCTGTGGTGCTCTCTCTTCCTTTCTGTCTTTCTGTCTCCATCTAAAGAATAAATTACTCTTTTTTAAACAAAGAAATAGAAACCAAAAAAATTGATAAACTGGACCATGAAAATGAGCCCCCTTCATCCAGAAGTTTCATCCAGAAACAGAATTCACAGGGCTGATCAGAAAGGGAAAGCAGTGTCACTCTATGACTAAAGGGGCCCTGGTGTCAAACCTCAGCTTCAGACAGAGGGCCAAAGGCCCGTCACAGGGCAGAGGAGTCAGGGCTCATGGGCTGCTCCTTCGTAGCCTTCCATGTGTGCCCAGCACACCTTCCTGCAGGACAAGGGAGTGAGGGAGACAAGGCAAGCTCAAAGGTCATGAGAGCCCCCAGACACAAGGGATGGGCCCCGTCTGGAATCGCAGCCCAGGCTTGTGGGTGAGTGGGCAGGCTGTGCTGTGGTGAGGGGCCCAGGGCTTGTGGGAAGCTCAGCTAGCAGAAATAGCCTGGATGGAGGAGCGAACCCACAGCACTGGCCCTCAGTCAACTCCCCTGGGCTCAGCTGGGGCACCACAGGCCACCTGTCTGCCCCTCAGGCCTTGAGTCACTTCCTGTGTTTTCCTGTGGCCACAGGTAGACCCCTGACTCAGAGCTCCCCTTCTTCCTTCCTTCCTGTCCTCCTGTGACTCAGGGCCCAGGACAAACCCCACCTGAGGGGCACATGGATGGCCAGAAGGAAGAGGACCCTGGCTAGTGTGGAGAGCCCCTTACTTCTGCACCTCAGTCTCATCTGCACACCTGGCTGAGGCTGACCCCAGCATGAGGGGGAGCCTGGTTGGAAGGTCATCTGGCTCAGTCCCTGCAGCAGCTCACGCAGCTCCCAAAGGGTCTTGTCATCAGCTCCTTTCCTCAGAGAGAAGGGCTGAAGAGTTTCCTGTCTCAGAGTCAACACATCCAGCCTTCTGTCAGCAGTCCTCCACCCTGGCCTGCTCTCCCCTGAATCACAGAAACGTCCTCAAGGATGAAGCTGGATCACATTCCCCCAGGAAATGCTTTCTAATTGAATCAGAGGGAGGCTGTGTCTCCAGGGCAAGAGCCACAGACCCAGAGAGTTGAGAAATACAGGGGCCAAGGCCTTGTCTTAAAGGGGAGACTTTCTCCTCCAACCTGCACCATAGATCATAAGGCTTCCCACTCATCCTGTGTTTCCTCTCTCTCTCTCTCTCTCTCTCTCTCTCTCTCTCTCTCTCTCTCCTGAGTTGGGGGACAAACTCTAAATCTTATATATGTGTGATGTCATTAAGTAACCTACAGGAATAAATTTTTTCATTTCTTTTGTTTTTTTTTTTTTTATTTAAGAAAGGAGACATTGACAAAACCGTGAGATAGGAGGGGTACAACTCCACACAATTCCCACCACGCGATCTCCATATTCCATCCCCTCACCACAGGGTTTTTTATTTTGGTGCCCTACTCTCAATTTAGTCAAATCCTGCTTTTAGTTTCCCTTTCTATTCTTATTTCTCAACTTCTGTTGATGAGTGGGATCATCCCATACTCATCTTTATCTTTCTGACTTAGCTCACTTAACATAATTCCTTCTAGCTCTGTCCAAGATGGGTCAGAGAAGGTGGGTTCATTATTCTTAATAGCTGCATAGTATTCCATTGTGTATATATACCACCGCTTTCTTAGACACTCATCTCTTAGGCACCTGGGTTGCTTCCAGGTTTTAGCTATTATGAATTGTGCTGCTATGAACATAGGAGTACACACCTCTTTTTGGTTGGGTGTTATGGAGTCCTTGGGGTATATCCCCAGGAGAGGAATTACTGGGTCATATGGAAGGTCCATGTCTAGCCTTGTGAGAGTTCTCCAGACTGCTCTCGACAGAGGCTGGACCAATTTACATTCCCACCAACAGTGCAAAAGTGTTCCTCTGTCCCCACAGCCTCTCCAGTACTTGTTGCTGCTGTCCTTTTTGATGTATGCCATTCTCACAGGAGTGAGGTGGTATCTCAATGTTGTCTTTATTTGCATTTCTCTGACAATCAGTGACCTAGAGCAGTTTTTCATATGTTTGTTAGCCTTTTGGATCTCCTCTGAAGTGAATGTTTTGTTCATATCCTCTGCCCATTTTTGGATGGTGTCATTTGCTTTTTTGGTGTTAAGTTTGCTGAGCTCTTTGTATATTTTGATGATTAGTCTCTTGTCTGATGTATGGCATGTGAAGATCTTCTCCCATTCTGTGAGGGGTCTCTTTGTTTGTGTGATAATTTCAATTGAAGCTTTTCAATTTGATGTAGTCCCATTGGTTTGTTTCTGCTTTATTCTTCCTTGCAATTGGGTTTGTTTTATCAAAGATGTACTTGAGGTTTAGGTGGGAAAGTGTTCCACCAATGTTTTCCTCTAAGTATTTGATAGTTTCTGGTCTAACATCCAGGTCCTTGATCCATCTGGAGTTGATTTTTGTTTCTGGTGAGATAAGGTGGTTCAATTTCATTCTTCTGCATGTTTCAACCCAGTTTTCCCAGTACCGTTTATTGAAGAGAGCCTCCTTCTTCTATTTAATACTTTGGGCCCCCTTGTCAAAGATTAGATGTCCATAGGTGTGGGGGTTCATTTCTTATTTAGAGAGAATGAGAGAGAAACAGAGAGAAGAGAGACACCTCAACATTACTCTATCATCCATGGAGCTCCCACAGGCTGTTCATGGTATTTCCATATGGTGTCAGGGCTGGAACCCAGGACTTACAGCTTGGCAAGGTATGTACTCTACAAAGTGAGCTGTCTCCAAGCCCCACCCTTTTCTTCTTTGCAACCCAAAGGGGGGTAAGATGTAGTACACCTGGTAGTCCTTACTATGTGCAAGGACTTTGGTTCAAGTCCCCAGTTTCCACCTGCATGAGGAGAAGCTTCACTAGCAGTGGAGCAATGTTACTGGTATCTCTCCTTCTTTCTTTTCCTCTCTCTTTCTTTGTCTTTCACCCTCTATCACAAAAGAAAGAGAGAGGGAGAGAAAGGGAGGAAGGAAGGGAGAAGGAAAGAAAGAAAGAAAGAAAGAAAGAAAGAAAGAAAGAAAGAAAGAAAGAAAGAGAGGGGAAAAAAGAAGAATTAAAGAAAAACTGACTGCCAAAAGCAGTGTAGTCATGTAGATACTGAGTCCCACTTATAATCCTGGGTAAAAAATTAAAAATAAAACCAGCTCACCCCGTCACCAGCCTCACCAGCAAAAGAAGCCTCCTTCTCCCTGCCAGTCAACAACAGAATGATCATGTGCCAGTGAGAGAGGAAAATAAGCCTGCTATGGACACTCCAGAGTAAAATTCTTGTTGATCTTAAGATAGATCCACAGAAAGAGATGACCCTTTCTTCAACCTCCAGGCATGTCATTTCTGGGTGTGATGTCTGGAGTTTCAGCAGCCATGCCGCAACCATAAGGGAAGTTCTAGTGCCTGGGAAGCAAGCCAACAGATGAGGAAAGCAAAGCAGAAAGAGCCCGAGTTCTCAAAGAAGAGGTAAAGCCCCTCAACTCACTATCCTGGAGCTACCCAGCTCAGAACACCTCTTATGGTGACATGAAAACTGCCTGTGTTCTCTAGGCTGTCTTGACTTGGGTCTCCTATGACACCTGAGTCTTTATGACACAGATGGGTTTTGAAGAAGCCTGACTAAGAGAGGCCAGGTAGTGGTGCACCCGGTTGGATGTACATTATCAAACACTGGGACCTGGGTTCGAGCCCCCACTCCCCAACTGCAGGGGGATTGCTTCACAAGTGGTGAAGCAGGTCTGCAGGTGTCTCTCTTTCTCTCTCCCTATCTCACCTTCCCCTCTCAATTTCTCTGTGCCCTATCAAATAAAACAGAAAGAAAAGAAAAATAGCTGGCAGGGATGGTGAATTCATAGTTCTGGCACCGAGGCCCAGTGATAACTAAGGTGGGGAGGGGGGAGCCAGATGAGTGTGACTGTGAGAAAGGAGGGTCTATAGCCTAGGGAGGAAGGAGATCACATTTTTCAAACCTGTGGTTCATGCTTAAGTCCCATAACATGAGACGATCCAGAAGAGAGGTGCTGGGGGGGGGGGTGGACCTTGTGTGAAGAAAGATGTGCTGTGGAGCAGGGAGATTCTGTGATATGTCCACTCAGACGTGCTGAGGGAGAGCTTTGAAGATGTCCATTATGGCATTGCTTATAATTCTTTTTTTTTCTTTTTTTTTTTATTGCCACCAACCATGGCAATAAACTATCACTAGGTCTCTATGTCTGCACAACAGTTCCACCATTCCTGGTGGCCTTTTTTTTCCCTATTTATTTACTTTTTCTTTCATAGGACAAAGAGAAATTGAGAGGGGAGGTAGAGAGGAAGAGAGATGCCTGCAGTACTATTTCACCACTCGTGAAGCTTCCCCCCCTGAAGGTGGGGACCAGGGTTCCCATGCACAGGAATGCATGTGCCCTACTGGTTACTCCACCACCCAGCTCCCACTTTAAAATAAATAGAGAAGGGCAGAAAGGCAGAAAGGGAAAGTGAGAGAGACCACAGCACCAAAGCTTCCTTCAACGTGGTGAGGGACAGACTTGAACCTGGTTCATGTACATGGCAAAGCAGCCAGTGTCCAAGTGAGCTATTTCACTGATCCTCAGCACAGTCTAGAGCAAAGACTCAGCCTTTGATCAGGGAGCCCCCAGTGAACAGAACAGTGGAAATGAAAGGAAAGCAAGTTGTGCTGGTGCCTGCAGTGTGGTGAGACTTTCCCCACTTTCTCCCCTCAGTACACACACACACACACACACACACACACACTCATCTCTGTGGTTGTCCTGCCCTGGGATATGGAGGGATGGACAGAAATCCAAGAGTTTGAGTCCATTCAGGGCAGATGCTAATAGCAGGGACAGAGTAAGTGCTGAGGTATGAGCCCAGTCCCAGTGACCCATCCCACCCCCTCAACAGCCCTCCACTTAGGGAAGTGATATCATTAGTTACATAGCATAAGATAAAGCACTAGTCATCAGATGCCCAACAACAAATGAGTGGCTATGGGCATTGTAAGTTTTTAAAGAATGTTGAAATATATTGAATATATGTATACTGTGGAATACTACTCAGCTGTTAAAAATGATGGGGTCATCTCCTTTGCCTCATCTTGGGTGGATCTTGAAGAAAACATGTTAAGTAAGATAAATTAAGAAGAGAATGCCAGACGATCTCACTTAAAAGTGAAGCTTGAGAAATAAGGATGGGGAAGAGGTGGATGGTGGCACACCCAGCTGAGTGCACATGTCATGACATACAAGGACCCAAGATCAAGCCCCCAGTCTCCACCTGCAGAGGACAAGCTTCATGAATGGTGAAACAGCACTGCAGGTCTCTCTCTCTCTCTCTCTCTCTCTCTCTCTCTGTGTGTGTGTCTGTATTATATCTCTTTCTCCCTATTTCTCTCTATCTCTCCCTCCTCTCTCAATTCCTCTCTGTCTCTATCAAATAAGTAAACTGAATAAATAAAATCTTAGGGAAAAGAAAAGAAAAAAAACAGTGACAGAAAGAGAAATTACAAAGTAAAACTTGGAATAGGTTTGGTGTACTGACCCAAAGCCCGGAACTCTGGGGAAGGAGGGGAAGAGGGAGGATTGAGAGGGCATTAGGATCTTGGTGCATGATGGTGGGAAGGGATATAAGATGGGAGGTGAGTATTCTGCAGACACGTATCATGGGGAGATGAGAAATTTTACTATAATCCATTAACCCTGCAATAAAGAAGAGAAAAGAAGAGGAGGGGAGGGGAGGGGAGGGCAGGAGAAGGGAGGGGAGGGAAGATGGAGAAGAAAAAGCATTAGGCCCTTGTAAATATTAGCCCATATGCTCTCCAGAAAATAAATAAATAGGCAAAACTATTAACATCAGATGGAAAAAACACTTATGACATCAGGTGGAGAAACTAAGTGGCCCCTAGGGGAACAAATAGAGAGACTGAGTCCCAAAGAAGGTAAGTGACTTGCCTAGCATCACCAATTAGGAAGTGACTGACCTGGGTGGAATTCAGGCATAAGGCGGCTTCCCTCTCAATCACTGTTTCCATCCCATTTCCCAGGACTCAAGGTCAGAGGTCAGAGGTCAGGAGACTGGGTCAGGGAACACAGCCCTCCATGGATAGGCAGGTCCTGGCAGAGAGCTGGTGGTGGCCTCTGCAGGGAGAGTGGGAGCTGGGGACAGCAGCTGATTTCACTGCTCCCCCTTGTAGGGGGCAGGGGGAAGTTGGCCCAGGTCCAGGGGGCCATGTCTGAGTGACAGGGGCCTGGGCCAATGGCTGGGCCCAAGCCTCCCCAAGTGGTGGGAGCAAAGGAACCCTTGGGTATTTCTATTATCTCCAGAAGAAAGGGAGGTGGGAAAGGAAGTTGGCTTGAAAGCAAACTGAACTTGCAGCTTGGTTTACTAACCAGAGAGCTCCCACCCACTATGCCCTCCAGAGACATCAGGGCTAGACCTGGGACTGGAAAAGACATGGCTGTTCCTACAAGACCCCTGGCCCAGCCTCCAGCTCCCCGCCACAGCCCTAGAAGTGGGGGCCCATTCCCTGGAACAGAGGGTACAACCCCCAGCCCTAAGGAAGGGAGGAGGCACTCAGAGATGAGAGCAGCATTTTCTATCCACAATGGGAAGCTGTGTGACCCAGAGAAATAAATAGTCCTAGGCTAGGGATGGTGGTGGGGGTGGGGGGGTTGAACTAGTGTTGTCCTGGGGGAGCCAGGGATGTACCCCCCTGTACATTTAGAACTGCTGGGGGAAGGGTCTGTATGACAACTCACCTGGGAGGGTGTCTTCTTTGTCTTACAAAAGAATTCTGGGGAAAGATTCGGTGCTGTGGTGTCTTTCCTTCTATCCTTTCTCTCTGTCTCTATCTTTCTATTAAAAAAAAAAATGGCATGCTTCACTTCAGACTGTGTCCAGAGGCTTCAGGTGTGGAATGACAAACTTTTAGCTTCATTACTCAGGTGAGATCTTTCCTTTCATAGTATTCTCTAATTCCATTCCAGGTGGTTCACTTCCTAACAAAGTCCCAAAACCTAGATATAGACCAGGTCCCGTGAGATAGAGCATATGTTCACACGTGTCCATAAACTAGGGCAAAATATATATCTGAAAGCAAAAGTACACAATAGTCTGTAGTGAGTACCCCCCCAACACTTCATCTGCACTATTCCAGCCTTTAGGTCCATAATTGTTCAACAATTTGTTTGGCTTTGTATGTTAACTCTCTTTTCAGCCACCAGGTTCCAGATGCCATCAGGATGCCGGCCAGGCTTCCCTGGACTGAAGACCCCACCAATGTGTCCTGGAGCTCTGCTTCCTCAGAGACTCACCCTACTAGGGAAAGAGAGGGGCAGACTGGGAGTATGAATCGACCAGTCAACATCCGTGTTCAGCAGGGAAGCAATTACAGAAGCCAAACCTTCCACCTTCCGCAACCCACAATGACCTTGGGTCCATACTCCCAGAGGGATAAAGAATGGGAAAGCTATCAGGGGAGGGGATGGAATATGGAGATGGGGGGGTGGGAACTGTGTGGAGTTGTACCCCTCCTATCCTACAGTTTTATTAAAGTCTCCTTTTTTAAATAAATAAATAAATAAATAAATAAATAAATAAATGGCCTAGAGTAGCAAAGCCCAGCAAGATAAAAAAGAAAGGAAGGGAGGGAGAGGAAGGACAGAAGGAAGGAGAGAAAGAGAGAGAAGAAGACAGAGAGCGAAGGAAAGAAAGGAATGGAAGAAAGTTAGGAAGGAAGGGAAAAGAGTTGCTGGGGTGAGGCATGGAATGGCCACAGTTCTTTTTAAAAAAAAAAAATTTAATTATTCCCTTTTTGTTGCCCTTGTTGTTTATCATAGTAGTTGTTGTTAGATAAGACCGAGAGAAATGGAGAGAGGAGGGGAAGACAGAGAGGGGGAGAGAAAGATAGACACCTGTAGACCTGCTTCACCGCCTGTGAAGAGACTCCCCTGCAGGTGGGGAGCCAAGGGCTCAAACCAGGATACTTAGGCTTTGTACCACCTGCACTTAACCCGCTGTACTACAGCCTGGCTCCCAGAATGGCCACAGTTCTAACTCCTCATCACTTCCCACCACTCACACTCCCCCGCCCCCATCTGTCTGTCTGTCTGTCTCTGGGACCTCAGGACAGACTTGAAAGGAGGCTGGTAGCAACTGAGCAGGGGCGGGCAGAAGCCTGGGGCTAGGCAGGGAGCCCAGCAATGGGGGTGGGGTATGGGCCACCATGTTAGGCCAAGCTGTGAATGAAGTGGGCATTTCTCCTGCCACCCCCCACCCACTCTGCCCCCATGTGGCCCCAGCCAGGCCAGCCTGCTCCACTGGCCACTATTGTGTTTGGGACCTCAGGCAGGGTTCCCAGGTCTAACTAAACTGGGGGCAGAGCCAAACAACCTTTTTGACCTTCCAGTCCCCTCTCCCTTCGGGAGGGAAGTTTATGTGGGCAAGTTGGGAGAGAAGGGAAGCTTCCAGAACCACTGCCACCTCAGCCCTCAATTTACACGTGCAGCCTACTGTAGAGAGCAGGTGCAGGGAGTGACCCCAAAAACCAAGTCCCACAAGTCCCCGTCTTCCCAGGGCCAGGCAACCTTGAAAGGCTCATCTACTCCCTCCTATGCCCTCAGCCTTGACAATCATCTCCACCCCCCATCTCCAGATGCTGCCTGCCCTCCTCACAGGTGGGGCTCAGTCTGGAACTTAGTGCCCAAAGGGTCAGTAAGCATGGAACAGGGCTGCAGATGTTAATGGATTCATTCCAAGCAGCTCCTTTAAGGTGGGAGTACCTCTCTGCACCCTTCAGGAAGCTTTCCTCCTACTCCTGACAGCCCTCCTCCAGAAGAGGCGTCCTTCAGAAGCCCAGCTTCAACCCAGTCGGAGAAAAGGAGTTGGGTCTTGCTTTTCACCCAGCTTTGTAGGAGAGCCACAAGAAGTCTACAGCAGGATGCACGTGTAAATTGAGCCCAGGAGCCCACCTTCTCCCTTTGGAGACAACCCCACCTGTGGGGGTGGGGGGCTTCCCTCAGGCATCCTCCAAGCCCTTCACCTGAGCCAAAGAGATTCTCCAAAGCCAAGGTTCCATCCCATGCAGCCCTTGCCTGGCAGCTTCCCAGGGTTCCCTGATGCCCCCCCCCCAGATAACTCTCAGCCTGCCCAGACTCAACTCAAGCCCCTGCCACCTCTGTGCCTCACCTCAGCAACACCCCCATGCCAAAATCCTCATCCCCAACCTCAGCTCCAGGGTGCCCTCCTCTGCTCACTCACCCTGGGGTCTCTGCCTCCTCCCAGCAGCCTTCGGGAGCTTGCTAGGTCTGAAGCTGCAGCCTCCTTTGCCCATGACCCCAGGTCTGCCCACTCCCACCCCTGGCACAGACAACAGGTGACTTGAGTCAACACTGACTTACTCACTACCAAGTTGGGTTCCGTGGACAGATATCTTCCCATCTAAACCAGGAACTCCAGAAAGGAGGGGACACAGTAAGTCCCCAGCTTCAAGCACAGCTCCTGGACAGAGTTGCTGTGGGTGAACACAAGTGAGTGAGTGAGTGAGTGAGTGAGTGAGTGAGTGAGTGAATAAAGGAATAAGTGGACTGGTCAAATAGCTCCCTTGGATAATGCTCTACTTTGCTTTGTGTGTGATCCAGTTTTGAGCCTAGCCCAGCCCCCATTGAAGGAAGCTTTGGTGTTATATATTCTTTCTCTCTCTCTCTCTCTCTCTCTCTCTCTCTCTCTCTCTCTCTCTCTCCTCTCCACCACCCTGTCTCTATAAAAATTTAAAAAAGGATAACTGTGAATAAAGGAATAAGCAAATGAACAGTTGAAGCATCCGCCCATAACTACCTAGTGTTTGGAAGCCCTTATGCACTGCAGCACCAGGGCTGGCAGAGGGCAAGCTTTTCCCCTACCTCAATCCCCTGCCACATATGCATCAGTAAGATCAGCCCTCCATGCTCTGGGATGAATCCCCAAGAACCCCTCTGCTGTTCAAGCCCCCCTACCCCCACTTTCACCCTACACTGCTCCAAGACCTCTGCACTCCAGTCCCCTATAAAGGCCAGACTGCCCCTGGGCTTGCTCTGTGCTCTGTGGATTTACTGCTCACTCCTTTAGGGCTCCTGGACTCCCTCAGTGGGGGCACCTGGAAGGCAGCACCTGTGGGTGCCACCTGGGATGAGTCCCCTAAAAAAAGAGAGAGAGACAATGGGGAGATAGCACAATGGATATGTAAAGACTCTCATGCCTGAGGCTCCAAAGTGTAGAACAGGCAGTTCAACCTCCTACACCACCATACCAGAGCTAAGCTAGCACTGCTCTGGTAAGAGAGAGAGAGAGAGAGAGAGAGAGAGAGAGAGAGAGGAGAGAGAGAGAGAAGAGAGAGAGAGAGAGGAGAGAGAGAGAGAGAGGAGAGAGAGAGAGAGAGAGGAGAGAGAGAGAGAGAGAGGGAGGGAGAGAGGAGGACCCCTGCCTGTTCTACAGAGAACCGAGAGAGCACTCAGGAAGCTGGGGTCTTGGCTGCCTTCCTCCCCCCAGCCCCAGGTTCTCCTGGGGGACTCCAGAACTTGGAAAACAAACTTCAGAGGAGGAAGCTTCAGTGGAAAATGAAGAAGAGGTGTCTGCAGAGCAGGCAGCAGCCCAAGAGAGGGAAGAACTAAGAAGGAGCACAGAAACTAGTCTCCAGGCCTTGGGGCAAGAACTCAAGGGATACAGGCAGGGGCTGGACAGAAAGAAAAAGCAGAAAAGGGCTTCTCCCTTCCTCCTGAGCTGTGGGGAGTGGACAGAGGACTACTGTAAAACAGAGCTATGTGCACCCATCGCACCTCCCCAGAACCCTGCCAGTCCCTCCCAGCATGGTACTGATTCAGTCAGCACCTGTTCAAGTTGCCAAGTTCACAGAGTTTAGATGTCCATCTACTGCATGCCAGAGGAGGGCCCTGGCAGTAGACCCAAAGTGCACTAGGCTGGATCTGCCCTGGCAGGGGTGGCTCCTCACATGAACACACAGGAGCTCACGAACCCCCAAAGACAGAACAGAGACCAGCTGATGAAAGAGAGAGAGAGAGAGAGAGAGAGAGAACAGTTAGGATGATGCTTGAGAAGGCCCCTTCCCCAGGCAGTGAAGGTCAGAGATTTCACTCTACCTGGCTAAGCGTCCATCCTGTTAGAGGGCCTTGGTTGAGCCCCATCTTCCTCTCTGTCTGGGGGTTTTGTGAACCCCTGCCCAACCTACTCCTTGGGGTCCCCATGAAGATCAAAGTGGCACTTGGTGGAATATATGCATAGATATGTGTTAGGCTTACCTGTTGTCATTTTTTATTTTTTTACTGCCAGGGCTTTGCTGGGGCTTTGTGCCTCCAAGATTCCACCAGACTTTTTCTTTTGTTCTTCAGATAGTGGGTGAAAGAGAAAGGAAAGGAAGGAGGGTGAGTGGGAGGAAAAGAGGAGGCAGAGAGAGAAACAGAGAGGGAGGGAGAGAAGAGGAGAAAGAAAGAAAGAAAAAGAAAGAAAGAGAGAGAGAGAGAGAGAAAGGAAGAGGAGGAGAGGGGAGGGGAGGGGAAGAGAGGGGAGAGAAGGGGAGGGGAGGGAATAGGAATCATAGTACCACTTACTGCTTATGAAGCTTCCCCCTACTGGGGCTCCCATACCAGGTGCTCGAACCCAGGTTTCTGTGCACAATATAGTGTGAGCTCTACAAGATACATATCTCCTGCTCCCCATCATTTTTGTTTTTCCCAGGGCACTGCTCAGTTCTGGCATATGGTGGTCCTGGGGATTGAACTTGGAATCTCAGAGTCTCAAGTATGACAATCTTTTGGATAACCATTATGCTGTCTCCCCATCCTCCGTTATTATTATTATTATTATTATTATTGCTATTATCGTAGGAAACCAATCCTGCTGGCTCATCTACACACAAGACAGCAGTTTCATCTCTCTCCAGGACCCCCTTGCTCAACAGCCATCTATGTCCCCTTTGCCTGTAAGACAGAGGCACATTCTATGGTCTAAGGGATCATCTGACTGAGCTTGTCTTCCAGTTTTATCTCCCTTGTACTTTAGCCTCACTGGTCCCTTCAGACAACCCCTGGCATATTTCTACCTTTCTTCCTCCGTGCCCTCTGCCCATGCTGTTTGTTCCCTCCTCCCTGGAACACATTCACTCACTGCTACCTATTGAATTGGCCTCCATCCTTCCAGATCCAACTGTAGGACCAGCTTTCCCAGAAAACTTCTTTACTCAGCTGAGCTGGGAGTGATGCCTGTCCTTTCTTGCAAAGAATTTGACTTGTACCAAATGCCACACTAGATCCTGGTGCACGGGAAAGGAAAAATGTAATGATCATACCCCAACCCCTAAACATTTTGAAAACACTGTCTTGCTTAGTCCTCTACACGGCCTTGTGGTCATGGACTACCGGTGTGTCCATTTTACAGATAGAGAGACTGAGATACTGAGACTGTGTACCTTGCCCCAAACAGTGTCAGATGAGGGTTTGAGCCTGTCAGACTGATGGCAGAGCTCATACACAGGCCTGTAAGCAGCCAAGAAACTGAGACATTCTCCCCGCTCACCCTTAGAGTCCCCTTTGTCCCACCCAGGACCTGGTCCAGAGCAGATATTGGAGAAGAGTTCAAGTTGCAGCACTTAGCTTGCTGTGGTGGGAGGCCCTTCAGGGAAGCACCCAGAGGTGTTGGCTCCAAGGCATCCCCAGGAAAAGTGGCCAGACAGCTCCACTAACCCTCAGATTCTTACTCAGCCAAATATGGGCCTGGTGCCACAGAAAGCCAAGTAGTGTCATGTGAAGACTGTTTGCATAGAGGGACAGACTCTTTATTGCCATTTGAGCATAATGGAAGTAGAAGCAACTTTCAGCTCTACATCCTCATTTCCTTGTCTTAGGGAATATTTATACAGGAGGGCCTGGAAAACCAGGAGGCAGGTTCTGGGGCAAATAAGACGAGGACTGAGACCAGCAGATCATCGGGCCTCCTGGAACATACTCCTGGTGGGTTTTCCATGCATTGTCTCTGAAATCAAAGTTTGTTGCAGGTATAAAGCTTGCCCTGGAGAAAAATGAAGCAGGAGCAGGCGGGAAGGGGGTGAGTTTCTGTGTGCTATCCTCTCTTGGCACATCCAGTGCTAATAGTTGAACTGCTCCTTGCAAAGACAACTCCTGTGAACATGGTACTGATAGCTAATTATCTTTTATCAGTATTATTATTATCACTACTACTGTTATTATTAGATAGAGACAGAAAATTGAGAAGGACGGGGAGATAGAGCAACACCTGCAGCACTGCTGCACTGCTCTCAAAGTTCTCCCCCTACAGGTGGAGACTGGGGTCTTGAACCGGGGTCCTTGCAACATGTGCACCAACCACCACTCCCCCCCGCCCATAATTATCTTTTGTTTAACCGAACTTTCTGAGTTTGGGTCACCTGTTCATTTAGAACCATGGCAGATAGTTCTGTCCCTTCAGTTTCACCATCACATGTCAGACGTCAGGGTAAAGCTCTCCTGCCAGCATGATAGTTCACCTGCCAACCACACTGGCATTTGGCCAAGGTCATGATTAATTAACCCAGCTATTATGGTCATGACAAGGTGTCAAGAGAGCCCAGGATGAGACAAGGAAGTGCATCAAAAGCCTGTGCATAGAATGGGGAAAGAGAATGATAGTTATGCAAATAGATCCCCTTGTGTGAGTCACCAAGGGTCCCAGGTTCAATCCCCAGCATCACCATAAACCAGAGCTGAGCAGTGCTCTGGGAAAAAAGGAAAAAAAAAAAACTTTGTTTAAGAGGCTCTAGGGACCTCCTAACCCAACTTTTTGTGCCCATTTTGTGGATGAACAAACTGAGGACCAGCAGTAGGAATGAAGCCAAAGAGTCCAGCAAAGGCAACTATCACTTCTGGGCCTTTCTTTCTCTCCCTGCAGGTACCCCCATGCAGAGACTGGTATCTAGCCCATGCAGTCCAGTAACCAAGAGGCCTGAACTCTGCAGTGGTCCCAGCTCTGTGGGGGAAGGTTGCCCTCAGACAACTTGGCCCAGCCAGCAGCCGGCCCTACAAAGGGAGCTGGGAAAGAAGTTGGGAGAAGGCCAGTGGCTAACTGTGGAAAATAAATCAGGGCCCTGTAAATGGTGCAGTGAAGGGCTGGTTGCAGGCACGTTTCCTCTTGTGCCCTCACTCACCAAGTGGGATTAGTGATTGAAAGCTTCAAGTTATATAAGTTATGTGGATACCAGAAGAGTTGAACAAGCTCTTGGAAATAACCCTTTGCTGAGAGGTTCTCAGGGTGAGGAGGAGACTCTGAACAGCTAGTGGCAGAGTCAAGCTGACTCTACCATGGCAAGTGGGACAAAGTCAGCCCCTAGGGATCTAGCACTAGGGGGACCTTCCGCCACATAAGAAAGCGCACACCGGGCCCTGGGGCACAAGGATGTGTGTTCATGTGAGGGGTTCTTGCAAAATCCCATGGAAGGTGGACAGAGGGGCCATTGTCTTGATTTTTTTTTTTTTTTTTTTTTTTTTTTTTTTTGGTGAGCTTCAGAATGAGACAGAACCAGAGCTGGGAGATGACTTGCCCAGTGGAGTGCACACTTTGCTGTGCACAAGGAACTGGGTTCAAGTCCCTGGCCACCATGTGGGAGTACCATGCAGTAGTGGAACCATGCTATGGTGTCTCTCTTTCTTTCTTTTTCTCTCTATATGATAGCGATGGCGGGAAGAGTCTACCAAGAAGCAGTAGAGTCTCACAGACACACGAAGTCTTGGCAGCAAAATAAATATACACATAAAATAACAAGACAAACTTTCTCCACCTTTGATCCTCTTGGTTCAACCACTTGGTTGAAGAATCAGGGCCCTAGGTGGCCAAGTGGTGGCACACCTGGTTGAGCGCACATGTTATAATGTGCAAGGCAAGGACCCAGGTTTGAGCCCCCTGTCCCCACCTGCAGGGAGAAAGTTTTGCAAGTGGTAAAGCAATACTGCAGGTGTTTCTCTCTCTCTCTCTCTCTCTCTCTCTCTCTCTCTCTCTCTTCGTCCCTCCCTCCCTCCCTCCCTCTACCCTCTCTTTTTCTGGCTGTCTCTACCCAATAAATAAAGATAATTAAGAATCAGGGCCCTAAAGCCACAGCCTAGTGACAGGAGCCAAAAGGGTTAAGAAATGCTCCAGGGACCACCTTCCTCCTCAGTCCTATGCCTTCTGCCTGCCGCCAAGGTTTAGCTTGGCCTCTGATGGGTTCCAGCTGACAACTAGGCATGTTCCATCCTGACCCTCAGGCAGCCATGTCCTGTAATGACCCCACCAATCCCCACCCACCCCCCACACCCACAGGGCTGAGCTGGCATCAGATTGCAAGGGGTGCAGGGAAGGGGAGCAGCCATGTGCAACAAAGTGCTAAGGGCTAGGGTCACCTCTGGCTCCCTCTTACCATCTGGCCCTGTTGCCTGGAGGCCCAGGGTGGGGTGACAGGACTGCCCTGACCACATTTGCTTTCTTCTGCTGCCACCAACCCTGGGGGAGAGACCTCCAAACCTTGGCTCCCAGCTGCCCCTCCCCAGCTAACCATGAGTCATTCCCAGCAGTCTATGCTGGTGGAAACAGCTCATCCTACCCCAAAGCCTGAGAGGGGTAGGGGTCATTCATTGCAGGCCTGGCCAGAGGCTCTGGCACACAAATAGCAGGGAAGTGTGGGTCTTGAGCTTTAAGAAACCCCCAGTTGTGTGCCCCAAACCCACTTTCCTGGGTACTCTCTGGGATTCGGGTACCTTTCTATTTTTTTTTCTCAGATTCTTTTATTTATCAAGGAGACAGAAAGTAGGAGAGAGAAGAGGGAGAAAAGAGTACCAGAACATTGCTCTGGCACATGGCATGCCAGGAATAGAACTCATGGCATCCTGCTTAAAAGTCCAATGTTCTAACCATTGAACCACCCCAAGGGCTGCCTGGTGCCATTCTCAGTTTTTCCCTTGTATCTCACGCAGGCCTTCTCTCAGTATCCTTGGGCCTTCCAGGAGTTGGCTCCAGTGTCACTTCTGGGAGTCTCCCTGCTGTCTGGAGCCTATGCTTTTTGCCTCCAGGGTTATCACTGGGGCTCAGTGCCTGCACTATGAATCCACTGCTCCTGGAGGCCATTTTTCCCATTTTTGTTGTCCTTGTTGCTACCATTTTTATGGTTTGTTGTCATTGTTGTTGTTGGGTAGGACAGAGAGAAATCAAGAGAGGAGGGGAGACAGAGGGGGGGAGAGAAAGATAGACGCCTGCAGACCTGCTTCACCGCCCATGAAGTGACCCCCCCCCCAGAAGGTGGGTAGCCAGGGGCTCGAACCCAGATCCTTGCTGGAGTCCTTGCGCTTTGCACCATGTGCACTTAACCCACTGTGCTATGCCCGGCTCCCCTCGGGCCTATTCTTTGTGCATCCCTGGTGCTAAGGGTATGCTGCTATCTATTCTTCATGTTTCTTCACTGATTGAAGAAGTCAAACATGGCACCCAGTCTTCCCTGGTTGTATACAGTATGGAACCCAGGATACAGCTAGCATGGAACCCAGGATACAGCTACTGTTCACCAGGGTATTTGGTATCTGCAAGATGGAGCCAGCCAGGATTCTAACAGAGTCACTCAGATGCTGATCATCAATGGATGCCTGTTCCTATTGCCTCCAAACCCCAAAACACTCACCAGGGGACCTACACTCCCTCCCTCAGAACCACCCACCAAGGCCTCTATTGATGTACCCAAGCCCTGAGGTGCCAAGGCCATAAAGGGGTCTGTACTTAATAGGAGAGAGGGCTCATTGGGAAGATTGAACACTTTGCACACATGGGGCCCAGTGTTCAATCCCCAGCACTGCATAAAAGCAAAACAAAAAGGACCCAGGAGGCGGCATAATGAATAGGGCACTAGACTTGGGAGTATAAGGTTCTGAGTTCAATCCCCAGCATATCATGTGCCAGAGTGATGCTGTAGTTCTCTCTCTCTCATTCATTAATAAGTAAAATTTTTAAAAAATCAGAAAGCAAACAGAAATGAGGAAGGCTGCTTCTCCTGCTATCCACAATCATCGAAACACATACCTGCTTGTAATTTTTGCACTGACTTGAAAAAAAGAAATCACTATGGGATGGAGGAAAGAAAATGACTTCATTTTTCATAATTTGAACTAAGGACTTCTGGAGGAAGAAACAGTGCAGAGAAAGGGAGATCTGATTAGCTGCTGTGGGGGGGGGGTTCGGAGGGGGGTTGGGGGAGGGGGCCTTCAAGGTAGGGCCCAATTTACAGGCCATCCTCAGTAGAAGGAAATTTTACACTCAAGTCCAGGAGATAGCTCAGCCTATTAGGAAGCTTGCATGCCTAGGGCTCCTGAGATCACAGCTTCAATCCCCAGACATGGCCTAATGCCAGAGCTGAGCAATACTCTGGTTTCTCTCTCTCTATCTCTCTCTCTGTCTGTCTCTCTCTATGTGTCTCTCTCCTTCCCTCCCTCCCTCCTCTCTCATTCGCCCTCTCTAATAAACAAAGAACAGAATATACTTAAGTTATTTTCTTTTAAAGTAATATCATTTATCTTCAAGGGGTGAGTAGTCAATCCTAACATCATAGCTGAACAAGAGAAGATATATTTTGAACTCAGAGAAGACACATCTCTGAGGCAGAAACCAGTGTCAGTATGAGGAAGTGTAAATCAGGAATGATTTTTATATGAAGGTAGAAGTTTGTCCCTGGCTGCTACAGCAGAGGGGCTGAAATGTAGAGGGGCAGGGGCTTCAGGGCTCTTCAGAGCCCAAGGGAAGGACCACCCTGTTCTATGCCCCAAACTGTAAACTTTCTCTATATTGGCACCTTTGTTGTTGTGGTTGGGGCTTCTCTGCTCTGGGCAGATTTTTTTCAGAGGGAGTTTGGGGACACCACAGCACCAAAACTCCCCCCCAAGTGCTGTAGTACTTCCATATGGTGCACCAGGTGGCTCAGATCTGGGTCCTGTGTGACCAAGCAGGCACCCTCCAAGGTGAACTATCTCACCAACCCCTGCACTGACATCTTTTAGAAGTGTAGCCCATTCCATCCTCTACTGGGTAGCTGACTATATACAGAGAAAGGGAAATGTTTTTACAACTACATTTCCCAGCAAGCCTTACTGTTGGGATTGGAGACCTCCTTCAGATTTATCAACCAGATGTGGCTGGCATGAGATTTAGAAGATGGTGCTCTCCCAGCTCCTGCTGCTGCTTTCTGGGAACAAGAATGGATGGGTGGTGGGTATTTTTTCTTGTGGCTATTCTTTTTGTTTTGTGGCAGTGCTGGCAGAGAGAGTCAAGGTGGCACAGCCCAGTGCATCCATTTTACTTGTGTGAACCTTAGCAGGTACAGTGTGGAGCTGGAGGCAGAAGTGTTCCTGACATTGTCTGGAGAGGCAACAACTCTCTCAGTGACCGAGTTCTGCCTGTGACTTTAAGAATTATAACTGACAGCTCAACTTCCAGTCTATACGTGTGGCCATCCCCAAAATGTGATAACCATTTAGACTCTGAAATAAACCCCCTCGTTAAAACTCACCAGAGTGGATTCTGTTTCCTACAATTGAATCCTGAAACACAGGGCTATGTATTCTACTCCCAACTTTCATTCTTACACTCTCTCAGACTCATATAAATTTCCCAGAAAACTGTAACAGAGTATCCAGTGGTAGTCCCCTACCCAGTTTAAAACTACTCTTGCTTTGAGGGCCAGGTGGTGACACACCTGTTTGAGTGCATATGTTACAAGTGTTCAAGCCCCCAGTCCCCACCTGCAGGGGGAAAGCTTTGCAAGTGGTGAAACAGGGCTTCAGATGTTTCCCTTTCTCCCCTCACCCTATCAATTTCTGGCTATCTCTAACCAGTAAATAAAGATAATAAAAAAAAAATTTAAGAATTTATTTTTAAAAAGGAGGGCCAGGAGGTGGTACACCTGGTTAAGTACTCGAATTACAGTATGCAAGGACCCTGGTTCAAGCTTCATGAGTGGTAAAGCAGGGCTGCAGATATCTCTCTGTCTCTCTCCCTCTCTATCTCCCCCTCCACTCTCAAATTCTCTCTGTCTCTGTCAAATAATAAAGAAAGAAAGAAAATTTTTTTTAAAAAACCTACTCTTGTTTTATTTGACAATGAAGCTTTGTCATGTGGTCAAGATGATCTCCCAACAATCACTTCCTGCTGGATAAATTTATTTCCTTAGATCCTTGTATATGTCTAAATCCTAGTACCAGACAGCAAATTAATTTTCCCTTCTTTTACTAGCTCTTACCAGTTGGTAGTGATGGCCTGGATCACTATGTGAGACAGAGTCTGAGGCTGCTGGGAGAGCACTATGATCAGCTACCAATGTCTGCTGTGGTACAGAAGTAGACATTGACAGAGGGCTTGTACTAACTGGGGAAATGGCTTAACTGGTGGAGCATCTGACTTTCATGACAGAGGCTCCTGGTTCGATTCCCAACACCACATCTACTGGAGTGGTGTCCTGGTTTCTCTCTCTCTCTCTCTCTCTCTCTCCCTCCTGTCTGACTCACATGAAACTCACTTTGTCATATATAATAAATGGAAAGTAAATTAAAAAAAAAAAAGACTGAGGGAGTTGGGCTGTAGCGCAGTGGGTTAAGCGCAGGTGGGGCAAAGCACAAGGACTGGTGTAAGGATCCCAGTTCGAGCCCCGGTTCCCTACCTGCAGTGGAGTCACTTCACAAGCGGTGAAGCAGGTCTGCAGGTGTCTATCTTTCTCTCCCCCTCTCTGTCTTCTCCCTCCTCCCTCCTCTCTCCATCTCTCTCTGTCCTATCCAACAACAAAGACAACAATAATAACTACAACAATAAAACAGCAAGGGCAACAAAAGGGAATAAATAAATAAAATAAATATTTTTTTAAAGACAGAGAGCTTGTTATATAGCTGTTCACATAACCATTTTACCAGCTATGCCAAATGCATCCTGGTTCCTATCCCCGACTTCATTCTTCTCCACACTGGTTCTCATGCTCCCCGGGGCTCTGACCTCAGGCACTGACCTCAGGAAAGAGCTGGGACTCAAATGAGCTAGTTCCTTGATCTGAAGTTAATTTAAGTTCACACCTCCTTCAGGAAGAGCCTTGACCTCCAGCCCCCTCCCCCCCACACACACACACACAGTCCCTCCCTCCTGTGATCTTAGTCCCAGCTCACTGTCCCTTAGGCCCAATCAGAGCTGGGCACTTGGCAACTGTTCAGAAACCCCACAGATGAGAGAAGGAAGGCAGGGATTGATGGTTTCCCTCCTCTTATCCTCACCTCCTACCCATTCCCAGATTCAAACACCTTCGTCAGTGCTGACACCTGGCCTCCCACATCTCCAGGAAGCCCTGTACACAATGGGGCAACTTGTACCCCTCTGAGTCACCCCACTGAACTCAATCCAGTCTGCAGGTCCAGAAGCTAGCTGCTGGGAAGAAGAGAAAATAATGTGGCTGAGGGGGGCGGGGAGGGAAGGGAGCAGGCAAAGGGCTCCCCTTGAAGAGAGTGGAGCCATCCTCTGGGGATGGCAGGGGTCAGGGCTGGAGGTAAGTTAACTTCCAGGGAAGAAAACACCCTCCCAAGCCCACTCCCCAACCAGCACCCCCACTCTCATTGAGTACCCACACTGCTTCCACTAAAGGAAAACAGATGGTGTGTTTAATTGGGGTGTCACAGCGGGCTGTGGCCCTCATTAAGTCAGAAGGTGGGGACAGTGAGTGATTTAGCAGACAATAAACAGCAGTGGGGGGCGGGCAGTACCCTCATGCCCACAGCCCCAAAGACTGAGGGAGAGGTGGACCACAGCCCTCATGCCATGGGGTCTGGCTGGAGCTCTGACTCCAGGCTCCCTGATAGCTGGGCTGTGAGCTGACTCAGCCTGGGGTAGCAGAGCCTTGGGACAGCCCCTGGGGTGGGGGTGGGGGGTCCAGATGCTCACAGCAGGACACAGTGAGCACTGACTCCAGAGGAGGGTAAGAGGGTCAGGACAAGTGGAGGAAGCAACCACAGAGGAGCAGAGATGCCACAGGGAGGACAGGCCGGAGTTACTGAAGTCTGAGAGATTTCCCTCCTCCCACCCCCAGTCCTAGGGCCCCACAGCAGAAGCCAGGGCCTTATCCACAGGCAAATCCATCCATATACCAGGGGGGCACCATGCCCCAGCAAGTCAGTTGCTAAGAGCCATGTGGCCTGGGTTCAAGGCCCCAACTTGTAACCCATCCCTAACTGTAAGTCTCTGGACAACTTTCTTTTTTTTGTTAATGGTTTTTCTTTCATTTTTTAAAAATATTTATTTATTCCCTTTTGTTGCCCTTGTTTTATTGTTGTAGTTATTATTGCTGTCTTTGTTGTTGGATAGGACAGGGAGAAATGGAGAGACGAGGGGAAGACAGAGAGGGAGAGAGAAAGATAGACACTTGCAGACCTGCTTCACCGCTTGTGAAGCAACTCTCCTGCAGGTGGGGAGCTGGAGGCTCGAACTGGGATCCTTATACAGGTCCTTGTGCTTTGCACCTTGTGCTTAACTTGCTGCGCTACCCGACTCCCTGGGCAACTTTCTTAACCTCTCTGTACCTCGATTCCCCCACCTGTAGACTGGGATGGTATTTCTTTATGAGAACCGCATTAGTTCAACGGACTCAGAGTAGCTCCTGGCACACCATGCTGTGTGTTTAGTTTAGGTTATTTCTGCCTTAGCCAGAAGTTTCTGAATTCCTGAGCTCGAGGGAGGAGGGGACGCACCCTTTCAGGGCCCCAGCAGAGGTAGCTTCTGGGGTGCTTGCTCTTGCATATTCATGGGCCACCTCTGAATCCCCCTCCCAACCCACATAGAGTCCCAAGGAGTAGGGGAGGAAAAGACCTGTGTTTTCAGAGTAAAAGATGCAGCTGAGGGCCACTTAAGTGAAGAGTGAGAGTAGATGCCATTCATTGGGCAGTTTTTGTGCCAGGCCTTGATGCTGGCACCTTCTGCATTTACCTACAGAGCCTTCAAGACATATAGTGCTGCCCTGCTATGCAGATGGGGAAGCCAAAGTACCAAGTGTATGTGTCCAAAGTCACCCTGAGAACAAGAGCAAACTCAAGGCCCCTGCCTCCTGAACCTGCATGCTTTCCTCATAACAAGTCTGAGCCTTAGTCAGTGATGTCACACCAAGGGGCTTTTGTCATGCATGTGGCCCAGGGTTGAGCCCAGCATCACAAGTGGCAGACACTGTTACCCAGCACTGCACTGACACAGGAGGAAGACAGTCTCTCTCTCTCTCTCCCTCTCTCTCTCTCTCTCCCTCTCTCTCTCTCTCTCTGAATGAAAGAGTGGCCCAGAAGGGTGAAATGGTACATGTGTAAGGCCAGAGAGAGAGAGAGAAGTGCTCCAAGCTCCTTCCCAGACCTAGAGAACCATCCTCTGACTAGAACCCAAAGCCTGGACTTAAATGTAACTGTTGGTCCATAGCTTTGGCTCTCACCCAGTCCAGCACTACCCTAATCTCAGACAACTGGACCCTTAGGAGGAAAAAGGAAACAGAGCCTGTGCTTCTGCACTGGTTACTGGGGTGTGCAGGGGTCATGGGAGGACATACAATCCTGCCTCTGTGACTTCCTTTATCCTAAAACCAGCGGACTGGAGCAAAAGAGAGCAAGAAAACATATCTCCGACATGTCCTGGAGTGGCAGGTCAGAAGCAGGGGGAAGGGTGTGATCAGAGGGGCCACCATTGCAGGCGCTTGATTAAGTGGAAGGGCAGGGGAACTAACACCCGCATAGTGCTCAGTGCCCCTATACTTAGGGGTGGAAGGCTAGCTCTGGGGGAGAGGTCATGGATTCTTCTAGACCGGCCCCTTTTCCTGCAGCTCCAGAGGATACTTCTTCTCTGTCCAAAGAACCCTTGAACCTAATGGGAGGGTCACTGGTCTTCAGTAAGGAGTGTGTGTGTGGGGGGGGTATCAGGGAAAGTTATCAGACATCACATGGTGCTGGGCACACCCCCACTTGGTGGACATCATGCCACCATGCCAGGCAGCGGTCTTCCTGCAGTCTTCAGAGACAGAGGAGAGGATGCTACAGGGGCCAGTGCCTACAGGGGCAGCCCAGCTCCAGGAATTCCCCTGACCATCACTCCCCTCACACACCCGAGGTGGGCCCTGTACCCCCACTCCAGACCCAGTTGTGATTCTCTTATTATTAGTGTGGCCATTTGCTTTTAATCTCTTCTCCAGGTTCTGAGTCTCTCGGCTCACACAAAGACTGAGCACCTGACACATTCATGGAATGAATGAATGAATGAATGAATGAATGAATGAATGGGAGTTCCTCATTTCCACCCATCCCTTTGCCCCATCATAGAACCTAGAAGACTCAGTGCTCAGACTTGATAGGGATGAGAAAGTAGAAAGGAGACTATCTTGCTGAAGCCAAGCCAGGAACTCCAGGTCAGCCCCAGAGCCACTCCAAGGCAGTTAGTTCATCAAGGAAGACTTCCTGTTGGAGGTAGGCAGGGAACAAGAGTGGGGGGCTTCCAGCCTCACAGCTGCTCTTCCTGCCCAGAACCTATTTCTGGTGGGAACTCCCCAAAGGCCGAGGTCATGTCTGGGTCTCGGGCCATTCCCAACACACACCCTCTCCCGCTACTGCAGGCACACAGTGTGGCCTGTATGGTGTGACCTGCATGCTGCTGCTGGGCTACCCGCTGTGACTTACAGGCTCCTGAGCCTTTTTTCTTGGCCAGCGTCTGAGGAGCAGCAATGACAGGAACGCTGCTAACCACAGTGACAAGGCTGATGTTCAGAGGCCCTGCCCTCCCTCCCTCGAGGCCAGAGCAATGACCTTCCCCACATAATCAGCCACAGGCAAGAACAGTCCTTTCCAGATGAACTGCACAGCTCTGAGATGTGTAGGGGTGGCCCCTTCCACTCCTCACTGCTTGCACCCTACTCCATCACACACACACACACACACACACACACTGAACCCTGCAGCCTACCAAGGCAGCCTGTTGAAATGGGGTCTCAGCCCACTACTGCCACTCTCTTGCCAATAAAGGAAGCAGAGAGAAAGAGGAAGTGGGGAGGCTGCCCTGTTCCTGCCTTTTCTGACTGCTGGGTCTGGGATGCTCCTGGTGGGGACAGTGGCATCCAGGCTGGCATCCAGGTCATGGCTCCTGATGCTAGCGCAAATCCCTGAGGTGCTCAACAATCCCGTGGAAACACATCCACTAACCCACCATACCACAGAGGGAGTGCTAAGCACAGACACCTGCAGTTGAGGCCCTATGCCTGCCCACCCACCGATGACCCAGGACACCAGCTCTGGGTCCAGGGAATGCTCCATGAAAAGGAGAGGAATACACAGTTACTGGGCTCAGAGCCCAACTGAGTGCTCTGAGCCAAGTTCTTTGACTTCTCTGGGAAAGAGAGGGAGAGAGACAGAGAGACACAAGCTGCCTCTTGGGCTGCTGATATGAATAATCAAGGACATGGGCCAGCTCTGTGGGAACCAATGGGGGTGTGTGACCAGCAGGGCAGTCAGTCTGATATCGAGCTACTGACATCACCAGCTGAGGGTCATGAAAACTAAGACACAGAAAGAATCAAGGCTTTAGAGAAGGGAGAGAACCAGGATACTTTAGGGTAAGTGACTGGAAAGGCCCCACCAGCCCTCTGGCAATTAAAAACCAAAGCACCTTGTAACAGACGCTGTTTCCCAACATTCCTTCCCCATTTCCAGCAGAACCTCAGATAGACTGTAACTCCCAGCTTCCCTTGCAGCTATGGAGGCTGAGTGGGTGGCAGGGGGTGTTAGCATTGTATGGTTTCCAGGGAATCTCCTTCTTCAGAACTTTCTTCCTCCTTCCTGTTGCCTGCAGCCCTGGCAGCTGTCAGGAACAACACAATGGCCTTGGCAATGGAAGCTACACCCAGCAGATCAATATGCTAGAAGGCATGACTGTCAGGGCAGCCAGGGGATAATTACCTCCAGAATCCAAGGAATGAGTCTTGGTGTGCTTATCTCATGTAAACTCACACTTAACTCTGATTTGAACCTTTCCTAAGTGGGTGGAGTAGCCCGAGGACTCCTGTCTGGCTGGGTGGTGTCGGGTGGGACAGAGAGGGTGCCCGAAGAGAAGAGTTGCTGGAGGTGTGAAATCTCTGCTAACTAAAAAACGCACTTTCAGGCTAGGGACATGGCTTAATGTTTGTGAAAGGCTCTCATACCTAAAGTTCTAGGGTCTCAGTTTCAATTCCCAGCACCACCATATGTCAGAGATGAGCAGTGTTCTGGACTTTTTTTTCTTTCTATCTCATTAAAATGCAATACATTAAAATATCTTATAGCTAAAATAAAAATAAAAGATCACTTTCTTCTGCCTGCCCCACAAAGCCAGGAGGAGCCTGGTTGGAAGCACTTAGCTCCAGGAGGAGCTGGGACTGGGTAGCAGATATTGCAATAACCTTGGGGGTTTTGGCTCAGTCCTCCCAGACAGATGATGGATGGATGGATGGATGGATGGATGGATGGATGGATGGATGGATGGATGGATGGATGACAAATGTACATTATATGGATAGATGGTACATGGAAGGATGGATGGATAGAACAAGGAAAGAAGGATAGAAGAATGGAAAAACAGGGAGGAAAAGAAGAGTCAGGTATGTGGGTAAAGTGAAGAAAAATATTCATAAAATAGAACATACCCAGAGACAAGGATTTAGGTGACAGACAGCCAAACAAAGAATGTGGGGAAAGCAGGCTAGCCCAATATCCAAACTGAATTCTTGGTTTCCCCTCTGTACTGTGGGAATGGTCCCTAAAGCTTCACTCACTACTCAGTGAAGGGATTTTTATAGCCCTACAGCATCAAGAAGGCACCAATGCCAGCCCAGTCAGAAGTCCCCCTGACTCTCCCCCTCCAATGCCTAGACTTTCCCTCCTGTGAGGCAGGGTCACAGCAGCACCCACTGAACCCAGCCATTGTGAGGATCCAATGAGACTCTGCTGCAGGGGCTTCTCAGGGTGTCTAGCATAAGACAAATGATCAGGAAACCCTCAATGTTCTCATTTTGTTGTTGGGTTTGTTTTTTTTTTTTTTAGTGACTTAATATTGACTTACAAAAATCATGAGAAAACAGGTGTATAATTCCACACCATTCCCACCACCAGAGTTCTGAGCCCCCATTCCCTCCACTGGAAACTGCAGTTTCCAGTTACATATATATATATATATATATATATATATATATATATATATATATATTCCATTTTTTTCCACAGTCCTGCACTCTCCTCCCCTCCAAGTCAAACCTACACCCAATGTTCTTCTTTTATCCTCTTCTCTCTTTGGGTCCTGATGGAATTGAGTTAAGAGACCTCTGGTCATCTTCCCCTAACATTTCTCTTCCTATGGGAGTATGGATAAAAATTCTTTTTTTTAACTAATTTATTTATTTTATTTTTGTTGCCCTTTTTTATTGTTGTTGTTATTGGTGTCATCGTTGTTAGGATAGAGAGAAATGGAGAAAGGAGGGAAGACAGAGGGGGGAGAGAAAGACACCTGCAGACCTGCTTCAAAGCCTGTGAAGTGACTCCCTTGCAGACGGAGAGCTGGGGGCTCAAACCAGTATCCTTACATAGGTCCCTGCACTTCGTGCCACGTGCGCTTAACCTGCTGAGCTACCACCCGACTCCCCTGGATAAAAGTTCTTTATGAAGTGCAGAAGGAAGGAGTTCTGGCTTCTGTAATTGCTTCTTCACTGGACATGGTCGTTAACAGAGCAGGTGAGATTAGGGATCTTGGGGTATAAAGAAGCTAGGAACTCTTTTAGGTATGCTTCTTTTATTTTATTTATTTTTATTTATTTATTGGATAGAAACAACCAGAAATTGAGAGGGAAGGGGTGATAGAGAGGGAGAGAGACAGAGAGACACCTGCAGCCTGGCTTCACCACTCACAAAGCTTTCTCCCTGCAGGTAGGGTCTGAGGGCTTGAACCTGATCCTTGTGTATTGTAACATGTTCATTCAACCAGGTGGGCCACCACCTGGCCCATTTAGTTTTGTTTCAAGGAGCCCACAACTTTAGTATTTTTTTTTTTACCTAAGCTTGATAGCTAATATTCAGGTGAACTAAAAATATTGTCCGGGAAGATGGTGTCAAAGTTGAGAATAAAACTAGAAAGCTGGGTTAGAGCAGAGAGTAGCTTCCAAACCTGAAGAAAGTATATAAATACAATTAACTGTTTATCCCATCAGTCTGACACAGGGCCCGTATATATTCACATTTAGCATAGGGGCTTATATAAGTCCCTGTCAATTTGAGCTCACAGTCCATGGTCACAGCTGGGAACATTCTAGGCAGCACTCATTTCAAGACCAGTCTTCTTCAAGTAGCAGATTAGGATGACCCAGCCTCCTTTCAGTCTGCAGTCCTTACCATTGCTACTTTTTTATTGATTGATTGATTGATTATTTACTTATTTTTTAGTATTTGAAATTTTAAAACCATATATTTTCTTTTTTATTTATTTATTGGGTATTAATGTCCCACTGATGCTTTATAGTGAGGGTAAGGTTCTTGAGAGGCCCACATGAGGTCTTACAATGTTCCTGATGGAAGTGACCAGTGATGGTGGAAAGAGGGATCTATTAGAGGTCTAGGCCCATACTGTCTATGGGAGAATCCAAGGATTCCATGACTAGGGCCCCAGATGGTGAGGTGGCCTGGTACTGACCAAAAAGGCTGTCATTAAATGAGCCAGTCTCTTGCCTTTATCCAACTTTTGTCTTCCCTTCTTTATCTTATGAATTTAGACTTTCTTCCAGTTCTCAGAATGCTGAGTGTCCGGAGTCGGGTGGTAGCGCAGCGGGTTAAGTGCAGGTGGCACAAAGCACAAGGACTGGCATAAGGATCCCTATTCAAGCCCGGGGCTCCCCACCTGCAGGGGAGTCGTTTCACAAGTGGTAAAGCAGGTCTGCAGGTGTCTTTCTCTCCCCCTCTCTGTCTTCCCCTCCTCTCTCCATTTCTCTCTGTCCTATCCAACAATGATGACATCAATAACAACAACAATAATAACTACAACAAAAAAACAATAAGGGCAACAAAAAGGGAAAATGAATAAATAAATATTTTTTTAAAAAAAACATTGAGTGTCATTGTTGTATCCAATCTGGTTTATAGGTTCTGGCCTCAAGTTAGGGAGGAAATAGACCTAGGGTTTTGGTGGGGTCTAGGTTAACCTTAATTTTTACTTCATTTACTTGTTTGATGATTCTAATGAAAGTTGTCATAGAGACGATAATTATCCTCTAGTTGATATATACATATACATATGCATATATATTTGCCAGTATATCTCTTGGCCAATCATATATAGTGTTTTTTTCTAAAGATTATCAAAGGTAGGGAGTCAGGCGGTAGTGCAGTGGGTTAAGTGCACATGGTGCAAAGCGCAAGGACCGGCAGAAGGATCCCGGTTCGAGCCTCCGGCTCCCCACTTGCAGGGAAGTCACTTCACAGGTGGTGAAGCAAGTCTGCAGGTGTCTCTCTTTCTCTCCCCCTCTCTGTCTTCCTCTCCTCTCTCCATTTCTCTCTCCTATCCAACAATGACATCAATAACAACAACAATAATAACTACAACAAGAAGAAAAAACAAGAGCAGCAAAAGGGAAAATAAATAAATATTAAAAAAGAGATTATCAAAGGTGACAGTAATGCTGATGCTGTCAGAAGAGATTAGAAGATGTATCTTACTTTCTTTAGTGTAGTTAGTTGAGTAGATAGATTGATGCAAGTGAAGTAGTGGGTAGGAGAGGAGGGTGTCTAGGCCTAAGCAGTAAATATTTGATTAGATAATTTATGGTGCCTTCTATAGGTCTTGCTATTTGCTTGACAAGCTTATTAGGTCTAAGTCTAATCACAGAGGACTACTAAGACTTTTACTCTAAGGTATATATTTGTCCCTAATTTACAGATACATGTATACATGTACCCAGTAGCCTAGGCCCTAGCATATGTCTAGCATATGTTTGTAACTTGTTAGAGAGTGCACCATTTAAAATGGGACTAGGTAGTTTCATGTGTTAGGAAAGGTCTCAGCAGAATATTGGAGTTGGAAGGTTGACATCTCAGGCTTGGCGTCTCTGGATACAATCAGAAATGAAGAAGCAGTGACAGCATAATGTGGCATGGTAGCACTGGTTGCACTGATTTAGTTGAGGTCAGCAGAGGCAGTATAACAGGGTAGGGGGTCAAGAGAAGAGGCAACAAAAAATATAGGCAAAGTCCCAGAGGTTCCAGGACTGGGAGAAATACAGATTTTGAAGAGAATAGGAAAAGTTCCTTGCAATCTTAGAGTTTAAGAAGGCAATAGATTATTATTATTATTATTATTATTATTATTATTATTATTATTATTATTGTAACCAAATAGCTTAGGAGCTTGGTTTACTTTGATAATCTTTACCATACCAAATTTGACCTCACCGTGTTTTATGTCATTTAATGCTATCTACAAATAACTATATCTTAGATACTGATAGGATTCTGTACTATCTGGTCTACACTGGAAGAAGTATTTGAAAAAAAAGATTTTTAAGAAATGTTTTAACAATTTAAATGTCAGTATTGAATCAGTTTACAATTTTGAAACATTAAGTGCTTAGATTAAATGAATGATTTCAAAACTGAAATCTAGGCAATTAAAGAACTTGAGACATTCAATTTATTTTTCCCTTGGCATACTGAATAGCGATTTATAAGATCATAAGTTAATAGTTAAATACCGTTCCCACCACTGAAAGTCTGTGTCCCTACCCCAGCCCTCTACAGTGGAGCTGATAATCCACTAGACTCTTTCACTTCAGTACAATACTCCAAACCCAGTCCAAGTTCTGCTTTGGTTTCCTTTTCTGTTCTTATTTCTCAACTTCTGTTTAGGAGTGGGGTCATCCCATCCATATTCATGCTTCTATTTCTGCTTATTGTTGTGTTGTGTTGTTGTTGTTGTTTTGCTTTGTTTTTGTTGTTGGTTTTGTTTTGTATTTTAACTGCCAGCAGAAAGCTAGTAAAGTAGCACACTTGGATAGTGCCCTGCTTTCAATGTACACGATGCAGGTGAGAGCCCTACCTTTACCATATTGAGAGAAGCGCTAGTTATGTGGTGTCTCTCTCTCTCTCTCTCTCTCTCATTTTCTCTCTCTCTCTCTCTCTTTCTCTCCCTCTCTTCCTCCCTCCCTCTGTCCCCATCTCTATCTTAGAAAAAAAATCTGCCATCAGGTTATCACTGGGGCTCAGTGTCTACATGATGAATCCACTGCTCCCACCAGACATTGTTTTTGGGGTTTTTTTTGTTGTTCTTATTTTGTTTTTTGCCTCCAGGGTTATTTCTGGGGCTCAGTGCTTGCACCATGAATCCACTGCTCCTGGAGGCTATTTTTTCCCCTTTTGTTGCCCTTGTTGTTTAACGTTGTTGTGGTTATTATTATTATTGTTATTATTGATGTCATTGTTGTTGGATAGGACAGAGAGAAATGGAGAGAGGAGGGGAAGAGAGAGAGGGGGAGAGAAAGACAGACACCTGCAGACCTGCTTCACTGTTTGTGAAGTGACCTCCTCTGCAGGTGGGGAGCCGGGGGCTCGAACCGGGATCCTTACGATGGTCCTTGCACTGGGCGCCATGTGCGCTTAACCCATTGCACTACCACCTGACCCCCAGAGGTTGTTTTTCTACCTCTTGCTTGCTTGTTTGCTTGCTTGCTTTCTTCTTTTTGTTATTAGAGACAGACAGAAATTGAGAGAGGGGAAAAAGAGAGGGAGAAGTACCCTTGCAGACATGCATCACAGCTTGTGAAGCTTCCCCTACAGGTGAGGACCGAGGGCCTGAACCCGGGTCCTTGTACGTGGTAACTTGTGAGCCCAACCAGGTGCACCACAGCTTGACCTCACTGTCTTTTTTTGTTATATATTTATTTTGTCTGTTACAGATTAGAGTTTCACAGGAAGCAGAGAAAAAGAGAGGGAGAGATAAGGTGGAGCACCACTTTGGTATATGCAGTACCTGGAATTGAACTGGGAAATCTCAGGCATGACAGTCTGCTGCTCTTCCAGTTGAGTCATTTCCTCACCACTTGATGCTGTTGCTATAGCTGCTGAAACCCTCTGCCCTGGGGATTTGGGGAGGAGCCAAGAACTGCCACCCAGTTCACCTATGGTGGGAGTTAAGAAATCTGGGGAGTGCAGCCGGTTAAGCGCAGGTGGAGCAAAGCACAAGGACCTGTATAAGGATCCTGGTTTTAGCCCGCCCACCCTCCCCCCCCCCCCCCCCCGCTCCCCACCTGCAGGGGAGTCGCTTCACAGGCAGTGAAACAAGTCTACAGGTATCTTTCTCTCTCCCTCTCTGTCTTCCCCTCCTCTCTCCATTTCTCTCTGTCCTATCCAACAATGACAACATCAATAACAACAACAAGGGCAGCAAAAGGGAAAATAAATAAATATTTTAAAAATTAAAAAAAAAGAAATCTGGAAACCCTAAATCTCAAATCACCAGGAGGACCTTGCCATCCCCCGGGCAGGGTCCCACAGGCATGGGCTGGGAGTGGGAGTGGGAGTGGGAGCGAAGGGGAGACGCCCAGAGTCAGCCAGCTGTCCCACTGCAGTCCAGCCAGGAACCTCAGCAATTCCATAGTGGGTCACAAGAAGCTGGTAAACTGCCAGACAGGGCAGCAGGGCCATAAGGAGGGCAAGTGCAGGCCTGAGAGGAAGGGGACAAGACGGGAGGGGAGAGGATGCTTCCTGACTGCTACTATCAGTAGGGGGGGGGGGGGCTACTGGCTGCCTTTTTAAAATAAAGAAAAGAAAAAGCCAAGGTTGCTCTATAAAGATCACTACTAAGGAGAAGAAGGGAATTGATTTGATAAAGAAAACTGAAGGTTGTCACATATCTTTGGAAGAGCAAGCTAGAAAACAATGCCCTTCCATGTGGTCTAAGGGGCCATTCTAACTTCTCACAAGATGAACTCTGATCTGAAGATAGCTATAGACAGAGAGGGAGTCTGGCCTAAAAGTGTCCTGCACCTTTAACTTGACCTCCATCCAGTGGCTGAACTTCTGAACCCCACCCCTAACCTCCACTGTGTCAGACACACCAGTGATTCTAGGTGTGGGTTGAGGGAACATATGGAGAGGAATTTGAAGCCACATTGGCCAGAGCTGCCTAACTGCTCTGCATCTTCATTTCTTCCTTGGTTTTAAAAAAGCCAGAACTGGGCTCAGAGGCTGGCTAGAAGAACTGATTCAGCGCCTGCCAGCTGGGAGCTGGGCATCTAGGCGAACTCCATCAGTATTCTCTGACCAGTTGCACTTCCTCTCCTGTCTGGCCAGGGATGGAGCAGAACTCTTGGAGCTGGTTTCAGGTTTAGAATCCTTGGGTTCCACAGCCTGCAGTCGCCCATGCTGATGATGGGGGGAACACACCTTCACAGACTGCCCCAAGCCTGGCCAGCACCTGACAGCCCAGCTGGCCTCCTGAGTCACTTTATTACCACAAGAGCACCACACACCCTGTCATCATGTGCCCCAGCCCCGTGGTGGCCCTGTGGCCGCAGGTGGCCCTGCCAGCTGCTTCTGGCTCCTGCCCTGAGCCCCCACCTGGAGTCAGGGCAGCATGAACTCCTGGGCTGACTTCCTCACACCTTCAGTCCCCTGACAATGTCACATGCCGTGGAAGCTGGCAGGGCCAGAGGGGCCACTGATGCCAACACAAACACCATTCCCAGAGAGGGAGAAGAACCCAGGGGGGTTATTTTTAACCTGTTGGTTAAAGGCCCCAGCCACTGGGAAGCCTGGGACTGGGGTGCTGAGGTGGGGAAGAGAGCTGTCCCCTGACCTTGAGTCCTGAGGACTTTGGGCTGTGAGGGAGGCAGCCTTCCCCCAACTCTGACAAAGAAGGAGCAAAGGGGGCCTAGGTCAGGACATGCCCCATCTTGTCCACCAGTTTGGGCAGGCCAGAGCTCAGTCTGGAGGAGCACTCGTGCTCCAAGTTACAGAATATGGGGCCTGGATGAGCCCTCTATAGCCAATGTGTGGTACAGATGAGGGAACTGAGGCCCCAGAGAGGAGGTCAAACCATCCTCCCCGCCCCCCCCCCCCCCCCCCGCCAGCATCTGTCCCCCACCCCCACAGACCCGGCATCTGACCTGAACTTCTACGCAGCCGCTTTCCAAGGTCACCTCACTCCACCTCCCCCACCAGTGAGCCACCAGTTCTCTGCCCTCCTGATCCCCCGAAAATCCAAGCCCCTGGCCACCCCAAAATGAGGCTTTCCCTGCAAGGGCATCCCCAGTGCCCCAGCAGTGCCCCCTGGAGATCAGCAGCTGGGGCGGGGGAGTAGGGACTGCGCCATGGTGGCTGCAGGCCCAGGCGAGGACGTGCGGGCCAGGGTGTGCCTGCGTGGGGGGAGCAGGGCCCAGCCTCGGCCAAGTGCCTGCTGCCCGCTGCCTCGGGGCCTGTGCTTGCCAGGGGCTGGTGGGGGGGCAGCAGGCAGACAATGGACCCCACAGCCCAGCCTCCCGGCCTTGGCCCCTTGAGCCAGGCAAGCAGCCGCCTCTGCTGGCCCCTCACGTAGCCCACGTCCTGCCTCGTGTGGCCCTTATCACCAGATACTGGTACGTGCTGGGAGCCCACATATCCAAACTCTGCAGTGGGGAGGAGGTGACTCCCTGCCCCCGCCCCCCACCTCCTTTACACCCAGCAAGCACCACATCCTCAGAGAGGCCCCAGAATGCCAAGTCCCCCCTCAAACTACTCTTCTGGGCTGAGGGGTCTGCAGGTGTGGGAAACATGAAAATGAAACAGACATATGCTGGGTCACCACCTCACAAATACTCAATTCACTTTCACACAAGAACTCTTCCACTGTCCCCGTGTACTCACAGGGAAACAGAGGCACAGAGAGGTTGAGTAACTTACTCACAACTGCACAGCTGGTAAGGACTGAGTCAGGCTTCAGAAACCTACCATCTCCCACCCACCCTCAAGTGAAGACTTTGAGGTCTGACAGGTGTGGGCTACAGGAACCCCAGTTCTCACCCCACTCAGAACAAGGAAGATGGAGGCACAGATCAGGACATGCTTCATCTTGTCCACAGGTCCCACGTGCTCAGGGTCAGACCAGGTGCTAGGATCTAAGCTAAGAGAAGTCTTCTCTGGCCAAACATTCCTGTCTGCAAAAGGGGCACCTGGATGGCTAAAGAAAATATGCTAGATAGTGCAATGGGTTAAGCACACATGGCGCAAAGCACAAGGACCAGCAGAAGAATCCGGGTTTGAGCCTCCGGCTGCCCACCTGCAGGGGAGTTGCTTCACAGGCGGTGAAGCAGGTCTGCAGGTGTCTATCTTTCTCTCCCTCTCTCTGTCTTCCCCTCCTCTCTCCATTTCTCTCTGTCCTATCCAACAATGACGACATCAGTAACAAAAACAATAATAACTACAACAACAGTAAAAAGACAACAAGGGCAACAAAAGGGAAAATAAATAAAAATGTTTTTTAAAAAAGAAGATATGCTAGGATCATATGATAGCTGACTACAGTGGGCTTGAAGGAAATAGCCTTTTTGTTCTAATGGTTAGGTCTCAGGGAACAATGCAATGTGAAAATTGCAAGTAACAGAAAAATAAGTACCAGTTATATCTATCTCTGTATAAGCAAATCAACATGTATCTCTGTGCTTATGTTTGCAGAGAAATATATTTTAATTTAATTTGATTTTTAACATTGTATTGGGGGTTAATGATTTACAGTGCAGTTTAAATATTTATGTATGTTTTCCCCACTAGGATTATTGATAGGGCTCAGTGCTGGCACTATGAATCCAATGCTCCTGGCAGCCGTTTATTTATTTTTTTCCCTTTTTCTACTTTATTTGATAGGACAGAGAAAATGAGAAGGTAAGGGGAATTAAAGAGGGAAAGAGAAAGACAGATACCTGCAGACCTGTTTCACCACTCATAGAGCATGCCCCCTGCATGTGGATACTGGGGGCTTGAACCCAGGTCCTTGTGCTTGGTAATGTATGGACTCAACCAGTACGCCACCGCCAGATCCCCTAAATATATTTTAAAGAGTCAGAAAAGCCCATAGTGTGCTCACAGTGGTGATGACTCATGGGGGGAGAGGTAGGCCTAGAAGAAACCTGGGCTAGTAGAAAGTCAGATTGGAAGGGTAGTCAAGAAAACTGTCCAACACACTGATTTTTTTTATAAATATTTATTCCCTTTTGTTGCCCTTGTTGTTTTATTGTTGTAGTTATTATTGATGTTGTTGTTGTTGGATAGGACAGAAAGAAATGGAGAAAGGAGAGGAAGACAGAGGGGGAGAGAAAGACAGACACCTGCAGACTGCTTCACTGCCTGTGAAGTGACTCCCCTGCAGGTGGGGAGCCAGGGGCTCAAACCAGGATCCTTGCCGGTCCTTAGGCTTTGCGCCACCTGTGTTTAACCTGTTGCACTACCGCCCAAATCCCAATATATATATATATATATTTTTTTAACAAGAAAGTATTGTGTTTCACTTGTTCATTAGAAATGTATCATATATCTTGTTGTTTTCTCTTTCTTTCTTCCTTCTTTCCTTTTTTTTTTTTTTTCAAATAAACTTTGCTCTGGTTCATGATGGTGCTGGGGTTGAAACTAGGACCCCAGAGCTTCAGGCATAAAAATCTTTTTGCGTGGAATGACAACCCTTCAGCTTCATTACTCGGGTGAGACCTTTCCTTTTATAGTACACTCTAATTTCATCTCAGGTGGTTCACTTTCTAACAAAGTCCCATAACCTAGATATACACCAGTTTCTGTGAGAGAGAGCTTATGTTCACACGTATCCATAAACTACTGCAAAATATATATCTGAAAGCAGGACTACACTAGAGTTTGCAGTGAATACCCCCCTAACACTTCCTCTCCACTATTCTAAGCTTTGGGCCCATGATTACTCAACAATTTGTTTGGCCTCGTATGTTAACTCTCTTTTCAATCACCAGATTCCAGATGCCACCAGGATGCTGGCCAGGCTTCCCTGGATTAAAGACCCCACCAATGTGTCCTGGAGCTCAGCTTCCCCAGAGACCCACCCTACTAGGGAAAGAGAGAGGCAGACTGGGAGTATGGACCGACCAGTCAACGCCCATGTTCAGCGGGGAAGCAATTGCAGAAGCCAGACCTTCTACCTTCTGCAACCCTCAATGACCCTGGGTCCATGCTCCCAGAGGGATAGAGAATGGGAAAGCTATCAGGGGAGGGAGTGGGTTATGGAGATGGGGTGGTGGGAATTTGTGTGGAGTTGTACCCCTCCTACCTTATGGTTTTGTTAATTAATCCTTTCTTAAATAAAAATAAATAAATAAATAGGAAAAAAAAAAAAGAAGAATTCAAAAAAAAAAATCTTTTTGCATCACCATTATGCTGCCTTCCCAAACAGCTGGCTTTTGGTTTTTAGTCTTGGTTTTGTTTGTTTGTTTGTTTGTTTGGGGGGCTGTTTGTTTTTAATTAACTTTAAATACTATTTACATTAAATACAATCAAACTTTTTCTGTTGATGTGGTGGTAGTGGTGGTGGTGGTTGGATAGGACAGAGAGAAATCAAGAAAGGAGAGGAAGACAGAGAGGAGGAGGGGGAGACAGAGAGGGAGAAAGAAAGATAGACACTTGCAGACCTGCTTCACCGCCTGTGAAGCGACCCTCAAGTGTTGACTGGACACCATCCTGAGTGTCCAGTCTCCTACACCCATTGACAGGTTTCCTGTTGGATTTGGCCCCCAGAGCAGACAGATATAAACACACTTATTCAAGCATGTGCTCTTCCAGTCTCAGGTCCCTTGATGGGGCTCCCCTGAAAGCAGAACCTGAGCAAAGGGGCTACCAGGCTGGGCACATGAATAGTCAAAGTTTCGCCCCAGCCCCAGCTACCCAGAAGTTGTGTGACCCTGGGCAGTTTCCTTAACTTCTTTGGGCCCAGTTTCTCACTGTTCCAGAAGATAGTCACATCCCCTAGCTGGAGCCCAGGATTATGAAAAGGAAAGGGAGCCCCAGGCATGACATGCTCCCAGCTCATGACTTCTGCTTGCAGATTAGCACCCTGCTTGTGTGTGTGAACAGAGAAGGGGCTGTCCTGACCCGAGGACACAGGAGCTGGGCATAGACGTCAGAAGAGGGAAGCCAAGGGGATTCCCCATGAGCTATGGGGCCCTGGGCGCCTGGGATGCCTGAGGAAAAGGAAGAAGGGGTGGGGCTGAGTCACCCATCATGTTGTCGGAGATGCTCGGAATCCACTGCCTTTCCAGCCACAGAGAGTGAAGTGACCACAGGAGGAACCACAGGAGACACTGGGAAGACTCAAGGAAGTAGAGGTGGGGGTGGGGGAGAAGCTAGGGACAGCAGGGCACAGAATGGAGCTGCAGCAGACCTCAGAGCCTGGGAGACCATGAGGGGAAATGCTCAGGCCTGTCCTCAGTGCAGTCTGTTAGGGGGGGAGTCAAAATCAGTCCTCTTTCAGGGGGCTCAGGGTCTGAAGGCAAAATTCTAGAAATATCTGCCTCAGGAAATGACAAGGTGATGGAAGTCTTGGCTTCTGTTACGGGAGACCCCATCTTGGGGTGTCTGCATCCGTGGGAGTAAGTGCACTTGTGAGCTAATATGCCCCTTTCCTTCCCTGAGACCCTCAAGTCAGAGGGGGCAGTTGTGGTCTCTGCCCAGGAAGCTCTCTGTCTAGGGGTATATCACTTACGGTGAAATGTGCCAGCCTGAAGACCTTATCTTTACCCCCTCAAAGGCCCCTCAGTAGGGACAGGGAACCTCTGGTGGAACCCAGGTCAGGGGATCCCCCTCCAAAAGTGCTTCTGAGAGCTTGGAAGATGAAGGGTCCAGGGAGACAGACATTCAGCCACATCTGGTCCGGGGGTGGATGGGCTCACTGCCCTCAACAGCTGGGCCACATTTGGCTTTCAGACATCCCTTTCTTGCTCCATGATTCACTCCAGATCACATCTCACATGTCTGCTGAGATTGGTGGGGGGAGGGACACAGAAGAGGGGACACTGAAGGGGAGCCCCACACACTCATCACACACAAGGAGAAGGGGCTGGGGTGGGGCAGGGGTGGGCAACTTTGCCAACCCCTGGCCTTCGAGTCACCTCTCACACAGACATTGCTATCAGGAGTCTAGTCCACCCAAGTCACCATGACTCAGTCTCCCTGCCTGGAACCCTCAGATTCAGGCTCTGTGAGCCCTCAGTGACCACGCTTGGCGTCATCAGGGAGGAAGTGGCAGAGCAGGCAGGCCAGAGGTTCCCAATGTGCCCCCTACCAAAAAAAAAAATTCCTAGGGAAAAAGAGCCCCAGAGGAAACCTGACTGTCAAGGAGGAAGGAAGCTGGGAACATACAACACCATCCCACTGGGTCAAAGCTGTGTCTCCCACCGCCCCTTCAGCCGGGGCTCCCTGGGGGCAAAATGGTGTCTCCCCTTAACTGTGACTTCCATGAAGGCCAGGACTGTGACTTTCCCATCAAACTGGGTCTGGATGGGATCTCCTTGAGCTTCCAGAACAGGTGACTCACCCACCATTATTCAGGGTATTCAGACAGGTCAGGAGGGAGAGATCAGCACAGGGAGTCAGGAGGGGTCCTCCACTGAGCAGCCTACTCACACTCACCTATGCCCCCCTCTCTACCTGAGGGTAGGTCCCAGGGTCTAGCCCGTGTCTCTGGTGCCAAATCAGGTGCTGGGCAGAGTGGACTTCCAGAGGTGAGAGGGGGAGCTGTCTGCAGGGGCCCAGGAGCTCACCGAAGGCAGGTAAGCCTGAGTTGGTTTCCACTCCCACCAGCTCACATCAGCACAGGCAGTAGGTCCCACTCCCCATCTACACCTTTGTTTTTTTTTTTTGTTAAGATTTATGTATCCAATTGAGACAGAGGGAGAGAGATAAATGGAGAGACCCAGAGCATCACTCAGGCACATGTGATTTTGATGATGGAGATCAAACTCAGGACCTCACATTTTATAGTCTGATACTTTGCCCGCTGTACTACCTCCCAGGCCACCTATCAACTCCCTTAGATCTTGCACATCTGCCCCTCCAGAAAAAAAGGAGAAAGGAGCTGTGGGGCCATGTGGAGGTTGGGCTACTGCAGCCACTGTGGGCACAGAGGCTTCTGGACCCTGGAATACATCTCCTCCCAGGTGGAGGTGTTGGGAGTCCCCCACCCCCACCCCATCACCAGCAGCACTGATAACTGGGCAGCGGCACAGCTGAGTGTCCTCCCTGTACACTGAGGCCTGTGACTGAGAGCCAGTCAGTGTGGACATCCCTCCCCCAGTTAGACTGTGGGCTCCCTAGGGTCAGGAACCAGCCTCCTGTTTCCAGAGAGTAAGTCTGTGTATAAACAGGACAGCAGGGCTTAATAAGAGCAAGGCTGGCCCTGGAGTGGTGGGCGGGACTGGGATGCAGGCAGAAATCTGACAACGTCAACACCCAGAAACCATCAGGAGCACTTTCAATTGGGAACCTATAGCAGCTGGGAAGGTTTTCCAGATCCCCTTCTCCTCTGTGCTGCTCCTCAACCTGGGCAGGCTCACTGAAAGCCCTGCTCATCTCTGAGCCCCTCTTTGGCTGTGAACCCCACCACCACCCTCACTCACTTGGTCTGCAATAGCCCCAGGTTCCTGGTGCATGTAGAAGGTGGATCTAGCATGCTCCTGCAGACCTGTGTCCATCCAGGCCAGAAAAGGCCACCCAAAGATGTCCTCAGAGCCTGGTGCCTGAGCCCCTACCCCCGAACTGGCAGCAGGTCCAACAGCAGCCCACTTGCCAACCTCTGCCCCTGGTCCCCAGTCAGTTGGCTGTGCACAGATTGTCACTGAACCAGGGATCCCTCCCTTCTTCACCCCAGCCCCAGGCATCATCCCTCCTTCAGGAACAGCCTTGGCTCCAGTCCCATGTCTGTGCATAGGCCTGTCCCCAGAAAGCCCGTGTCCTCCTGACCAGTTTCTGCCCTCTCTCTGTGCTCTTTCACCACAGTCACTCCTTGAAGACCTCAGACCCACCTGGGACAGCTAGCTCCTCTCTGGCCCAGGGTCCAGCAGCCGGGCTTCCCAGGTGTGCTAGCTATTCACCTGCCCACAGCCCAGGCACCAGCCCACCAAGCCTAGTACTGGTCTATGCCATGTTCCGTGGCCATGGCTCACTGAAGTCTGCTTCTGGCTATGTGGGCGAGGATGCCATCTCTTATCAGCCGCCAAGGCTTGCTGCTATCCAGCTCTGCAGCACGGATTGCTGCCAGTAGCCCAGCCCTGAGCTCACACCTGGGACCTAAGGGGAGATTTTCACAGAACCTGCCTACTCCACTCAATTCCCCCTCTTCAACACAGGGCCAGAAAGTATGTTTTGCTTTACTGGTTTGGGGTTGGGTTTTTTGTTTGTTTTAATTGTGGCAAACTACATAGGACATAGAATTCACCATCTTAAGCCATTTGGAAGTGTACAGTTCAGTGGTATTAAGTAATCCACGTCATTGTGCAATCCTCACCGACAACCATCTCCAGAAATCTTTTCATCTTCCCTTTCAACAATAACTCCTCATTCTCCTCTCCCCCACAACCCCCTGGCAACTGCCATTCAGCTTTGTTTCTATGAATTTGGTACCTCATTAAAGTGGAATCACTCTCGATGGTTGCCCTTTCCTGACTGGCTGGTTTCACTTAGCAAAATGTCCTCAAGGCCGAGTCACATTGCAGCATGTGTCAGAAGTTTCTGCTTTTTCAAGGCCGAATAATACTCCATTGTAAGTATATCCTGTGCCTTTATTTATCAGAAGCAATGTATTTATTAAATATAGTTTCAGAAAATGAAAGTAGTGTAATCTCATGAAAAAGCATCTGAAGAGTTCAGAAGCAAACAGGATGCAAAGTGAACATTCAACTCAGTTTCACCTCATCCTGTTTGCAGCAAACCTCAGGAATTTTTCAGAACAGAGGGCAGAGAGATCTACATGCATTTTTTAATACAAATACTAACATCCTTCTCACCAGTACTTGTGAAATGGGAATGTACATCAGAATCCTATAGAGAGCATGTTAAGACATATATAGTATGGGCCAGCAAGACAGTTCACCTGGATAGTGCTTTATCGTGTATACAAGCCATGTTTGAGCCCAGCCCCCCACCACACTGAAAGGGGCTTTGGTGTTATGATATGTTTCTCTTTCTCTCTCCTCCCCATCCCCGTGTGTGTGTGTGTGTGTGTGTGTGTGTGTGTGTGTGTGTGTGTGTTTCTATCTGGAAAAAATCAGCCCAGAGCAATGAAGCACTGATGTAATGACCACAATGGAAACAAAACAAGAAATCATTGGGTCTCCCCACACCTATGGACATCTAATCTTTGATAAGGGGACCCAAAGCATTAAATGGAAGAAGGAGCCTCTCTTCAATAAATGGTGCTGGGAAAACTGGGTTGAAACATGCAGAAGAATGAAATCGAACCACTTTATCTCACCAGAAACAAAAATCAACTCCAAATGGATCAAAGACCTGGATGTTAGACCAGAAACAATCAAATACTTAGAGGAGAACTTTGGTGGAACACTTTCCCACCTACACCTCATGGACATCTTTGATGAAATAAACCCAATTGCAAGAAAGACTAAAGCAGAAACAAACCAATGGGACTACATCAAATTGAAAAGCTTCTGCACATCCAAAGAAACTATTAAACAAACAAAGAGACCCCTCACAGAATGGGAGAAGATCTTCATATGCCATACATCAGACAAGAAACTAATCACTAAAATATATAAAGAGCTCAGCAAACTTAGCACCAAAAAAGCAAATGACCCCATCCAAAAATAGGCAGAGGATATGAACAAAACATTCACCTCAGAGGAGATCCAAAAGGCTAACAAACATATGAAAACTGCTCCAGGTCGCTGATTGTCAGAAAAATGTAAATTAAGACAACATTGAGATACCACCTCACTCCTGTGAGAATGGCATACATCAAAAAGGACAGCAGCAACAAGTGCTGGAGAGGCTGTGGGGACAGAGGAACACTTTTACATTGCTGGTGGGAATGTAAATTGGTCCAGCCTCTGTCGAGAGCAGTCTGGAAAACTCTCACAAGGCTAGACATGGGCCTTCCATATGATCCAGTAATTCCTCTCCTGGGGTTATACCCCAAGGACTCCATAACACCCAACCAAAAAGAGGTGTGTACTCCTATGTTCATAGCAGCACAATTTATAATAGCTAAAACCTGGAAGCAACCCAGGTGCCCAACAACAGATGAGTGGCTGAGAAAGCTGTGGTATATATATACAATGGAATACTATACAGCTATCAAGAACAATGAACCCACCTTCTCTGACCCACCTTGGACAGAGCTAGAAGGAATTATGTTAAGTGAGCTAAGTCAGAAAGATAAAGATGAGTATGGGATGATCCCACTCATCAACAGAAGTTGAGAAAGAAGAATAGAAAGGGAAACTAAAAGCAGGATCTGACTAAATTGAAAGTAGGGCACCAAAGTAAAAACCCTGTGGTGAGGGGGAGGGTGGACATGCGGCTTCCTGGGCCAGTGGTGGGGGTGGGTGGATGGGATGGGACACAGTCTTTTGGTGGTGGGAATGGTGTTTATGCACACTCCTAGTAAAGTGTAGTCATATAAATCACTAGTTAATTAATATGAGAGGAAGAAAATTAATTGTATGTCTCGAAGTTTTTAAAACACAGATTGAATCTTTTTAATATATAGACTGTGTATTTGATATGCGGACTCTCTCAAAAGCCTAGACCAAGTAGATCAGAAGCAACCAGTGGCACAGCTATATAAGATACTGGGTACTATACAGCAAACCCTAACAAAAGGACTTTTCAAAGTTAACCCAATTACCAAATAATGTGATGATAACATTAACTATCCATTGTCTTTTTGAACCCTAAGACAGCAGGACCTCACATCTCCACTATAGAGCTTATATTTCACCCAGTCCTAGAACCTTAGGATAAGGCCCACTTTGCCGCATGCCTCTCCCAATCCATATCAAATAATATTGCATCTGCCGATCGCAACCTAATCAACGCAAGCGATTGCCACCTCAACATGCTTCAGCTCAGACTGTGTCCAGAGACTTCAGGTGTGGAATGACAACCCTTCAGCTTCATTACTCGGATGAGACCTTTCCTTTCATAGCATTCTCTAATTCCATCCCAGGTGGTTCACTTTCTAACAAAGTCCCAAAACTTAGATATAGACCAGTTTCTGTGAGAGAGAGCATATGTTCACACATATCCATAAACTAGTGCAAAAATGAGCATGCTTGTGCATATGACATAAACTGTTATAGCATCGATGGTAGTGTATCTGATACATTCCTAGGTATGGAAACCCTGAGCTAAAGCTCTCTCTTGTGTGTTGTCAACCCCTTTTTCATACATTCAGTTGCCTTTCATACATTCAGCTCCAAGAACCACCCCCCTCATCCACAATGAACAGAGTTGCACCTCTTACTTCTGGTCTATCTGATGAAGGGGACAGGCAACAGTCTGTGTGTCTTACTTTTGATTACTTATATTTTTATTGAAAGTGAGCGGTTTTCTTGTTCGTCGATCAGTAGAATCCCCTTTTCTGTCCATGTGCTTTGCTCACTTTGCTAATTTATTTTCCTTTCCTTATTTATGTGTGAGAGTTCATCTGTCATATATATTGCTTGCCTTTAGACCTTAGAAGGTTACAGTTCTGTGAAGCCTTGTTTTTGTTTGTTTGTTTGCTTTTGTTTTTTGTTTTTGTTTTGTTTGCCTCCAGGGTTATCACTGGGGCTTGGTGCCTGTATTTTAAACCCACTGCTCCTGGCGGCCATTTTTTTCATTTTTGTTGTTGTTGGATAGGACAAAGAGAAATTGAGAGAGGAGAGGAAGACAAAGAGGGAGAGGGAGAAGGAGAGGGAGAGGGAGAGGGAGCGGGAGCGGGAGCGGGAGCGGGAGCGGGAGCCGGAGCCGGAGCCGGAGCCGGAGCCGGAGCCGGAGCGGGAGAGGGAGATAGACACCTGCAGACCTGCTCCACTACTTGTGAAGAAACCCTCCCTGCAGGTGGGGAGCCAGGGGCTGAAACCAGGACCCTTGCACTTTATACTATATGCACTTAACCTGGGGGTGCACCACCACTCCACTCCCATGAGCCAAATGTTTTAAATCTTTCCCTTTGTGACTCCTGTGTTTTGTGTCATACTTTCCCTACTCCAAGAATATTTTTTAAAATTTGTCAATGTTTTCTTTTAGGAATTTTCTGATTTCCTTTCTACAATTAAATCTTTAATCCATATGGAGCTTATTTCAGAATAAGAAATGAAGTGAACTGACTTTGTTTTTGTTCCTAAACAACTAGCCAGTTGCCCAGTCTGATTGAATAATTCATCGTTTCTCCTCTGATCTAAAATGTCACTTTATCATATATTCAGTTTCCATTTGTTCATGAGTGTGTGTCTGGACTCTATCCTGTCCCTTTGATCTGTCTGTCTGTTCTTGTGCCAGTACCCAACTGTTTTATTACTGGAGCTTTAGACAACATTTTAGTAGGACGAGTTGCCCTCCCCTGTCCACCTACACTGTGCACCCCCCCCCATCCACCCAGTTATCCTGAGGAAGCCCTACTCAGCTCTCAGACTTGTTCAAGCACTTTGTGTATGTGTGCTTTTCCAGGTAAATTTTAACATAATTTGTAAGGTTCAAAAGATTGTTCTGCTTTCCATATCTCTTAACAGATATAACTTTCTGAGGTCTCAGCCTACAGCAGAAGATAAGTGAGCTCAGGAGAACCAGGTGAAGTGATGGTCTGCTTGATCAGACTAAGTGATGGGAGCAGAAACAACAGCTAAGAGGGAGAGAAGAAGTAGGAAAAGCAGACACCAGAACTAGGAGACTGTAGCAACCATAGAATGGACCTTCAGTGCAGAACCAAATGAAGGCTTGGATTTTCAGTGTAGCATAATCCAGATTGAAATGGACATTGGTAACCACAAGGCTGATTCATAAAGAATCACATATTCTGCAACCTCTGATTAAGAAGGTAGGGGACTGTGTAATAGCCAACAGTGATTTCCACCCGAAAATATCCCTTTTTAAGGTCTTGGATATTAATGTCTGGAAAACTAGTGTGAATTGTTTCATTCCTGGATGATGACAGAAATAAATTAGTGGTCTCTCTCTGTCTCTCTCTCTGTCTCTCTCTCTCTCTCTCTCTCTCTCTCTCTTTCAGACACACACACACACACACACACACACACACACACACACACCCCACCTCCTAGTTCCATGGAACTGCCAAGTCTGGGAATTTGAATTCACTCTGTGGAAACATGGCTGAGGGAAATGCCCCAGCCTTTGAATCAGTCCACACACAGTAATTTTTAAAAGATCTGGCTCTTACTGAGCATCTGCCTCCAACACGAGAGGCATGTGATAGGGGGATTACATTTTAATCCTCAGCAGCTTTATGAGGCAGAGGCTGTGCTTCCATGAGTAAACTGAGGCTCAGAGAGATCAAACTGGGGCAAGTCCACGTGAACATGAGACAAAGAACCCTCAGTCACCTTCACCCCCATATGCCACTGACCAATCCCCTTCAATTCACTTCCACAATCACAGCAACTGGTCTGAAAGAGTACCAGTCCTGAGTGGGGGAGACAGCATAATGGTTATGCAAAAAGACTATAGTGCCTGAGACTCCAAAGTCCCAGGTTCAATCCTCCACACTACCATAAGCCAAAGTTGAGCAGTGCTCTGGTAAATCAAAACAAAACAAAACAAAATAAGGTTGCCAGTCCTATTCAGGTCCCTTTGCCTTGCCCAAATGTTACACATGCAGGTGAGGCCTCATCCCATAACGTATGGATGCCAGCCTAGGCCATCTAGAGAAGGAAGGGACAACTCCCAGCCTACCCAAATGACCAGCCATCCCTCAGGCCAGGGACTCAGGAAGTAGGGACAGTGTCCCTGGGGCTAACTAGAAAGACACCCCCAAGGTGAGTGCCACCCACCACCGCCTGCCCTGCCCTTCCTGGTTATCTCAGGACAAGGACTCTGAGTTCATGGAACCACACCTTGCCAGGGGTGTGGACAGAGATAGTCTTGTCCTGGACATCCCCAGAGCTGGGAGCTGTGCAGGTGACTGACAAAGGAAAGAAGTGACAGGCACTCCTTTGGGATTTCCCCAGCCCAGCGGAGAGAGAGGTCAAAGCCCTTGACCATGCCATGTATGGCATTCTAGCAGCTTGCAGGAGCCTGTCCTGGGTTCAGATACAGAGAGAAGGGCAGGCGACGACCTGCAGGTGATAGTTCCTGGGAGCAAAAGTGAGACTATAGGACCGGGAGTCTTGTCCCTCCGTGACTTACAGCTCAAAGCTGAGTGGGCCTTAAAGCAACCACCAGAGCTGAGTAGGGGGAGAGAGTCTACCCATTCTGGCCCCCAGTTATGAAGGGCCTAGTAGGTGCAAAGGGCCTTGCTATTGGGGTGGAGATGCAAAAGGAATAACGTGGGTAAAGACGTGGGGTTGCTGGGGGTAGGAGGCAGAGAGGTGGGAGTGGGCGGGGTGGCCAGAGCACCTGCAAGCCAGCGAGCAAGCAGTTAGGGACCCCTTAGCCCAGCATCCCCCACCTCGTCCGGGGAAGGAGGCGCGCGCCCCTGAGCTAGGCGCGCGAGCACAAGATCCGCGCCTCACGCGCACGCGCACGCGCGCCTGCAGCCGCTCCCCCGCCCGCGCGGCCCCGGCTCCCGCGCGCGCGCACTGGCGGCCTCCCATTCGGCTCCTCCATTCGCTACGTGCAGAATGGTCCGTCCGCAGCAGCTGCAGCGCGAGGTGGGAGGGGGAGGAGCAGGGGAGGGGGAGGAGGCGCCTGGGTCTGGAGGAGGGGCCGCGGCAGGCCGGGCGGGGAAAGGGTGGGTACAGGGGCGGGGGGACAGCCCGAGTGAGCGCAGCCCCCCATGGGACCCCCCAACCCCACTGCCACCGCCGCTCCCGGTTCTGCAGGGCATGACGGCCACCGCCCTGCCTGCCCGGGCGTCCTGGGAGCTAGCGGACCCGCACAGGGCTTTGCTCCACGCTGTCCCCGACCCAGAACCCAGCCCCAAGAACGACCCACTCCTGCTGCCCCTCTCGCTGCATTCCCTCCCAGACTCATTCCCAGGTTGGGTCAAACCTTTCCCCACTCCGCCTTTCATGGGGCTGGGGCGAGGGTCCCTAACAGACTGTGCAGCCCCGTAGCCCTTCTCTCATCTCCTACCTTCCTGGAGGGAGGGAGGGGCTGGGCCATGTCACAGCATTGCCTCCAGGACCAGGCCAGCACCTCTCCGTGTGCTCCCTGGGCCAAAGCAAGACTGGGTGACCCAGAGGAGGCGACTGATGCCCAGGTCAACAAAGGCACCTCCAGAGCACAGCTGTCCAGGTGGGGGCCCTCCTAGAACAGCACAAACTCCCCCGCCTAAAGGGGCTGCCACCCACCTGTACACCTGCTTGTAAAGAACTCCCCTGCAATGTGATGGGGAGAGGCCACTGAGGAGGAGGGGGTTCTTTATCCTTGGAGGATAAAGTCAAACCAGCTCCCCATCCTGCCAGCAATCCATATGTGGCCCAGATGTCCACAGCAGGCCCTCCCACCAGCTAGTCCATGAGGCTCCTCCTAGCCCTTCTCCCAGGGTCAGGGGAGGGAAGTGGGCAACCTCCAGTGCCCCCTTCCTCGCCCCCCCCCCCGGGGCAACTCTCTCATCCTCTCCTTTCTGCCTAGGGCCACCTGGGTTCCTCTCCAAGGTGACCACCTGGCTTCAACCTGTGGCCTAATCTCCAGTACTCTGCAGACATGTTAAGTTCAGATCCCCAGGAAGGAAGATGTCCTGAGCCGCTTTCTTTCTCCACCCACACACACACAGGGACCCATGAACATGGACTTTGCACAGTGTATGAACCCAGGGAAGCCTAGGAGCCTTCCCTGTGGCGGCTGTCTTTTCTGAGGCGCCCTCTGCTGGCCATAGGGACTGACGTGCAAAGAAGAATGTCTTGTGGCAAATGCTCGCCAGAAAAGTGAACAAGAAAGAGAGAAACAAGTGAAAATAGGGAGCCTGCTGAGAATGCTGGCAGGGATATTCCCAGATAAGGGAAGCATGCTTGGACCTTCCTGGAAGTGGGGGGTTTAAAGCCAACTTTATTTTAAGTGGACCAAGAAGGGCAAGATGGCAGATGGGGGCTCAGGACATCTTAAAGGAACAGTTCTTCCTGTGTGCAGAACCTTATCTGTTCCAGGTGGCTCTTCCACCCACTGGCCCTAGTGACCACTGTGCCCTGCTCCGGACCTCACTGCTAAGTTCTGTTTGGAGGAGCAGGATAGGCTGGTGGGAACAGCTATGGCTGGAAGCTCTGCACCTTATAGGCATGACCTAGCTCCTCAGGGCTGGGAGAGGTGGTCCCATAAAGGACTCTACAGTTGACACATCTCTGTCCTCAGTCCTCAGTCCTCATTCCACATGCCCAAGGATGGCCCCAGTCCAGGTTCCTGACACAGTAAGACACAAGGTTGAGCAGGGGACTGAGTCACAGCCTGGCGTGGTGCTGTCCTGTTTCAGGAGAGAACCAGCTGACAGGTGACACTTGGGTCAACAACCCATCACCCTGCCTCCAGCTGCCAGCATCCTCCCTATCACGTCTTACACGTGGGACTGGGGCGGTGGCAGGGCAGTGGCAAGGTGGTGGTAGGATGACACTGGCTATGCCAGTGCTGGAGCCAGTGCCTGGGGGCCACCAGGGACAGAACAAGAATGGAAGTTTTCACTGCTGCAATGGGAGGAGCTGGGGCAGGCGAAGAGAATCACCCTAGTCTCTCCTGGTGTGGGGGTGAAGGAGGCAGCAGGTGACCCAATAACTAATAGGTCCTGGGTCCTGCAATTCAGGTTGCTTCTGGGCCCCAGAACCTGCAGGCACACTGCCCAGTCCTCCAGTCCTGGCAAAGGCAGGCCCCTCAAGGGCTAAGCCCCCAGACCCCGGAAGTAGAGCGCTGGCTGCCAGGGCCACTCCCCAGAAGTGTCTCTGTTCCTCCCCTGCCCCATTTACCACCATCCCCTTACTCACCAGGTCCCCTTCCAGACCCAGTCAGGACCCAGGGATGAGCAGAGAGCTCTCGGCTTTAATTGGAGGTAATTAGTTCATTCACTCTAAAAGCCATGGGGAAGGGGAAGAGGAAGGGGGGGTCAGTGGCCCAAGAGGGTGCAAACTCTCCTTACACGCTGGGGAAGAGCCTTCCACACCACAGCGGCCCTGCCCTGAGCCTCAGAGGAGATCCAGTCCTGGGCCCCAGGTTACAGCCAGGCCCAGAGCAGACTAAGTGTGTGTGTGTGTGTGGGGGGGGGGGGGCCTGCATTAAGAAACCAGGCGCTGGGTGAGAAAGTAGGGGCTGGCAAGCAGCTTTGTGGGTACAGGAGGGTGGGAGCTGTCAGAAGGCTGGGGGGGGGGGGGCGGCGGCAGAGTGAAATTTTTTGCCTGGGAGCCGGCCCCTCCTCTCTCACCAGGTCTTCCATCTCTGCCAGAGTCACGGCCCCCTCCCCACAACCCCTAGTTAGGGACCCGTAGCCTCCTGTGACCCTTGACCTCTAGGATCTTCACTCTCTCCGACTGCAAGAGACCTGTCCTAGGAGCGGGGCCCAGGGGTGCCGCAGGCCAGAGTAGGGGGGTTGGGGGTCTCCGACCGGCCAGGTGGCGCGGTGGTGGGCCCGGGAGCCTCCCGAGCTGTCCGGAGCAGCTGACTCGCTGGCTGTCGGCCAGACGGCTGCAGAGCCGGGAGGAGCAACGTGCAGCTCCGCATGTCGCGGGAGCCTGGGCAGGGAAACGAGGGGGCGGGCCGGTGCGCCAGCCCCCCCCCCCTCCTCAAAGCCAGCCCATTCATAAAACCCCCAGGCACTACCGGGGCCTAGCCGGCCCGGCTCCTAATTGCAAACTCATTAAGGAGTTTGCATCTCATTTGCATAGAGATCATTTCCTAGTCCGAAAAAAGAGAAACTCTCCCTCCTGCCTTCACCGCCCCACTCTCCCATCTACGGTCTGGGCAAAGAGATGGGACATCTCTGTGCCCGCGCCCTCTTTCTTGCCTCACAGCATCCCCCAACCTCCTGGTGAGGAATGGGGGCGGGGGCGAACTGGCAGAGCACCCACCTGGCCGGGCACCCTGCCTGTGCCCCAAGGGAGCTGGCCCTTCCCAGTGGGTCCAAGCAGGGAGGTGCTCGCCCAGTCTTGTGCCCCGGCCTGGCCGCCCGGGAAGAAAGGAGGCGGCCTCAGTAGCTACTCGTACCTGGCAGGAGGAGGGCTGGTGGGTGAGGTTGTTCGTGCCTAGCCTCACGTACATGCCTGGCCACAGGCCGGGCCCCCACCCCCACATCCCTCACCCCGCAGAACAAGCGCCCAGTGACTGCAGACACAGACACCCAGTCAGGGCCAGGCACAAAGGCACCCACAGCGGCCAGCCGGCATGGCTGCAACCCTGGCAGACAACCCCCCTTGGCGGACAGATGCCCTCAGAAGCCAGTTGTTCCTGGCTCTTCAGATTGCTTTAAGGAAGGGGCCTCCTAGGGGAGCTCCCTGTATACCCCAAATAGGGGTCCCATATTCAAGGAGTCCCTCAAGTACTGGACCAGCATGAAGACCTGCCTCCAGGGCATTGGGAGGATGAAGCCCCTGAATGGAATTTAGTGGGGGCGGATGGAAAAGTGTCTGGCAGAAGCTAAAAATGAAATAGAAGTGTCTAAAGTACATGCAATCCGATTCTAGCAGAGATACCATCCCTGTATTTCTGTTCTGGGACAGGTTGGGAAATGACTACAAGACTTCAGCAGTAGAGGCTAAAATAAGTCTGTTTCCTTCCTGCACCCCCCAGGACTCTCCCCAGACTTGACCCTGCTCATGCTGTCCACACTCACTACCACTGTGGTACCCACAGTTTCTCCCTCCTATTGCTGGGGTGTGGAAGGCTGGACCAGAATGTTCTAGCACACTGATCAATGTTCTAGCACACTGATCATACACCCTCCCCTCCCATTACCTGGAGCACTGGGTTCCAAAGTGCTGTGGCCACTTGAGCACAAGAGGACGAGAAGAAAGTGAGAAGACATTTTTCCCCCCTCCACCTTATCTAGTTTCCATTTCAAGTGTGTTTTACAAGGCAGCCAATATAAAAATATGCTTCTATGATAGGTGTATGCAAAACAATATTTTTATTGTTAAAAGGCAGAATCAAAAAATAATTGGAGAACCAGAGTAGAGCAAGTGCCATACTTGAAACCCAGGTCCAAACCCTATCACCATACAGGAGGACTAAGGTACCAGCAGAAGCTCCAGTGCATGGAGCTGCAGTGGCGCAATCGGTTAGCGGGCGTTACTTATACATAAGCGCCAGTTCTGTGCTGTCTCTCTTTCTGTATGTGTGTCTCAGTCTCTCACTAAATGAAAAAGTCTGCACCAGAGCAGTGAAAAAAATCATGCATGCACAAGGCTCCAGCTCTGCAAAAAGAAAGAAGAAAGACAGAAAGAAAACTTAAAATGTGAGAGTCGAGGGGTAGCGCAGCAAGTTAATCGTAGGTAGCACAAGTCACAAGGACTGGTGAAGGATCCCGGTTCGAGCCCCTGGCTCCCCACCTGCAGGGGAGTTGCTTCACAAACAGTGAAGCAGGTCTGCAGATGTCTATCTTTCTCTCCCCCTCTCTGTCTTCCCTTCCTCTCTCCATTTCTCTCTGTCCTATCCAACAACAATAAGAACTACAACAATAAAACAATAAGGGCAACAAAAGGAAATAAATGAATATATATATATAAAAAGAAAACTTAAAATGTGAGCGTGTTTTAAGTTGGCACCCACTCTTCCACACATGCAGGTAATGGCTGGTTTGGTCTGTCCATTTTAGCATCTGTCCTGAAAAGTGATTACCCCAGAGTCTAGCAAGGGTGGGGAAGAGAGCAGGAGCGAGGCATTGAATGAACAAAACCCCTCCTAAGACTGCCAGGTTAAGAAACTGGAGCCACTCTGGGGTGACAGTTTTGCCCAGAAGAGTCCATGGGCAAAAAAAGAGGTCCCCTCCTCACTGCTGTGTCTGTCTTCTGCCCAGACCCCACACCCACTACCACCACCACCCAAACCCCACTTCCAGCTGTCTGAGTGAACTCAGCTCCCTCCACCACCACTGACAGAAAAACTGTCAGACTGTGAAAAAGCCAGGTGGGGTTACCACCCACCCCAACTGCTCTACACCTCATAGGAGATTTGTTACAGGGGTCTATCTCAGTAGAAGTTAATCTGACATCAGAGGAAGGATTCAGGAACAGCACAGAAGTTTCTGTTTTTTCTCATCTGTGAATATTAACTGACACTGATCATCATACAAAGTTACTATGATGACTGACTAGTCTGCTCTGTGTGCAGGGTCTGGCATGTAGCAAGTATGAGCAAGATACTTTTTAGATGTAATCATGTATTAACATGAAAGAGAACCAGAACATCACTCTGGCACATGGGAGTTCCCAGGATCAGACTCCGGACTTTATGCAGCTAAGTTCAATACTCTAGCCACTGCGCCCCCTCCCGGGGAGAGACCTTTTAAAATCATCTCCTTGCAGAATTCAACATCCTGCTCAAGCCTCAGGTCCTCACATATGTAGCTCCTGGGACCTCCTCCTTTTGGAGACTTTTTTCTTTGTGGGCTGCTTTCACTTCAAGTGTGAGCTGAGGGTGACACCTGGTGGTCATTCATATAGCTGCACGGTTCAGACTAGAGCCTTCTCCCAGCAGAGTCCTGGCCCCAACAATAAGGACGAGAGGGCCAGCCAGCACCAGAATGGCCATTACACCCAGCACTTTCACTGCATTCCTCAAACCCCTCTCAGGGCCTGGGGAGCCTGCAGGTTGACCACTCCTCACTGCACCTTAGAGTGGCCACTCCCAACCCCACTTGAGAGCACCTCCTGCTGGAGTTGCACCTGAGTCAGAGAGGCAGCTTCAGCCCAGACTCTCCCTGCCCTGGACACAGACCCTCCCTCCATGGCCCCAGGCAAAAGGCAGGACATACTGCCTTCTTTCAAATTTATCTCATTCTCATCACTTGGGGATTCTAAGCACAGCAAAGGTAAGTAAATTGCTCAAAGGACACACAGCTCTTAAGTGTCACCGTGATTGCAGGACATACCAGGTGAGCTGCCTGGGAACTGAAAAGCCCAAGAGGAAGTGACCTGAAACAAAAGAAAGAGTCTTGAGTTCCAACTCAGCCTAATCCAAGGGTCTGTAGTTGACCAAGCTTCTTTCTCTCTCCCACAGCAGTTCTCAAGCTGGCTTACTAAACAAGTCCCTGGGGGAAAGGGTGAAAACATCAATACCTGGGCCTGTGAAATAGCTCACTTGGATAGTGTACTGATTTGCCATGTCACCACTCAGGCTTGAGTCTGGCCCCCACAACATTGAAGGAAGTTTCAGTGATTTCACCTCTCTCTGTTTTCTCTCTCTCCTTCTCTCTCTCTCTCTCTCCCTCTCCCTCTCCCTCTCCCTCTCCCTCTCTCTCTCTCTCTTTCCTGGCCTCTGCCCCCTTATCAAAATCAAATAAAAACATCAATGTTAGGAGCCAGGAGGTGGTGCACCTGGTCAAAGGCTCACATTACAGTGCACAAAGACCCAGGTTCAAGCCCCTGGTCCCCACCTGCAGGGGGAAAATTTCATGAGTGGTGATGCAGAGCTGCAGCTGTCTCTCTGTGTCTATCGCCCCTACTTTTTCAATTTCTCTCTGTATATACAAAAATTAATAAATAAAAAATTTAAAAAGGCAGACTCTTTAAAAATGCCAATGTTGGTCGAAGTCCTGGCTGAAATAAAAACCAGTAGAAGTTGGGCTGAGATATAGGTGTCTTTTTAAAATTGAGGGGTAGGGAGTCAGGCAGTAGCACAGTGGGTTAAGCACACATAGTGCAAAGCACAAGGACTGGCATAAGAATCCAGGTTCGAGCGCCCAGCTCTCTACTTGCAGGGGAGTTGCTTCACAAGAAGTGAAGCAGGTTTGCAGGTGTCTGTCTTTCTCTCCCCCTTTCTGTCTCCCCCTCCTCCCTCCATTTCTGTCTGCCCTATCCAACAATGATGACAACAATAATAATAACTACAACAATAAAACAAGAGTGACAAAATGTGCATTCCTGCCATGTGCACAACCCAGATTCGAGCCCCAGCAGCAGTGATGAAAGCCCTGCTGTCATGATATCTCTCCCTCTCTTTTTCTTTCTCTCTCCCTCTGAATGAAAAAGGAGCCTGGAGTGATGAGATCGCATTTGTTTGAAACCCCAGTTCCAGGGGGGGAAATAATAGTGATAATAATAACCTAGCAAGAGAGACAGCATAATGGATATGCAAACAGACTCTCTTGCTTGAGGTTCTGAGGTCCCAGGTTCAATACCCCACACCATCATAAGCCAGACCTGAGTAGTGTTCTGGTAAAAGTAAATAAATGAATAAATACATAAATTAATAAAATAAAAATCTAAGTGGTTCGATTTATAGCTAGCCTGATAACAAGGCCACTGGCGTGTCCCATCTTCACACTCCCTGCCATGCAGAGGTCAGCACCCAAAGCATCTCCTCCCTGGGGGTCCTCCAAAGAAGCCTCTCCTGCCTCCTACCTATGGGACAAGCTGCCTCCCCACTGCCCCCAGGAAGAACTCAAGAGGGTCCAGCAGGGGCTGACTCCAGGCCTAGACTCTGAGACTGCGGGCAGGGGAGGCCATGGGAGCTTAACCTCACCAGGATGGAGGCACCCTAATTAGGGTCAGGCGATGGGCTCAGCTGCGGAAATCCCCAGCTTAGGTGGGGTGGGGTGCAGGGGCTCTGTCTGGGAGGGGAAGTCAGGGTAGAAATGAAGGGGTTGTGGGGGAAAGTCCAGAGACTGGTGGGTACCTGGGAGAGTTTACTGGGAGCTCAATACAGTTCATCCCACACTGAGATCCATAATACCCCTCCAGGATGGGAGGAAAGACTGGCCAGCCCCCCTACTCCAGGGGCCATGCTCTGTCCATCAGGCTGGGGTCTACAGGATCCTCCCCCTCTACCCCTCAGCATTTAGGGAAGGAGGAGGGCACTGGTGGGAAAGGGCTGGGATAAGGTTCCCAGGGCAACATGGGATGCTCTCTGCTGTAATCCTTGGGACTTGAGTAAGGGATCAGTTTCCTCTGTGGAATGTCACACTAGGGACAAATTGTAGGGGGGCGGGGGTGACGGGGGGGGGGTTTGCCAGGGAATGAACTTTGCTGGGGGTACTTTTCAGCTCTCAGAAGACCCTCCTGGATGTAGAGCTGCGAACAGAGAAGCCAAACCACCCCCAGCTTGTCCACAGCAGGTGTGTGGCCATGCTGCCTGGTGGCTCCCAGCAGCCCCTGGGGCCTTAGTCACCTTCCCAGGCCACTCATCTGGCTGGAGAGAAAGCTGGTTCTGAGAGACTGGAACCTGCCAAGGTCATGCAGCCTTGAAACCACACCTAGGAGCCCAGCTTCCCAGAAAACTGGCCTGAGTGAGCCAGCAGGAACTGAAACCTGCAGGCTCAGGAGTTCCCACGCTCACCTGACCGGAGTCCTCCTGCCCCCACAGCAGGGTGCCCCTCCCACCACCCGCTAGGGTCACTGCTGGGCAGAACAGGGCAAGCAGAAGGGCAGGTACAGCTAGTCACCACAAGTCTGAGGTGGCCAGGACTTGGGGCCAGCCCGACAACACCCACACTGAGCTTCAACACCAGTTCCTCCAGGAAGCCTGCCAGGCTGCTCCATGAAGTCCTCACAGAGCCCCCATACAATCCCAGCCTCAGCCTCCTAAGGGAAACTTACACCCACCCACCCCCACCCCCCATCTCACTTCTGGCCTGTCACTTGGGTCTTGCATGGCCCAGAGCTCTGCTCTGCAGATTACCCCAGAAACCCCTGAAGGCAGCAGGATGAAAACCCAGAAGGAACTGTGCCTGGTGCTGGCTGCCAGAGGCTCTGGGAAAGAAGGCAGGATGCAGCTCAAGTCACAGAAGCTGGAAAGGGTCATCAATACAAAGTCAGCCTGAAGGTCATCTGGTCCAGCACCCCATTGTTTTGCGGAAAACTGGCCAGGGTCCGAGGGGAGCCCTGAGATTACCTGTCTACACCCAGGAGGGTTCAGTCATGATAAATTCTTAAGAAAAATTACAAGAGACTCTGAGATCAGGTGTATAAGATATAGATGTTTTATTATAAAGATGTGAGATAAAAGTCATGCAGGAACAATATTAGGGTGCAAAGAAGAGCTTGTGGGGACCAGGAGGATAGTGAAGAGACAAAAGGCAAGGCCCGGCCTATGCATCTCTTCTCTTGGTTGACTAAGATTGTCTGTCTTTCCTACTGGGTTACAGCTTCCCAGATGTGGCTACTGTCCTAAAACTCCTCTCAAAGTGTGTAGGGTTCTTCCTTTTGTGCTTTGCAAAAGCTGCCCTACCACTTCCAGGTGCTACCTTTCCCCACTGGTTTGAGAAAACATGTGATAAAATAAAACAGAGGGAGCCGGCTGGTTGCGTAGCGGGTTAAGCCCAAGGAACAGTATAAGGATCCCGGTTCGAGCCCCAGCTCCCCACCTGCAGAGGAGTCGCTTCACAGGCGGTAAATCAGGTCTGCAGGTGTCTATCTTTCTCTCCCCCTCTCTGTCTTCCCCTCCTCTCTCCATTTCTCTCTGTCCTATCCAGCAATGATGACATCAATAACTACAACAATAAAACAATAAGGGCAACAAAAGGGAATAAATAAATATATATATTAAAAAAAAAAAACAGGGAGTTGGGCGGTGGCGCAGTGGTTAAGCGCACGTGGTGCAAAGCACAAGGACCAGCATAAGGATCCCGGTTCGAGCCCCCGGCTCCCCACCTGCAGGGGAGTCGCTTCACAGGCGGTGAAGCAGGTCTGCAGGTGTCTGTCTTTCTCTCCCTCTCTCTGTCTTCCTCTCCTCTCTCCATCTCTCTCTGTCCCATCCAACAACAACAACAACATCAATAATAACTACAACAATAAAACAACGAGCAACAAAAGAGAATAAATAAAAAAATAATTTTAAAAATTAAAAAAAAAAAAAACAGAGTGGCCATGTCCTGGCTATTTGAGACTCCAGGCCTCATGGCCATATATTGTCCCTAACATCATGACTTTCCAGTTGTGAAACTGCCAAGTTCTGCCACCACACCTGTGAAGATGGTAGTCTCTTCAAGGACTCCCTCATTCACTCATTCATCCATCAGTCCATTCACTCATTCATTCAATGAACCTTGCCCAACCATCCTCTACATCTAAGGAGCCAAAACAATCCAACTCATCTCTGTTTATTTTACTACAGAGAGAGAGAGAGAGAGAACACCAGAGCACCCTCACATAAAATGTGCAGGTCCAACTCTAGGCAGCATGCTTTTATTTTATTTATTTATTTTTCATGAAAGAGAGCTACAGTAAGAGAAAGACAGACAGACAGATTACAGCTACAGTAAGAGAAAGACAGCAGACAGCACAGCACTGCTCAGCTCTGGTTTATAGTGGTGCTAAGGACTGAACCTGGAACCTCAGAGCCGCAGGCATGAAAGTCTTTTGCAGAACCAGTATGCTATCTCCCCAATCTAGGCCTCATCCTTTTAAGTTCAATGCTCTAGTCTCTATTTCTTTTTTACTGAGATGTAGGATATTGAACTCTGGGTCTCACACATACCCTCCCCTCTACTACTGAGTCACCTCCCTAGGTCACTTGTTCTTCTTTCTCCTATTGCTCCCTTTAAAAGTGAGACGGGCAACAAAAGGGAATAAATAAATAAAATAAATATTAAAAAAAAAAAGTGAGACGGGGTGGGGGGGATGCATCAAGCAAATCACTGCCTCAACATCCATTCAGTTCTCTCTGTTCTTTCTTTTTTTCTCTCTCTCTCTTCTCTTTCATGTCAGGATCAAACCCCAAACCTCATGCATGCAAGGCAGGTGCTCTACCACTGTGTATCCTCCACAGCCCCATTCAAATTAACCATCTTGTTCTTTCTATATATATATATTTTTTAATTTCTTTATTGGGGGATTAATGTTTTACATTCAACAGTATTTTTTTTAATTTTAGGTCACCATCACTTTTGCAAAGACATGATGCCTACATGAAAAACACAGAGCTCCTATTGAGTGTGCCTGCCTTTCTTTCTTTCTTTCTTTCTTTCTTTCTTCCTTTATTCCATTCTTTCTTTCTTTGATTTGATAGGACAGAGAGAGATGTAGAGGGGAGTGGGAGATAGAGAAGGAGAGAAAAAGAGAGACACCTGCATACCTACATCCCTTCTCATGAAGCTCTCCAACACACATGCACACACACACAAAGAAGTGAAAATTGGGGCTTCAACCCTGGGATTTGCACATGGTAGTGTATTTAGTCAGCCAGTGCATTACCACCTGGCTCTTCCTCTTTAACCTCATTGGGATTCAGTAAGGCCAACAGAGAGAAAAAGAGGGGAAGTATAGCACCATAGCTTCCTCCAGTGTGGGAGGGGCCTGGCTTGAACTTGGGTCACATGTGTCGCAAAGCAGGTGCACTATCCAGGTAAGCTGCCTTGCTGGCCCTCTGAATCCACTTCCAAGGGCAAGAGCTAAATCCTTATTAGACATATCCAGGGGTCCATCACTGGCCTCCCAAAACACATCTGAGTTGCCCCGCCCTCTCAGCTCCTCTCCCAGCCTGTCTCTAGCCATTTTCTTGTGGAAGGTAGGCTTTGCTCAGGGGGAGAGAAAATGTGCTCTGGGTTCCTGACCATATTACTAATCACAGCATGGTTCAGCAGAGGTGTACTGGTCCCAGACACCAAGCTCCTGTAGAGCAGAGGGGCAAACACTGCACACAGCCTCCCCACCCCACCCCACCCACCGCCAGGCCTGCAGTGCCTGGGGCTAGCACAAACACACTGCATAGGCTTACACACATGCGGCAAAGCCAGTGGCCTGTCTCCCAGCAAGTTTCAGGGGCTGGGAGGCCTCTGCCCTCTGTCCAACCCCATCACCCGCACCTCCCAGCAGGACAGGCATGTACCCTTCAGGCTGGTCACAGCTCAGGATGTGCCAGGCCTGTAGCCAGCACCCCAGCTTGGCCCCCACTGGGACCTAGTGGGTGTCCTCCTCCTCCTCAGCTGACCCTGCTTGACCTCAGCAGAGGAGTGGCTCCCCAAGATGTGAGGCCTGGAGTCCCTACTCAGGGGCCTCCTTGAAGCCAGTGTGAGTCACAGAGCTGATGTGTAATGAGACAGTTGTTTTGCTCTTGGCTTTGTATAGATGCACAGCCCAAGGGCATACAGAGCATGCAGAGAAGGGACAGCGTGCTCCAGGAAGAGAAGGGGGCAGAGGGGTGGCTGCAGAGGTCTCTGTGTGATGTCAAGGTTTGCCACCAAGAAGTATGGAAAAGGCTTAGCCGAGGAATGCCAAAGGCCAGCTGAAACTTGAGAAAGGACAGAGGAAGAAGAGATTAGGACTCTGAGCCAAGTGGAGCTGGGGTTTTCTTGCTATTTTATTTTTGTTTGCTTGGTTGGTTTGGCTTGGTCCTTTGTTTTGTGTGTGTTTGTTTTTAAGATTTGTGTATTTCTGTATAAGTACCACATGCTAACCGATTGCGCCACTTATGTATTTCTGAACACAAGCAAGACCTCATGTTTGAGTCCAAAGCTCTCGCCACTGCTCCACCTCCCAAGCTAATCATTTCATTTTTTTGCTTATTTTCTTTTGTTTATCATAGACTTTTTAAAAGACTTATTTATTTATTATTAGATAGGGACAGAGAGAAATCAAGAGAGGAAGGGGAGATAGAGAAAAAGAGAGAGACACCTGTGGGAGTCAGGCGGTGGCACAGTGGGTTAAGCGCACATGGCGCAAAGTACAAGGACCAGTGTAGGGATCCCAGTTCAAGCCCCCAGCTCCCTACCTTCAGGGGAGTCGCTTCACAGGTGGTGAAGCAGGTCTGCAGGTGTCTGTCTTTCTTTCCCCCTCTCTGTCTTCCCCTCCTCTCTCCATTTCTCTCTGTCCTATCCAACAATGATGACATCAATAACTACAATAAAACAACAAGGGCAACAAAAGGGAATAAATAAATAAATACAAAACAAAAATTTAAAAAGAGAGAGAGAGAGACGCCTGCAGACCTGCTTTATGACTTGTGAAGCATTCCCCCTGCAGGTGGGGACCAGGGGCTTGAATCCTGGTCCTTGTGCACTGTAGTGTATATGCTTATCCAGGAGTGCCATCATCTGGCCCCCTTTACTTTATATGGGAGAGAGTGCAAAGAGAACAGAGCATTGCTCTGGTGAGTGCAGTGCTCAGAAAGGAACCCAGGACCTCACGTGCCAGAGTCCTGTCCTCAGTTTACTCAGCTGCCTTCCCAACAGGGAACTCATGTCCTGCTACTTCAAAGCTGGGCAACCTTGGGCAGGTAGCTTCCTTTCTCTTAAGCCCTGGGTGTCACCTGGGGGCAGGACCTGCTCCAAGCACAGAACCTGTTTAAGGAGAGTCCAAAGAACAAACCCTGGGGCCAGAGAGATAGTTCACCAGGAAAGGTGAATGCCTACCAATGAACCCTGGCACCACATAGGAGGTGCTATGGCATCAGGGGAAGGTCTAGTGATATGGTTTTTCTCTATCTAAATGAAATAAATAAAAAGGCCTAGAGTTGTAAAAATCACATGTGCCTAAGCCCACTCCACGAAAAAAATAAATAAATAAAGGGGTAGCGCAGTTGGTTAAATGCACATGGAGTGAAGCACAAGGACTGGCCCCGGGGTAAGGATCCCGTTTCAAGCCCCCAGCTCCCCACCTGCAGGGGAGTCGCTTCACAAGTGATGAAGCAGGTCTGCAGGTGTCTATCTTTCTCTCCCCTTCTCTGTCTTCCCCTCCTCTCTCCATTTCTCTCTGTCCTATCCAACAACAACAGCAATAACAATAATAATAACAACAAGGATAAACAATAAGGGCAACAAAAAGGGAAAAAATGGCTTCCAGGAGCAGTGGATTCATAGTGCAGGTACTGAGCCCCAGCGATAACCCTGGAATATATATATATATATATCTGAAATATATATATGAAATAAAAGATATATATATGATATATATATATATATATATATATATATATATGAAATAAAAAACCTGCCCTAAGCTAAAGAAAGGGGTTCACATAGTAGATGGACAGCAGAGGGGGTGGGGCTATGAGGGGAGTCTCTATTGTCAATTTTTTTTTTCCTCCAGGGTTATCGCTGAGGCTCGGTGCAGGCACAGTGAATCCACTACTCCTGATGGGTTTTTTTTTTTTCAATTTTATTGGATAGGACAGAGAAAAATTGAGAAAGGAGGGAAATACAGAGAGGGGGAAAGAAAGATAGACATCTGTAGACCTGTTTCACTGCTTGTGAAGTGAACCCCCGAATGGGGAACTTGAACCAGGATCCTTGCGCAGGTCCTTGTGCTTCTTACCATGTGAACTTAAATTGGGTGCACCACTGTCCAACCCCCTCTATTCTCAATATTCTTGCCACATGGATGTAAAGGGGCTGAAGAAGAAAGACAGCCACTGCCTTCACTCTAACATCATTCCAAAAGATTCTAGAGGGACCCAAGGAAGGGGAGTCTCTCTACCCCAAGAATTCATCATTCACATGAGGGAACCAATGTCCAGAGAGGAAAAAGGTCTTGCCCAAGGTCACTCTGAGAGTGGAAACAGAGGCAGGTCTGCAAATTCCTAAGTTCCTACAAGAGGTCCTGCCCCCCTTGCAGAAGGAAGAGTGAGCAAGGCCTACATAGGGCTGAGGTGCTGGAATGAAACCCCACCACCACCACCACTATCATCAGGTAAGGCAAAGGACAAGGAGCAGAAGGGAAGAGGTAGGGCATGGAGTGGCTGCTGGCCTGCCCTGGTCTTCCCCTCCCTCCCCCATGCCTGAGCCCCATGCTAAGAGCAAGTTCCTGGAGCAGGCTGTACCTTGTCCCCATGTCTGGCATTTACCAAAAGGGCAAGGACAGTGAGAAGGGCCTCACCCATACGCCATCAGAGCAGAGGCAGGCAGCGGGCAATGGGGAGGAATTAGGTTTCAAATCGCCTGTGGGTGACAGAATAGTGGCAGGTACTTGCAGTGTCATAGCAGATCAAACAGAGCACCAAGGAGACAGCAGCCTCTCCAGAGCAAACACGAGTCGGGGCAGTGAAAGGTGACAGGGCCCTACAGATGAGTGGCAGATGAGAAAAGATGCTAAAAAAACACCAGGTATCACTTTGTCGCTGGTGGGTGAGCACGGATGAGGGGAGAAGCCCAACGCTAGTGCAGAGACTCAAGAGCCCTGGGCTCCGCAGGTACAGGCTGGGCAACCCCTGTGAGCCTTAGTCACATGGAACATGTGTGTGCCCTGTGTCCCAGCCACATTACTCGTGACTCCACATAGGAGCCTCCACCAGGCCCCTAGGGGCATGGAAAGGGGGTTACTGTGGGGCTGCATGTCATGGGGTACCGCAAAGCTGAAGTAGAAAGACAGTGTGATCTACAGCACTGTGACACTTAACAAGTCAAAAATAGACCTGCTGACAAAACATTAGCGCCCATCTGTGAGAAACACACACACAGAAATGTCTAGGGGTTGGGCAGTGGCACACTCAGTTGAGCACACATGTTACTATGCTCAAGGAGTTGAAAGGTCCATGTGCAAGGGGTTCAAGCTCCCAGCCCCCACCTGCAGGGGGAAAGTTTTGCAAGCAGTGGAACAGTGCTACAGGTGTCTTTCCCTATCTTTATCTCCCTCTCAATTTCTCTGTCTCTTGCCAATAAAATATTTTTTAAATAAATAAAAGAGGGGGCTGGGCGGTAGCGCAGTGGATTAAGCACACATGGTGTGAAGCACAAGGACCAGCTCAGGGATCCCAGTTTGACCCCTGGCTCCCCACCTGCAGGGGGGGGGGGGTGTGTCACTTCATAGGCGGTGAAGCAGGTCTGCAGATGTCTATCTTTCTCTCCCCCTGTCTTCCCTTTCTCTCTCAATTTCTCTCTGTCCTATACAACAACAATGACAGTAACAACAACAATAAAAATAACAACAATGACGATGATAAACAACAATGGCAACAAAAGGGGAAAAATAGCCTCCAAGTGCGGTGGATTCATAGTGCAGGCACCAAGCCCCAGCGATAAGCCTAGAGGCAAATGTGTGTGTATATATATATATATATCCCAATAGTCAATCACACTAAATAAATAAATAAAAGCTCAGGGGAGTTGGGCAGTAGTGCATCAGGTTAGGCGCACGTGGCACAAAGTGCAAGGAAGGACCAGCGTAGGGATCCCAGTTCAAGCCCCCAGCTCCCCACCTGCAGGGGAGTCACTTCACAGGTGGTGAAGCAGGCCTGTGGGTGTCTGTCTTTCTCTCCCCCTGTCTTCCCCTCCTCTCTCCATTTCTCTCTGTTCTATCCAACAACGAACAACATCAACAATAACAATAATAAGCACAACAAGGCTACAACAACAAGGGCAACAAAAGAGGAAAAAAATGGCCTCTAGGAGCAGTGGACTCAGTGCAGGCACTGAGCCCCAGCAGTAACCCTGGAGGCAAAAAGAAAAGAAATAAATATAACCCCCTGCCCCCTGTCTTGCTAAGATTCCCTGCATCTTCTCAGGACCCCACCTCCCTGCTCCAGGGGCCTGTGCAGGACATAGACCTGGCCCCAGCACCAAAGGTGAACCCCAGACCTAGCCCTACTCGCTGAGGCGTGAGGATCAGACACCAGAACCACACCTGAGCACACCTGCTTCTGGCTGCACCTGCTCTAAGCTCCTTACCTGCTTACACTTGCCTGGCAGAGGGAACACTGACCCAGCCCTTTCTGGACCCAGTCCCTCTGCTTTTTGTTTGTTTGTTTTTGTCTTTGTTGTCATTGCCCAGGTTTCACCTCTTTGAGCCTTTTGTTTTTCCAGGTAGAAGAATGAGAGACAAAGGAAGAGGGAGAGAAGGAAAGACAACACACAGCAGCAACACTAAAGTTTCCTCCAGACCAGTGGGGGCTGGGCTCAAACTTGGGTCACTCACATGACCAAACAGGTGCACCATCCAGCTGCCCCAAGTTTCTCTGCTTGCTTTTCCTCACTACCTCTGCCTCCGTCTGCGTATTGAGGACGAGAAGCTCGAGGGGATCGCGGGTTTAATAAGGTCATGTGTCCTCCACGCTGTTACTATCACCAGGATAGGAGAGGGAGCTGACCAAAGCCACACAGTCAGGTAATAGCAAAGCTGGGTTACTCACAGGGCACTGAGCCCACTGCCAGCTCCTCCCAATAAGGCATATAGACAGAGCACCCTCTCTCCAGCTTCCTGTATTCCCCCAGGCCCATCCTCAGAGCCTCTGACCTGGGGGGTGGGGCTCCCCGGTTCTGTCTGATTAGGAACTAGTTTCCTGGTGGTGGCACCCCCTCATGAAGTGATTACTCATTTTAAATGAAGCCACACACACCCACCAGTCAGCCTAGTCTCTGGCACAAGGCAGGTGATAGTGGTTGCTGTCAACTACACCATGGCATCCAGGACCAGCCCCACCAAGTTCTAAGTGCCTTGGAGGGAAGAAAGGCATATTATTAATTTTTGCTAGCTCTGCATTTTTAGATTACTTTATTTTACTAGAGAGATAGAGAGAGAGAGAGAGAGAGAGAGAGAGAAGAAGGAAGGGAGGAAGGAAGGAAGGAAGGAAGGAAGGAAGGAAGGAAGGAAAGAAGGAAGGAAAGGAGGGAGGGACCAAAGTATTACACAGATACATGTGATGCCAGAAATCAAACTCAGGGCCTCATGCTTTACAGTCCAGTGCTTTATCCATTGTGCCACCTCCTGGGTGGTCTATCACTGCACTTTTCACAGAGCTTGGCAAGTTGTGGTCCAGGTCTCAGAAGCAGGTCCTGAGGTAGGGAGACTCAGCTCGGATGGACCATGAAGAAGAGTTTGGGTTGTGTCATTAGAACTTTATTCCCGGGAGTCGGGCTGTAGCGCAGCGGATTAAGCGCAGGTGGTGCAAAGCACAAGGACCGGCATAAGGATCCTGGTTCGAACCCCGGCTCCCCACCTGCAGGGGAGTCGCTTCACAGGCGGTGAAGCAGGTCTGCAGGTGTCTATCTTTCTCTCCCCCTCTCTGTCTTCCCCTCCTCTCTCCGTTTCTCTCTGTCCTATCCAACAACGACGACAATAATAACTACAACAATAAAACAAGGGCAACAAAAGAGAATAAATAAATAAAATAAAATATTTAAAAAAAGAACTTTATTCCCATTTAGCAGATCAGAAAATTGAAGCACAGAGATATTAACTTCCTTATTGGAGGTCCCACAGCTGGTGAGAGACCAAGACCCCACCGTGTAGGCTAAAGGCAAAACCTGTTGTCTTCTCTCCTTTGCCCACTGAATGGGCACTTGAACTTGATCGTTTCAAAATGCGGTAACTTGTAACTGATTCAAGACAAAGGATTCAATGACGGGCACTGGGCGACCAGTTTTCTGGGAAGTTTTGTTTTTGTTTTGACCAGAGCACTGCTCGACTCTAATTTATGATGGTGTTGGAGACTGAACCTGGGAGTTTAGAGCCTCAGGCATGAAAGCATTTTGCATAATGATTACGCTATCTCCCTGGCCCTACAGGGAAGTCTTTATGTAGGAACTAGCAATTGGTCTAGTTCTCTTTCTTTCTCTCTATTTTTTTCTTTCTGTTGTTGTCCCAGTACTTCTGTGTACCAGGCCAACTTTTTCAGATAGAAAAAGATAGTCTACAGCCATACCACCCTAAACACACCCAATCTCATCTGAAAAAGAGAGACAAAAGGAGAAAGGGAAAGACACCACAACATAGAAGTTTCCTCCAGCGTGGTGGGGGCCAGACCTGAACCTAAGTCATGCACATGACAAAACAGGTAAACTATGCAAATGAGTTATCTTCCTGGCCCTCATTCAAATCCTTAACTCCACCAGGTGGAAACATGGGAAGAAGAGGGTCTTCAGCAAGGGAGAAGTGAGGGAACTGAGCCAGAGACAGGGAGCACGTCTTTTGTTTGAGGTATGAGAGGCAATGGGTTATCAGAGTACAGTTATCATGGGACTAGGTGTGAAAAAGCAACTTTTCATAGCTGTTAAATCACTGAGACTGACTGTTGATCCAGGAAGTCTCCATGGATGAGGAGGAAGGTAGAGGACAAGAAAGACTTTTGTTTGCTAGATTACTTTCTCTCTCTCTCTCTCTCCCTCTCTCTCTCTCTCTCTCTCTCTCTCTATATATATATATATATATATATATATATTCTTAATTTTTATTTCTGATCAATATTAAGGGTGAAATTTTTCCTATTTGTATTTATTCACTGGTAAGTTTCTGATTTATATATGTGGTACATTAGTCTATGGTGTTTTTCCATTTTTTTATTTCTTTATTGGGAGATTAATGTTTTATAGTCAACAGTAAATACAATAGTTTGCACATGCATGACATTTCCCAGTTTTCCACATAACAATACAACCCTCACTAGGTCCTCTGCCATTATGTTCCAGGACCTGAACCCTCACTTCCACCCACCCCAGAATCTTTTACTTTGGTACAATATACCAACTCCAGTCCAAGTTATGATTAGTGTTTTCTCTTCTGATCTTGTTTTTCAACTTCTGCCTATGGGTGGGATCATCTCATATTCATCCTTCTGTTTCTGACTTACCACTTTTTAAAAAAAGATTTTATTTATTTATTCATGAGAAATGATAGAGAGAAAGAAAAAAAACCAGACATCACTCTGGTACATTGCTGCCAGGGACTGAACTCGGGACCTCATGCTTGAGAGTCCAAAGCCTTATCCACTACACCACCTTCCAGACCACTGTTTCTGATTTATCTCATTTAACATGCTTCCTTCAAACTCTGTCCAAGATGGGGTGAAGAGAATGAAGTCACCATTTGTAATAGCTGAGAGTATTCCATTGTGTATATAGACCACAACTTGCTCAGCCACTCATCTGTTGTTGGATACCTGGGTTGCTTCCAGGTTTTGGCTATTACAAATTGTGCTGCTATGAACATAGGTATACACAAATCTTTTAGGATGGGTATGTTCGGTTCCTTAGGATATATCCCCAGGAAAGGAATTGCGGGGTCATAGGTCTATTTCTAGCGTTCTGAGAGTGCTCCAGACTGCCCTCCACAAGAGTTGGACAAATTCACATTCCCACCAGCAGTGCAGGAGGGTTCCTTTTTCCCCACATGTCCAGCATTTGTTGCTGCTACCTTTTCTTTTACATTCTCACAGGAGTGAAATGGTATCTCACTGTTGTCTTTGCATTTCTCTGACAATCAGTGACTTAGAGCATATTTTCAAATGTTTGTCGGCCTTTTGGATCTCTTCTGTGGTGAATATTGTTCACATACTCTCCCCATTTTTGAGTGGGGTCATTTGCTTTCCTGTTGTTGAGTTTGGTGATGTCTTAGCCTCTTATCTGATGTATGGCCTGTAAAGATCTTCTCCTATTCTGTGAGGAGTCTCTTTGTTTAGGTAGTGGTTTCTTTTGCTGGGCAGAAGCTTTTAAATTTGATGTAGTTTTATTGGTTTATTCTTGTTTTAGTCTTTGTAATTGGATTTACTTCACTGAAGTTGTCTTTAAAATTTATGCAGATGCTATCATGATGCCAACTGGACTTCCCTGTGTAGATGACCCCACCAATGTGTCCTGGAACCCTACTTCTCCAGAACCCCACTCCACTAGGGAAAGAAAGAGACAGACTGGGAGTATCGACTTGTCAGCACCCATGTTCAGCGGAGAAAATTACAGAAGCCAGATCTTCCACCTTCTGCACCCCATAATGATCCCGGGTCCATACTCCCAGAGGGTTAAAGAATAGGATAGCTATCAGGGGAAGGGATGGAATACAGAGTTCTGGTGGTAAGAACTGTGTGGAGTTGTACCCCTCTTATCCTATGGTTTTTATCAGTGTTTCCTTTTTATAAATAAATTTTTTAATTATGCTGAAAAGAGTTCTGCCAATATTTTCCTCTAAGTATTTGATAGTTTCTGGTCTAACATCCAAGTCCTTGATCCACTTAGAATTTACTTTTGTATTTGGTGAAATACAGTGGTTCAGTTTCATTCTTCTGCATGTTTCAACCCATTTTTTTCTAACACCATTTGTTGAAGAGACTCTGCTTTCGCCATTTAATAGTCTGGGCACCTTTGTCAAAGATTAGATGTCCATAGGTGTGGGGGCTTACTTCTGGGATTTCAATTCTATTCCACTGGTCAGTGTGTCTATTCATGTTCCAGAACCAAGCAGTTTTGATGACAATGGCCCTATAATACAATTTGAGATCTGGGAGTGTAAAGCCTCCAGTTCTGTTCTTTCTTCTCAAGATTATTTTAGCAATTCTAGGGTTTTTTATGTTTCCAGATAAACATTTGTAGCTTTTGTCCTATTCTCCTAAAAAAAATTGGTTGGGCTCTTGATGGGGATTGCATTAAATTTGTATATGGTTCTGGGTAGTATATTCATTTTAATGATGTTTATTGTTCCAACCCATGAACATGAATATCTTTCCACTTCTTTGTCTTTTTTTCTATTTTCTTGAATAGTGACTCATAATTTTCAGTATACAAGTCTTTCACTTCTTTGGTTATGTTTATCCCTAAATATTTTATTATTTTTATTGCTATAGTAAAGTTTTGTTTTATTTTTCAGAGCACTACTCAGCTCTGGCTTTTGGTAGTGCTAGGAATTGAACCTGAGACCTCACAGCCTCATCCATGAACATATTTTGCATAATCATTATACTGTCTTCCTCATCCAGTGTTAACTGTTTTCATATTCTTCAAATAAGTACCCAGAAATGGGGTTGTTGGATCCTGTGGTAGCTCTATCTTTAGTGTGTGTGTGTGTGTGTGTGTGTGTGTGTGTGTGTGTGTGTGTGTGTGTGTGTGTGTGTGTCTTTTTAATGTAATGTGATTTATTTTCTAAGATTTATCTATTTTCATGATAGAGAGACTAGAGCACTGCTCAGCTCTGGCATATGGTGTGGTTCTGGGGGATTGAACCTGGGACCTCCAGGGCATCTTGCATCCAAGTCTTGTTATTCCCCAAAATGGTTGTACCCATTTACATTCTCCCCAACCATGTGTGAGGGTTTCAGATCTAATCACTGCTGAGGACTAAACCTGAGACCTGAAACCTTAGCACCTCAGGCATGAAAGGTTTTCGCATAACCATTATGCTGCCTCCCCAATCCTTAATTTATCTGTGGAGTAAACCATCCTCATAGTTGTGTAGTAGCTCACTGTAGCTTTCTGTGATAATCAGTAATGAAAAGTTGTTGTTGTTGTTTTTAATCCATATACCTATCAGTCATCTCTATTCCCTTTTTGGAGAAGCATTTATTGACATATTCAACCCACTCTTTTTAAAAAATTTTTAAAGATTTTATTTATTTATTTATTTATTTATTTATTTATTAATGAGAAAGATAGGAGAGAAAAAACCAGACATCACTCTGGTACATGTGCGCTGGGGATTGAACTCAGGACCTCATGCTTGAGAGTCCAGTGCTTTATCCACTATGCCACCTAACAGAACACTCAACCCATTCTTAATTGAGTTGCTTGGAGTTTTGTTGTTAGCTATATATATTTTTTATTTTTTCAAAGATTTTTTTTCCTTCAAGAGAGAGACACAAGAGCACTGTGGTACCATGTGTGGTGCCAGAGGATTGCACTCAGGGCCACAGGAAAGTAAAGCATGAGTTCTACCTACCAAGTCACTTACTCAGTCACCATTTATTTTTATTGTGAGACAGACCAGAGCCCCGCTCCACCATTTATGACATTCTATGTAATACTATATTTTGTTTTACTATTGGGCTGTTTTTACTTGTTTTACTGAGATAGCACTAGTTTACAGTGCTGTCTGTGTGTTTTAGGGGTACAGTTTCACACCTCTTTCCTGTCTAGGGTTAGCTTCCATTAACAATTTCAAAGAAAGCACTCTGATGCAACCTCAGAAGGTTGACCACATACTTCCCAGCACATTGTATTTACACTCTCATGTCTCATTTTCATAACACTATACATTTTCCAGTAAGTCCTGTTTGTCTCTTTCATTTTCAAGACCTATTTTTAATGACCAACCAAGCAAAACACCAAGGACAAATCTCATCATCTTTAAAGAAGTGAACCCCTGAGCATGAGACAGCTAACTTGCAAAATAATTTAGAAGCAAACAGACATAGGTGAAAACATGAGCAATCCTATTGTAAACCATCAATACAATTTCCTATATAAACACTGGACTTTCTCCGCCTTCTGCCTGCTGCCCCTCTCTGTTCAGTGTACTTCCAATAACCCCTTATTTACTCCTTTCTGCACTTTGCCTGTTGTGGATTCTTTCAAAAAAAAAAAAGTAAACTATCCTAGCCATTGGCCAGATCCTTACCCATTCAACCCCACACCTCATTCCTGATACACTGATATGTTACCGTGTCATGCCCACCACCAAAGTACCAACAACCCTCTACCAAAGTCTAGTGGGTCCACTCCACCTGACAGCTCCCCTCCTGCCTTCCCCTTTGGTGCCCCCAGTTCTTCAGTCTGTCTAAAGGCTTGTGTCCTTTGACCTTGTCCCCTTGCTTTATTTCACATATGATATATATACGTGAGATCACCTCTTATTTGTTTTTCCCTTTCTGAGTTCATTCACTTAGCACAATCCCTTCCAGTTCCAATCATGTTCCAGCACAGGGCAAGATTTCACCTTTCTCATAGCTGAGTAGTGTTCCATTGTCTACACAGGCCACAACACACACACACACACACATATGTGTGTGTGTGTGTGTGTGTGTTTTATTTGTTTTCATATTTCTCAGATAATTTTTTGTATTTATTTATACAAGATAGGGAGAGACAACCAGAGCCAGGGATTGAACTCAGGACCTCATACTTCAGCTCCCAGGCCTTCTCAAGTAAGCTATTATTGTATAAATACAATGCAGTCTTAATTGAATGCAAACTCCTATGTAGTAAGTTTTTTGGTTTTTTTTTTTTTTTTAGTTTTGTTTTTTTTAGTTTTGTTTGTTGTGTGAGAGTGAGAGTGAAAGAGGTGCCAAAGCTTTGCCAGGGATCAAACCCAGGGCACAATGCATGCAAGTCCTGCATTCTGCCCACTGAGCCACCACAGGTAATAGTTACCCTCCAGCTCAAAGGCAAAACCCCAAACTAACTCTACTCCAGCCTTCAGTACTCAGCCTCATGATTATGGACCTGAGCACAGTGAGGCCACGACTTCTTAATTCACTCCTCTGGCACTGGGCACTTAGGTTGATTCCATACCTTGGATATCTAAGTAGCCCTGAAATGAATACAGGTGTAAATGATCTTCTTGTTCTTAGTGTGGTGCTGGGGACCACACTCAGGGGTCTCAAGCAAGATGACATGCAGTGTGTTCTCTTCTGGATGAGTCACCACCTGGCTCTCACCTTCTTAGACTTGTCTAAGGATATGTGATTATTTTAAAATGCAAAGTAATTTGGTTTAAAAAACAACAATGGAGGGGGTTGGGTGGTAGCGCAGTGGGTTAAGCGCACTTGGTGCAAAGTGCAAGGACCGGTGTAAGGATTCAGGTTCGAGCCCCCGGCTCCCCATCTGCAGGGGAGTCGCTTCACAAGCGGTGAAGCAGGTCTGCAGGTGTCTACCTTTCTCTCTCCCTCTCTGTCTTCCCCTCCTCTCTCCATTTCTCTCTGTCCTATCCAACAACAAATGACATCAATAACAACAATAATAACCACAACAAGGCTACAACAACAATGGCAACAAAAGGAGGAAAAAATTGCCTCCAGGAGCGGTGGATTCATGGTGCAGGCACTGAGCCCCAGCAATCACCCTGGAGGCAAAAAAAAAAAATGGAGTCATGTTATCTATTGTTATATATTTTTTAAAAATATGTATTCCCTTTTGTTGCCCTTGTTGTTTTATCGTTGTTATTATTATTGTTGTTGTTATTGCTATCGTCATTGTTGGATAGGACAGAGAGAAATGGAGAGAGGAGGGGAAGACAGAGAGGGGGAGAGAAAGTGAGACACCTGCAGACCTGCTTCACCGATTGTGAAGTGACTCCCCTGCAGGTGGGGAGCCGGGGGCTCAAACCGAGATCCTTACGTTGGTCCTTGTGCTTTGTGCCAGGTGCGCTTAACCCGCTGCGCTGCCACCTGACTCCCGCAAGTTTATATATTTCAATTCTCTATATTATGCAAATAAGCAAGACTACCTGGTGGTACTGTTTTACCTCCTTACTTCACTAAGCATAATCACATCCAGTTTCAGCCATTTTGTCCCGAAGAATACAACGTTATCTTTTTTTAAGTGCAGAGCAGTACTCCACTGAGTCTATATCCTACAATTTTTTTTCATAAGTCCAAAAAACAATCTTACCTATGCATTAACAATGAAGAATATCAGGTGGAATTAAAATAATAACATGTATAGTATCATTGTTGATGTAAATTTCTCAAAATACTAACTGTAGTGTTATATTTTTTTTGTTCTATATGTCAGTTTCTGGCTTCTGACTAAGTATCCACTAAAATTATTAAAATGTTGTTATAGGGAGTCGGGAGGTAGCGCAGCGGGTTAAGCGCAGGTGGCGCAAAGCACAAGGGCCGGCGTAAGGATCCTGGTTCCAGCTGCCCAGCTCCCCACCTGCAGGGGAGTCGCTTCACAGGTGGTGAAACCTGCAGGTCTGCAGGTGTCTGTCTTTCTCTCCCCCTCTGTATCCCCCTCCTCTCTCCATTTCTCTCTGTCCTATCCAACAACGACAGCAATAATAACAACAATAATAACTACGATGACAATAAAAAACAAGGGCAACAAAAAAGGAAAATAAAATGTTGTTATAAAGACAACAGATACATAACAAATCACTGAGTTTATATACACCTTGGATGGTAACCCCTTATTGGATGTGTAAGGTATAATCATCTTTTCCCATGTTCCCAAAGGCATCTCTAATGAATTCTGTTGTCATGGGAGTTCTCACCTATTTCATCTTCTATGGTTTTGAGTCTTAACTAAGTCAATACCTTTAATTCATTTAGTGTTTACTTTATAGATTGTTGAGAGCTTAGTTTCTTTTTTTTTTTTGCATATAGCTATCCAGCTTTTTTAATATCAATTATTGAAGAAAATCACCTTTCTCATTTGTATGGCCTTGAATTTCTTGTAGTAAATTAAATATTGAAAAGTGTGTGGGGGTTTATGTCTAGGCTTTAAATTCTTTTGAGTTGCTGGAAAAGCTATGATGCATTTTTGCATAGGAAAATACATCATGACTTTTCCAACTGCCCAACATTCCATTGATCCCTGTGTCTATTTTTTGTTCAAATGACATACAGTTTTAATTATTGTTGCTCCATAGTATGGTCTAAAGCCAAGTAATATGGTTCTTCCATTTTTTTCTTTTTCTTCCTCAGAATTTCCCTAGCTATTCAAGGTCTTTTGTGATTCCATATAAACTCTGGTATTTTTTGCTCTACTTCCTTTTTTAAAAAAAGTCATTAGAGTCTTGAGTAGGCTTGCATTAAATCTGTACACTTGCTTTTGGTAAAATGGACACTTTGGTGGGCTGGGCAGTGGTGCATCTGATTGAGCACACAAGTTACAGTGCACAAATACTAGGGTTCAAGTCCTGATTCCCCATATGCAGAGGGAAAGTTTCATGAGTGGTAAAGCAGTGCTGCAGGTGTCTCTGTGTCCCTTTCTCTATCTTCCCTTTCTCTCTCTATCTTCCCCTCCCCTCTCAATTTCTCTATATCTCTATCAAATAAATAAAGATAATTTAAGAAAAAAATTTAAAAAATAAAATGGATAGTTTGACTATAATAATTCTCCCCCATCCATGCACATGAAATGCTTTTTCCATCTTTTCATGTCTTGATATGTAACATTTAACAGTGTCTGATGGTGTTTCTTTTCAATTATACTTTCTTTGCTACTTATTCTTAAGTATTTTATTTTTTTGGATACAATTGTAAGTGGTATTGTTTCTTAATTTCTTCTTGTTGTTAATTATTTTTTATTTGTCTGTCTTTTTAATTAATTAATTTATTTTATGTATTTATGTATTTGTTTATTTATTTGTTGTCTCCAGGGTTATCGCTGGGGCTCGAGGTGCCTGCATTATGAATCCACTGCTCCTGGGGGCCATTTTTCCCATTTTGTTGCCCTTGTTGTTGTGGTTTTATAGCTCTTGTTATTGTTGGATAGGACAGAGAGATATTGAGAGAGGAGGGGAAGACAGAGAGGGGGAGAGAAAGACACCTGCAGACCTGCTTCACCACTTGCGAAGCGACCCCCTCTGCAGGTGGGGAGCCAGGGGTTTGAACTGGGATCCTTACACTGGTACTTGTGCTTTGCACCATTTTTTAAATATTTTATTAGTGATTTAATACTGATTTACAAAATTACATGTCAACAGGGGTGTAATTCCATACCGTTCGAACCACCAGAGTTCTGAATCCCCAATCCCTCTATTGTAAGCTACAGCAGTTTTCCTAAGGTTGCAGATATGGGTTAACTATTATTTCTGGGAGTCGGGCGGTAGCACAGCGGGTTAAGCGCATGTGGCTCAAATCGCAAGGACTGGCATAAGGATCCCGGATCGAGCCCCTGGCTCCCCCACCTGCAGAGGAGTCACTTCACAGGTGGTGAAGCTGGCCTGCAGGTGTCTTTCTTTCCCCCTCTCTCCATTTCTCTCTGTCCTATCTAACAATGACAACAACAGTAATAACTACAACAATGAAAATCAACAAGGGCAACAAAAAGGAAAATAATTTTTTTAAATTTTTTTAATATTTATTTATTTATTCCCTTTGTTGCCCTTGTTGTTTTATTGTTGTCGTTATTATTGTTGTTGTCATTGTTGGATAGGACAGAGAGAAATGGAGAGAGATGGGGGAAGACAGAGAGGGGGAGAGAAAGACAGACACCTGCAGACCTGCTTCACCTCCTGTGAAGCGACTCCCCTGTAGGTGGGGAGCCGGGGGTTTGAACCGGGATCCTTATGCTGGTCCTTGTGCTTTGTGCCACCTGCACTTAACCCGCTGAGCTACAGCCCAACTCCCAATAAATAATTTTTTTAAAAAAAACTATTATTTCTACAACTATCTGTCTCTATTTGTATATAATTGCCACCCCCTTTTAAAGGTCCCATCTTCTCTTCCTTTCCAAGTTACACATAACCCTAATATTACATTCAAATGCCACACACACACACGCACACGCACACGCACACACACACACACTTTTTCCTCTTCTCTCTCTGGGTCCTGACAGAAGTGGAGTTCAAAGCCCTCTTATCCTTTTCCTCCTATCACTTCCCCCCCACTGGGAGTATGGATCAAAATTATTTTGGGGTGCAGAAGGTAGGAGTTCTGGCTTCTATAATTGCTTCTCTGCTGAACATGGACATTGGCAGGTCAATCCATATGCCCAGCCTGTTTCTTTTTTTTCTTTTATTTATTTATTTTTATTTATTGGAGAATTAATATTTTGCATTTGACAGTAAATACAATAGTTTGTACATGCATAGCATTCCCCAGTTTTCCATATAACAATACAACCCCCATTAGGTCCTCTGTCATCCTTCTTGGATCTGTGTTCTCCCCACCCTCCCACCCCAGAGTCTTTTACTTTGGTGCCATACGCCAATTCCAGTTCAGGTTCTACTTGTGTTTTCTCTTCTGATCTTTTTTTTCAACTTCTGCCTGAGAGTGGGATCATCCCATATTCATCCTTCTGTTTCTGACTTATTTCACTTAACATGAATTTTTCAAGGTCCATCCAAGATCGGCCCAGCCTGTTTCTATCTTTCCCCAGTTCATTATTTTCATATTAGAATGAAACATGTTTTTGCATATTGACTTTGCAACCAGCCTTCCTGATACTCATTTTAACAGAATATTTAAGATATCACCATAGCACCTGCAACTAATGATAAATTTACTTATTTTTTTAATCTAGGATCTTTTTAAATTTATTGTTTTTGTTAGTGATTTACAAGACTATATGTTAACAGGGGTATAGTTCCATAGCACTCTCATCACCAAAGTTCTGTATCCTCCACTCCACACAAGGATAACCACCATAGTTCTCCCAAGGTCTTAGAGACAGGTTGGCTAGTTGTTTGTTTGCTTGTTTGTAAGTTCATGTGTTTCAGATCTCTATATCCTACATGCAAGTAAAACCATCTGATAGCTGTCTTTCACTTCCTTATTTCTTCACAAGCACAATCACCTCCAGTTCCATCCATTTTGTCTAATAGGGCATGATATGGTCTAAGGTCTTTGTAGTTCTTTTTGTTGTCTAATTGCTGTGGATAAACCCTAAGACTAAATCAAATAGAAGTGGTGTATATAGAACCTTGTCTTGTTCCTGATTTTACAGAGAAAACTTTCAGTTTTGTTTTTTTTTGTCTTTTAACCACTGAGTGATATTAGCTGTGGGTCTATAGTGCAGTCTTTCTTATACTGAGATGTTCCTTCTGTCTCTGTGTCATTCAGTCTTTTATCTTGCCAAATGCTCTCACAACAGTTACTGATACTGTGTGAGCTTCGCTGTTCCTTTTATTGATCTGGCATAGTTACTGATTTGTGTCTTCTGTTGAGTCCTCCACAGGTTTTGGAAATAAATCTTGTGTGGTGCTGATGTGTTCTGTTGAATTCTTTTCTGTGTTTTAAGAATAGGACTCTGGCACCAGAGCCAGGGAAGGCTAGGAAGGGGAAGGAGGAATGACTGATACAGGAGGGGTCAGTCTGGTGAAGAGGAGAAAAGAGAGAAGGGCGACCATAATGAATCAGAATTGCACAAGATGGGGTCTCTTAAACCCCAGAGATGATTATTACTGCTGTCCCCCATATATATACTCAGAGGGTATTTATCCACACCACATGTAACCTCCACTACAAGGCTTATGGGCATTTGGGAGAACAGAAGTGCTCAGACAGTTGCTTGGGAGAGTGGAGTACTGTGAGCCCAGCAGTGGCACCGTGGTTAGAATGCTGGCCTTAAAAGCACAGGGTCTTGAATTCTATCCCCAGCAATATAGGTACCAGAGTGACGTTCTGATTCCCACTATTTCTTTCTTTTTCATGATAATAAATAAATAAAATATTTTAAAAAGAAAAGGGGGCCAAGTACCAATGGCACTGGTAGAGAATACACATTACCATGCACAGTGGGAAACTTCACAAGCAAGTGCAGCAAGTCTTTCTTCCTCTCTACCCACCCCCTTCCCTCTCAATTTCTCTCTGCCTCTATCCAAAACAAACTAAAATATACGAATAATAAAATGTGTGGGGGAGAGGGGGGAGGAGGGGAAGAGAAAGATAGACACCTGCAGACCTGCTTCGCTGCTTGTGAGGTGAACCCCTGCAGGTGGGGAGCCCATGTCTCCAATCGGGTTCCGTACGCGGGCCATTGCACTTTGTGCCATGTGTGCTTAACCCTCTGTGTTACCACCCAGCCCCCGGGGCTTCACCCTTCTTGAGCGCCCCACCCTTCCCCTGTGTCTGTGGCCCACTCCTGGTTGGTAACACCAGGTCCCGCTGCAGTGACCTCCACAAGCCCAGAGATTTCTGTTCATGCCCCAGCCTACCCCCAGGCCCATCATTCACCTCCTGAACTTCCTGTCCCCATTCCTATGGAGTTTCCAAGTGGGATAAGGCACCACTGGGCTGGAGGCCTGTAGATACCAAGAACGGTCAACACACATTTAGCCCTCACATGGAGAGGGGCCCTCTGTGGTGTGTTTTGCTTTCTTTGTTTCATCCTTGCTATCGCCCTATGAGATAGATAAATACTAGCAGAACTCATGGGGATTGAACCCTGACAATCTGGAACCAGGTCTATGCTCATGGGCTCCTCTGGGCTGTGTCCCCATAATGACTCCCTTTCCTCTTTTGTCGCTTTCATGATGATCCTGCCACATGTCAACAGCCAGGGCCACTGTAGGGACTGAGCATCTGGGCCTGAATCTCCCACCCCAGGAGTCACCTGCCTGCCTGTTACAGAGGGGAGGGTGGGGTGCGCCCTGACACCACAGCACCCCTGCCAGGCCCCTGCACGGCACAGAGCCAATTCAGGAGCTCCTCCCCTCTGTCCTCTGCTCTGGACGGTCATTCAAGTAGCTCCTCCCTGGCTCGTCATAGCACCACGGTGGCTCTGGAGCACCTGGGCGGGGGTACTAGGAGCCCTTGTGTCCACTAGGTGGCGAGATGAGCACAAAAATGTGGATTTGACCAAGGAAGGGCCCCTCTGCATATCTGAGCCGCCAAATCCTTTTGTTGTCTAGCTCTGGGCCCAGTTGATAGCGCACTCTACTATACACAAGGACGCTGGTTGGAGGCCCCAGTAACCACATGATACCACCAAACAAAGAGGAAGTTTCAGGAGCAGTTCTGTGGTGGTGTCTCTCACCCTCTACCTGAGCAAGGGGAAAAAAAAAAAATCAATGTGCCTGGAATCATATAGGCATGAATGTCCAGTGAAGCCTGGTAGCAAAAAGAAAAAAGACAGCATATGTGTGTGTGTGTGTGTGTGTGTGTGTGTGTGTGTGTGTGTGTGTGTGTGTGTATTTTCATCCCTTACTCCCACTTCAGAGTCAACCAGGTGTATTCTTGCAAGACACATACAGCTGTTTTAATTTTGTGACATCATATATTTCTGACTTTGTTTGCTCAGCACCATGTTTGTAGACTCCATTCATTAGTAGCTCCTGGTAAACTCCCTCCACATTGATTTGCCCACTATGAGGGCAGCGAACATCAATGAACAACCCCCCTCACTCTTCCTGCAACAAGCATCTTCACACAGGTCTCCAGTGGCCCTATCTGGGAACTTAAGGTGTGAGACAGCATCCACCAGGTGGTACCCATAAAGCAATGAACCCAGACCTGGAGCCAAGGCTAGAGATGGGAGGGTCCGAGGGATGGAGGAGGGTGTGTGAGAGACATAGCAGGGAAGTCAAGGAGACCAGCAATAAGGAGGCAAGCTGAGGCCAGATGGCAAGGTCCTGGGCGCCAGGCAAGAAAGCATGGCTTGCCCTACAGGTCCTCCTTATCCTGCCAGGCAGTTAAGTCACCGACTGCTCTATGAAGACTTCCTGGGCCAACTGGCCACCCCACATCCCTGTCATTAACACAATTGTTGTTAATTACTTACCAGTTGCCACATCAATTACTAAAGCAGGGCTCATTGATGCCACACCTCCAACCATCTCCCAACTCACACTGTCCTTGGAGGGTTTCTGGGGGAGAGACCCCACACCTTTCCTCTGGGCTGGCCTGCTCCTTCCTATGTGGACCCAAGGGGAGTTAAGAGAGTGCTGGCTGTGGCCTCCATCCAGGGATTTTTTTTCTTTTACTTTTTTTTATTTGATAGAACAGAGAGAAATTGAGAGGGAATGGGGTGATAGGGAGAAAGAGAAACATCTGCAGCACTGTTTCACCAGCCATGAAGCTCCTCTTCCCCCACCACCGCAGGTGGGGATCAAGGGCTGCACGTGGGTCTTATGCATTAGAACTCAAGCACTTAGCCAGGCAAGCCACTTCCCAGCCCCTGGGGATTTTTGTGATTTAAAACTTCTGTCTACTGGGGCTGGCTGGTGGTGTACCAGGTATAGCACACATTACAATGCTGAAGAACCCAGGTCCAAGATCAATGTCCCCCCCACCTGCAGTGGGGAAGTTTAATAAGTAATAAGGCAGAGTTGTAGGTGTGTCTCTTTCTCTCTGTCTCTCCCCATTCCCTCTCAATTTCTCTCTGTCTCTATAATATATATATGTGTGTGTGTGTGTGTGTGTGTGTGTGTGTGTGTGTGTGTGTGTGTGTGTGTGGCTGTTCAGAGTGGTGGGGTCATTGTGCAAGCACTGAGCCCATGATAACCCTGTTGGCAATGGAAAATAAACTATAATAAATTTCAAAGACTTCGGTCATGGGCTGGGCTTGAGCACAAATATTACCATGCACAAGGACACAGGTTCAATCTCCTGGTCCCCACCTGTGGGGTGGGGGTTGGGGGAGCTTCTAGATCAGTGAAGCAGGTCTACAAGTATTTCTTTATCTCTCCCTTCTCCCCCTCTCAATTTCTCTGTCCTATCAAAGAAAAGAACATCAAAAGCAATATGATTTTTAAAAATTCAGTCAGGGGAGTCGGGCGGTAGCATAGCGGGTTAAGTGCACGTGGCACAAAGTGCAAGGATCAATGTAAGGATCCTGGTTCGACCCCCAGCTCCCCAGCTGCAGGGGATTCGCTTCACAAGTGGTGAAGCAGGTCTGCAGGTGTCTATCTTTCTCTCCCCCTCCCTGTCTTGCCCTCCTCTCTCCATTTCTCTCTGTCTTATCCAACAACGACGACATCAATAATAATGACTACAACAATAAAACAACAAGGGCAACGAAAGGGAATAAATAAATAAATAATTTTTTTTTAATTCAGCCTGCTATCTTCCTGGGTCTACTCACTTTCACTAAGGGCTGATCAAGGTGACATACTGTCCCCAATGTGGCCCCTGTCCCTGTCTTTTGACAAGCCCATTCTTTCTTCCCCTTCCACAAAACTTCCCCGCCCCAGTTTTCTGACTATCCCCTGGGTTCTCATCCTCAGCCCATCCCTTCTGGATAATCAGTTCTGCTATGCCAAGCTTTGTGTTTAGATGGACCTCAGACTTTCCACATGTCCTCATCTAGAATATGGAAGTATTACTACCATTACCCTGATGGCACTCAGATATATTCCCTTCTGGTCTCTGCACACAGCCCAGACTCTGCTTCCTACTCTAGGAGGTCCTCTAAGAAGAGTTCGGACTTTTTTTGGAGGGCTGAGATCTGAAATAACTAACCATAACAGCTATATGAGTGCTGGTCACCTGCTATGTGCTAAGAGATCTTTACCCTAGTTCATCCTCACAAGAGCACGGGAAGGCAGGCATTCATGTTATTATCTCACAAATGAGGAAGCTGAGGCCTAGAGCTGAGGTGACTCGCTCAAGGTCACCAGCGGGCAATTGTCAAAGTCAGCCCTGGAATGCATGACATGAAGGCTGTCTCCCACCCCACATCACCTGCTTCACAACCCCTCCTCCCCTCCCATACAGCCAAAGTGTGTGCTGCTTCCTTCCTTAAACCAGTTTGAGTATATAAACAGTATGGGAATATACTCTCCTTATAAAAAAATAATAATAATAAAGCAGTCCAGGGGGTAGCAGACCCAGTAGAGCACAACCAGTTCCCACCTGCAGGGAAGAAGTTTCTTGAGCAGTGAAGCAGGTCTGCAGGTGTCTCTCTTTCTCTCTCCCTGTATATTTTCCCCTTCCCTCTCAATTTCTGTCTCTATCCAAAAATAAATAAATAAATAAATAAATAAGCAGCGTAGCTAGAACTGACACCCTGGGTCAGGACCTTCTAGTTTCCCCAAGTGACCCACTGGGAGGCATGTCCTGGATAATCAGGCCAGCATATTATCTATGTGTTTCCACATGTAGAAAGGAAGTTGAGTGCTTTTGTCTTATTGTAAGCAAACAGTGGGTACACATACCATTCTTTTTCTTTTTTTATTTATTAGCATTATTCATTGTTACTTTGCCATCATGGTTGTCACTGAGGCTTGTGCCTGTGCCACTCCACCACTCCTGGTGGTTTTTTTCTTTCTTTAGTTCTTTGACAGAGTGAGAGGCAACAAGAGAAATAGAGAGGGAGAGAGAGAGAGGAGATACAGAGAGAAGGAGAGACACCTGCATTGTTGCTCCACCACCTGTGAAGTTTCCCTCCAGCACATGTGCACTCTACCAGGTGCACCACCCCCGGCCCAGCATATATCACTCCTCACCATGCTTTTGCTATTCAACAGTGTGACTTAACCATTGACATGTATTAATATCTTTATTTTTTCTTTATTGGGGGCATTAATTGTTAACAGCCAACAATAAAATACAGTAGTTTGTGCATGTCTAACATTTCTCAGTTTTCCACATTACAATTCAGCCTCCTCTAGGTTCTCCTTTGCCTTCATGTTCCAGGGCTTGAACACCCTCCCCCCATCCCAGAGTCCTTTACTTTGGTGCAATACACCAAACCCAGTCCAAGTTCTGCTTTGTGTTCCCTTATTTTTCAACTTATTATTATTATTATTGATTTAATAATGATCGACAAGACTGTGGGGTACAATTCATACAATTCTCACCACCAGAGTGCCATATCCCCTCCCATCCCCTCCATCGGAAGGTTCCCTATTCTTTATCCCTCTGGGAGTATGGACCCAGGATCATTACGGAATACAGAAGGTGGGAGACACGGCTTCTGTAATTGCTTCTCCACTGGACATGGGCATTGATTGGCAGGTCTATCCACACCCCCAGCCTGTCTCTATCTTTCCGTAGTGGGGTGGGGCTCTGGGGAGGTAGGGTTCCAGGACACATTGGTGGAGTCGTCTGCACAGGGAAGGCAGGTCGGCATCATGAACTGCTAGTATTTTTAAATATGTGTTTATTCCATAGGGGAGACTTTCACATGCAACACCTCAGCACTCATGAAACTTCCCCTTTACATAGTGCTCCCATGTGGTGGCCTGGGGCTCAAAGCTGGTCCTCACACATGACAAATGTGCTTTCTGGGACTGTGTGGTGGTGAACCTGGTTGATGACACGTTACAGTGCACAAGAACCCGAGTTCAGGGGCCGGGTGGTGGCGCACCTGGTTGAGTGAACATGTTACAATGCGTACGGACCTAGGTTCGAGTCCATGGTCCCCATCTGCAGGGGGAAAGCGTCATAAGTGGTGAAGCAGTGCTGCAGGTGTCTCTCTGTCTCTCTTCCTCACTATCCGCCACCCCCTTCCCTCTTGATTTCTGGCTTTCTATATCCAATAAATAAATAAAGACAATAAAAAATTAAAAATGAATAAATAAATAAAGAACCGGAGTTCAAGCCCCCAGTCCCCACCTGCAAGGGGAAAGCTTTGTAAGTGGTGAAGCAGGGCTGCTGGCATTTCTCTATCTCTCTCCCTCTTTATCTCCCCCTACCCTCTCAGTTTCTGGCTGTCTCTAACCAATAAATGAAGAGAATAAAAATAATTTTTTAAAAAATGTGGTGCAGTGGATAAAGCACTGAACTCTCAAGTGTGAGTTCCCGAGTTCAATCCCTGGCAGCACATGTACCAGAGTGACATTCAGTTCTTTCTTTTTCTCCTCCTCTTTCTCATGAATAAATAAATAAAAATCTTTTAAAAAGAAAGGTTTTTTTTAGAAAAAAAAGTTTGTTAAAAAAAAGTGTTTTCTACCAAGTGAGCCATCTCCCAGCCCCCATCTTCTTTCCAAAGAGCCCTCACAGCTTGGGGGAAAACCCATCTGTCAATATATGAAATGTCTCTCCCAGCCTCAAAGGTCATGACGCTGACCTGCCTTCCCTGTGCAGACTACTTCACCAATGTATCCTGGAACTCCACCTCCCCAGAGCCCTACCCCACTAGGGAAAGGTAGAGACAGCCTCAAAAAAACCTCTTCATGTCTCACATTAGACCCAGTTCACCTCTCCTCTTCACTACTCAGAGAAGGTTCCCCCACACTCGAGTGACCAACCCTGCTCCCAGCCCCACCCCAACCTGCTGTGCACTCCACCTTACCCAATCCTTCGCCCCCCACCCCTGCCACTAGTGCCTGTCAAAGGGCCTTTTTTTTTTTACATTATTAAGATTTTTTCTTTTTTTAAATTGTCTTCATTTATTTATTTATTTATTTTTTTAATTATATTTATTTATTTTCCCTTTTGTTGGCTCCCCAACTGCATGGGGGTCACTTCACAAGAGGTGAATCAGGTCTGCAGGTGTCTATCTGTCTTTTCCCCTCTCTGTCTTCCCCTCCTCTCTCAATTTTTCTCTGTCCTATCCAACAACAATAACTATAACAACAATAAAAGTAAAAACAACAACAAATCCAACAACAAGGGCAACAAAAATGGGGAAAATGGCCTCCAGGAGCAGAGGATTCGTGGTGCAGGCACCAAGCCCCAGCTAAGTAACTCTGAAGGCAAAAAAAAAAAAAAAAAAAGAGAGAGAGAGATTGACACCTACAACAACAAAAATAACCACAAGGGCAACAACACAAAATGGGAAAAATGGCCTCTGGGAGCAGTGCATTCATAGTGCAGGCACTGAGCGCCAGCAATAACCCTGGAGGCAAAAAAAAAAGGGGGGGGGAGTCGGGCAGTAGCGCAGCAGGTTAAGCGCATGCATGCACGCGGCAGGCGGAAGGATCCCGGTTGGAGCCCCAGGCTCCCCACCTGCAGGGGAGTCGCTTTACAGGCTGTGAAGCAGGTCTGCAGGTGTCTATCTTTCTCGCCACCTCTCTGTCTTCCCCTCCTCTCTTCATTTCTCTCTATCCTATCCAACATCAATGACATCAATAACAATAATAACTACAACAATAAAAACAACAAGGGCAACAAAAGGAAATAAATAAATGCTTTGAAAAAAATTTTTTAAAAAAGGAAGAAAGAAAGAAAATAAAAGACACCTGTAACTCTACTTCACCACTCATGAAGTTTTCCCCTTGCAGGTGGGGACCAGGGGGTTGAACCCAGGTCCTTGTGCACTATAGTGTGTGTGCTTAACCAGGTGTGCCACTGCCTGGCCCCTATCATATATATATATATATATATATATATATATATATATATATATATATATATATATATATATATTTCGCAAGTCATTTTTAAATTTGTGATCAAGAGTGGTTTACAGGACTGTAAGATTACAGGGTATAGTTTTTACACCACACCCATCACCAAAGTTCAGTGCCTCCACCCTCCTAACAATAACAGCCAGCTGCAGTTATCACAAAGTCTCAGATAATGTTTATTTCTGAGTTTTTCTGTTTGTTTTGTTCCTGCTTTTGTTCTGCAAATTTATGAGTTTCAATTCTCTAGATTCCACATATGAGTAACACCATCTGGTAGTTAGTTGTCTTCATCTCTTCATTTACTTTGCTTAGCACAATCACCTCCGGTTCCACCTTTGTCCCAAATAATACAATTATCACCTTTTTTTATTCCCTCTAGGGTTATTGCTGGGGCTTTGTGCCTGCACCACAAATCCATTGCTCCTGGAGGCCATTTTTTCCCTTTTGTTGCCCTTGTTGTTTTATCATTGTTGTTTTGTTATTGCTGTTGTTGTTTTTGGATAGGACAGAGAAGGGGAAAGAAAGATAGACATCTGCAGACCTGCTTCACTGCCTGTGAAGCAAACCCTCTACAGGTGGGGAACCGGGGTCTCTAACTGGGATCCTTACACAGGTCCTTGAGCTTCATGCCATGCGTGCTAAACCTGCTGTACTACCGCCCAGTCCCCAATATCACCTTTTTTAATTGCTGAGGATGGCAGGGGAAACAGCATAATAGTTATGCAAATTACTTTTGTGCCTGTGGCTTCAAGGGGCCCAGGTTCAATCCTCTGATCTCTCTCTCTGCATCTTTCTCTTTCATTAAAATTTAACTTTTTTTCTTTTGCAGAGGAGTATTCCATGAGGTATATATCACAGGGTCACTTCTCATCCCTCTACAGACCACACTTCAAAGGGCTTTGTCTCCTCTGAGAGTTGACCACTTCCTCCTGAACCTCACCACCTTGCCTGCGGTGCACCATATCCCCAGGCCCCTCTTAATCTTCCCAGTTTTCTTCCCCCAATACGCCTTCAACAACAGTTTTCTCCACTCTGTGCCATTTCCTTAGGGAGCCTCATGGCTCAAAGCAGCAACCATGTCCTGATGTCTCACAGATTTCCCTCTCTGCTTTCTCTACCCTGCCCTGAGGAATCACACATCTCCCTCCCTCCCAACACTTGAACCTCAACAGCCAGAAGATAACTCCCACCTGCTCTGCTCTGCTAGGAGCCTGAGCTCTATGAGGTGCCTTACCAACATACACACACACACACACACACACACACACACACACACACACACACACACCTCGGGGAGACCTAAAGGACCCAAACACTCACCAGATCCTGCCCACTTCTGCTCTGGAACAGTTTAAGCATTGAGTGGCCTGGCAGATTTAAGACTTGAGATGCAGGAGCTTGGAAGCACTTGATTTCAAGGAGGGGCAGGACTTGGAGCAGAACAGAGTGACAGAAGGGCAGCACATCCACAGTTGGAATGACCCGTCTCCCCACAGATCCCAGATGTACCAAAGATGCTTCAATCCAGGCCACTGCCAGTCATGCCCAGAGCTGGCTAAGTCCCCTCCACGGGCACAGCACTCAGCTTGTCCCCTGCGCAGACACCCTCCTCCAGCTTCTCACTACAGGTCCTCTGAAAACAAAGCAAACACACCCCACTCCCTACCCCCGCCAAGCAATATCTTGGTTATGCTGACTTGAATTTCTTGCACTTACTGATTTCCTATCACTAGTCTGACCCTACACACTATCCGCTCTAAGGATTAAACAGGGACATTTGCTGGTCATTTAAGAAAATATTTATGGGAGGGGCATAAATAGCATTATGGTTATGCAAAGAGACTCTCATGCCTGAAGCTCTGAAGTCCTAGTTCTAATCCCCAGCACCACCATAAGCCAGAGCTAATCAGTGCTCTGGGAGAGAAAATATATATACATACACATACACATACACATACACATATACGGTACACGGGAGAGAGGCAGAGCCTTACTCTGGCATGTACAATGTGAGGCCTGGTGGTGGTGCACTTGGCTGAGTGTACATATTATCGTGCACAAGGACCCAACTGCAGGGGAAAAGCAATCAAGTTAATTTAAAAAAGAACAAAAACTCCAGACCTAATACTTGAGAGTCCAACTTCATACTCACTGAGCCACCTCCCATGCTGTGCTGCTGGCCATTTAAAGCAAGTAATTACGAGATCAAAGTCTGGCCCTTGAGTATCCCGCCTGCCTCCTGCCTCACTGCTGCCCTCAAGGAGCCACTGCAGCTCCCAAGCAGCCTGCAGGTGTCAGCCTCTGCTCTGGCTGGCATGAAAGGCGTTTTCACTTTGCACCACGATTTTATTAACAGTGCTTCCACTGGCTTCCAGCTGTCTCCTCAGGAACCCTTCTGAATCTCCCAGACTGTTGGCTGCCATGGCAAATGTGTCCTAATGCTCCCTCTAGGTCAGAAAGGTTCTGTCAACTGCCAGGAGACTTCCAGGCCAGAGCCTAGATCCTGCCCATCTAGGTTCACCCAAGAAATGTCTGTACTGCAGCCTGGGAGGTGGTACAGTAGATGAAGCACTGGACTCTCAAACATGAGGTTCTGACTTCAATCCCTAACATCACATGTGTCAGAGTGGTACTCTAGTTTTTCTCTCTCCTCCACCTGTATACTAATAAATAAATTAATCAATTTATATTTAAAATGCTTTCTAGGAAGCACCTGAGCAGATAGCAGGTGCAGTACTTCAGCTTGGATCACTTTAGGTGGGTTTAACAAGGTGACTGTGAGCCCTGGCAGTGCCTGGGGGCCGGGGCCCTTGTTAGGAGTACAAAGGGGAGTGCAAGCAGTGATCCAGGAGGTGGTTCAGTGCATAAGATACTGGATTCTCAAGTATGAGCTCCGAGTTCAGTTCTTGGCAGCATATGTAGAGTGATGTCTGGCCTCTCTCTCTCCCCTCCATCTTTTTAATAAGTAAAATCTATTTTTAAAAAAAGGAAGTTGGGAGTCGGGCGGTAGCGTAGCGGGTTAAGCACATGTGACGCATAACCCAAGGACTGGCAGAAGGATCCTGGTTCGAGCCCCCGACTTCCCACCTGCAGGGGAGTTGCTTCACAGGCAGTGAAGCAGGTCTGCAGGTGTCTGTCTTTCTCTCCACCTCTCTGTCTTCCCCTCTCTCCATTTCTCTCTGTCCTATCCAACAATGACATCAATAACAACAATAATGACTACAACAACAATAAAAAAAAGACAACAAGGGCAACAAAAGGGAAAATTAATTAATTAATTAATTAATTTTTAAAAAATGAAGTGAGTGGTCCGGGAGGTGGCTTAGTGGATAACACATTGGACTCTCAAGCATGAGGTCCTGAGTTCAATCCCCAGCAGCAGATGTACCAGAGTGATGTCTGGTTCTTTCTCTCTCTCTCTTCCTATCTTTAATATCTTTATCTCATTAATAAATAAATAAAATCTTAATAAATAAATAAATAAAAAGGAAGTGAGAAAGAAGACCTAAGACATGAGGCTGAGGGACTTAGCCGGTCCTGCAGGAAAAGGGGAGCGGCAGTGAGAGAACCACATTCTTCTCCTTCCTCCTGTCTTTGCAGCTACTGCTAGAGTCTCCTACTGATCAGATGCAGCTGGAATTCAGGGTATGAGAGCCTGCTGATTCACAGGCCAACTTCTCCCCAACAAAACTGGGTGGAAAGGAACAAATTAAGGTTTCCAGTCCTGGGGCTGGGTGGTGGCATACCTGGTTGAGGGCACATGTTACAATATGCAAGGACCTGGTTTCAAGCCCATCCCTACCTGCAGAGGGGGGAGAAGCTTCAGGAGCAGTGTTGCAGGTGTTTCCCTCCCCTCCCCCCTCTCAATTTCTCTCTGTCCTAACAAATAAATAAATAAATAAATAGTGGGTTTTTTCCTTTTTTTTTTATTTTTCCCTTTTGTTGCCCTTGTTGTTTTTCATCGTTGTTGTAGTTATTATTGTTGTTGTTATTGATGTTGTCGTTGTTGGATAGAACAGAGAGAAATGGAGAGAGGAGCGGAAGACAGAGAGGGGGAGAGAAAGACAGACACCTGCAGACCTGCTTCACCACCTGTGAAGTGACTCCCCTGCAGGTGCGGAGCCGGAGGCTTGAACCGGGATCCTTACGCTGGTCCTTGCTCTTTGTGCCACTTGCGCTACTGCCTGACTCTCAATAGTGGTTTTTTTTTTTTTTTAAGATGTCTGGTCCCAGGCTCAATGTCAGCTGGCCAGAATTTAACTGATGCAGCCCAGGAGGTGGGAAAGTAGACAGGCCATTGAAGTCTCAAACATGTGGTCCTGAGTTTGATCCCTGGCATCATATATGCCAGTGTGATGCCCTCTCTCTCACTCTCTCTCCTTCTCTCTTCTCTCATTAATAAAAAAAACCTATTTTTTACTTTAATTAAATTTAACTGATAACTGACTGAGAAGACTCCTTTGAACAACTGACCATTTTCCCAGGAAAAAGGGACAGTCCAAACCAAAGACGTGCAGTTGCACAGCTGCAGGCTCAATCTGGCTAAAGCTGAGCATCAAAGAAGCAAGGGACAGAGGACAAATAAAAAGTGAAGAGGGGCTGGGCAGCAGCACAGCAGGTTAAGCTCACACGGGGTGAAGCTCGAGGACCCGAGTAAGGATCCCAGTGAGAGCCCCCAGCTCCCCATCTGCAGGGGTGTTGCTTCACAGGTGGTGAAGCTGGTCTGCACGAGTCTTTCTCTCCCCCTCTCTGTCTTCCCCTCCTCTCTCAAATTCCCTCTGTCCTATCCAACAATAACAATAACCCACAAGGGTAACAAAATGGGAAAAATGGCCTCTAGGAGCAGCGTGTTCGTAGTGCAGGCACTGAGCACCAGCGGTAACCCTGGAGGCAAAAAAAAAAAGAGTGAACAGACGTCTCAGAACAGAATAAAACTCCCCTTCCACTCAGAAAGGTCTCAGTGAGCAGAGCTGCTAAGCCTGCATACTCAGAACTTCCTTGAGCTGGACTGTCCAGCTGAGAAATGAGTTTGGAACAAAAGCAGCCTTTCATGACAATGGGAAGGACCGACATGCCTCATGTGATAACTCTTTCGTTAGACAATCAGACATCCAGTAGAGTGCACATGTTACGATGCACAAGGTCCCTGGGTTAAGCTCCCAGGCCCCACCTGCAGAAAGGAAGCTTCACAAGTGGTAAAGCAGTGCTGTAGGTGTCTCTCTTTCTCTCTTCCTCCCTAATTTCCCTTCCCTCTCAATTTCTCCACTTCTTCCTATTCTCCTTCCCCTTCCCCTTCCCCTCCTCCTCGTCCTTCTAATACTGTTCTTTCTTTCCTTATTTGTTTTTATTATTTGGCTAGAATCAGAGGGAAACTGAGAGGGAATCAGAGGGAAATTGAGAGGGAATCAGAAAGAAATTAAGAGGGAAGAGGTAGACAGAGAGGGAGAGAGACACTTGCAGCACTACTTCACCACTCATGAAGCTTCCTTTCTGCAGGTGGGAACTGAGGGCTTAAACTCAGTTCCTTGCACAGTATTCACTGTACCAGGTGTGCTAACACTCAGTCCTCTTCCCTCTCAATTTCACTCTGTCCCTATACAAAACAAAAAAACAAAAGAAAATAAAGTAAAAAAAAATACATTAGATGCTAAAAGCCCACTCAGTGCTGGGTGCTATGAACTGCACAGTGAACTGTGACAAGGCACCAGGCCTGAGGAACTGCACTGGGCTGGGAGCAGAGTACGTGGTGGAGGCTTATGTCCTTGGCCAGAGTTGACACCCAAGTGGTGAGAACCGGAAACAGTTAAGTAAAGCCAAGAGTAGGGCTCCAGTGGGAAGGAGTGCCCTTGGCTGGCTGGAGGCAGCTGACCTAGCTGACAACAGGAAGCAGCTGAGTATCCGCAGTGGTCATCCAACTGATGTTTCCAGGAGGTGGATTTAATAGCTGAGGAAAGGCATGTCACCAAGAAATCTTTCTACCACAGGTCAGAAAGAGCTGGATCCCTGAGGTCACACAGGCCTGTTTTCTACTCCTCCTCCTCCCTGTTCTTCTTCTTTTCTTTCTTTCTTTTTTTTTTTTATTTTCTTCCCCATCTCCTTCTCCTCCTTGCTTCTTTCTTTCTTTCTTTATTGGATAAAAACAGAGAAATTAAGAGGGGTGAAGAGATAAAGAGGGAGAAAGACAGAGAGATACCTACAGCACTGCTTTACCACTCACAAAGACCCTGCCATAGGTGGGGACCAGGGACCTGAACCCCAATTCTTGCATTTGCTCACGTGTGCACTCAACCAGGTGAGCCACTATCTGCTGGTCTGGCTTCTTACTGAAACATGTCCTCAAACTCTTCTCAGTTGTCTGTCAGCCATGACAATGTGCTACTGTGACTAGTTCTGGGAGCAGAGCATGGGAAGAACGTGGAACAAAACTGGAACAAAGTCAGCCCCTGATAATTCCTGTTCTCAGCTCCTGTGACCATGTGCTGTGGACCCTAGGCTGAACCAGTGTGATTTCCTCATCAAGAGCTGCCCTGGTGAGCAGCTAGGCTATACAGGAACTTGACATCAAGCCTAGCTCCAGGAGCAGGAGGAGGAGGAGGAGGAGTACAGATTCTACCGCAGGGAAAGGGCAGAAGGGTTGCCCAGAAGTAGGGCGTCACACTTGTGTGTATGAGACCCCCGATTTCCTCACTGCACATGCAGAATGTTGCTCTAGTCTCTGTCTCTCATAAATATATAAATGTGGGTGGGAGTAGAAAGCATAATGGTAATGCAAAGAGATTCTCATGCCTGAGGCTCCAGAGTCCCAGGTTCAATCCCCCACAACACCATAAGCCAGAGCTGAGCAGTACTCTGGTAAAAAAGAGAGAAAGAAAAGAAAGAAAGAAAGAAAGAAAGAAAGAAAGAAAGAAAGAAAGAAAGAAAGAAAGAGAGAGAGAGAGAGAAAGAGAGAAAGAAAGAAAAAGGAAAAAATATATACGTAATGTAGAAAGACAAGAGGAGCGCTAATGAAATAACTCACTTGGACAGTGTGCTGTCTCACCTTGTGCAGGACCCAGATTTGAGCCCTGCCCCCCACCACAGTGAAGGAAGATTCAGTGCTATGATCTCTTTCACTGTCTCTCTCTTTAAAAAGAAAGAGAGGGAGAAAGAAACGATGGAAGGAAGGAAGGAAAAAAGAGAGAAGGGAAGAGAGAAAAGAGGGAGAAAGGAAGAACGGAAGAAGAGGGAAGAAGAGGGGGAAGACAGGACAAAAATCAAGGCAATGTGAAGTGACTATCATAGCTGACCAGGTCGGTGTGCAGGTAGCTGAGGCCAGCCCACAGCCTGCACCTTGACCTTAGCCCAGAGCCATCATGTGTGCTCATGTTAAACCAACTCCCTCCATCCATACCAGGAGTCAAATGCCCCTCTGATGGCCTTGACTTTGTTGGCCTATTTCTCAAATTTTGTCAAGTTGTAGTTTTTCTAAATTCTCCATTGATTCCTCCAACTTTAGAGTCCTATCAGTGCAAAGGATGACAGATAGTGGCTTATTTAGGAAACGGGTTCATTATCACTCCCAGATGTGTCCCCCCCCTTTTTTTCCTTTTCCCACTTATATAACAGGACCCACCTAGTCTTAGTCCAGAGTTTATCAACTCTGGCACAGTCACTAGTTGGGACTGGAAAGTTCTTTGTCGAAAGGGCTACTCTGGACATTGTAGGATGTCTCTAGTCTCTAGCCACTACATGCCTCCCCCCAGTCCAATCAATAACCAGCTGGGATAGCGTGGGGGTGCCTCTTCCTGGGTACATACTCTCTGGGCTGGAGAGAACTCTACTGGAGCCAGCCTGGGCTGCTACTTACTCAGTGATGCGAGGGAAATTACTCTGGAACCAAACACGTGGCAAGACAATGCAATACCCTTATTGATCAGAGAGCCACGGCTTTTAAAAGACAGACCCGGAAGTGGCAAGTCAGAAACGGAAATGGCTAGGAAAGGGGCAGAGAAAGGCAAAATGGAGCTGGAAAGGTAGGAACTTCCTTAGCAACTGTTGTGAGGGTTTTAACTGGTAGGATTAATAATACCCTGGAGGAAGGGAGGGTCTTAAGGGTAGAAAGAAGATAGATCAAAGGAATGGAATGAGTGGGGATCTTTCAGGCAAAACAATTATTCTGTAGATAGGCCATAGTATCAGGAATTCAGGGTGGAGCAGGGGGAGCTGGCTTAATGCTTTGTGAGGCTCCTCACAATTTCATGACAATAACCAATGAGATACTTACCCACAGGTGGCTCTGTGGCGCAATGGATAGCGCATTGGACTTCTAGTGAGATATTTACACACTGCCAACAGCCCCAGTTGAAAACCACTGCCTAGACTTAAACAAATAGCTCACTTGGATAGTGCACTGCTTTGTTATATGTGTGATCCCGGTTCAAGTCTGACTCCCACTACATTAGAGGAAGCTTCAGTTCCATATTCTCTTTATCGATCTATCAATCTATCATCTATCTATCTATCTATCTATCTATCTATCTATCTATCTATCTATCTTGGGCAGCTTACTTTTCCCCTAAACATGGTGAAGATATTGAACCCTCCACTTGGTCCATTAATAAGAGTGTTCATTCTCTATCCTTCTGGGTGGGGAGAATGTCAAGGGGAAAAGATGCAGAAAAGTGCAAAAACTTTGTCAACATGAAGTGAACAACAACAGCCTGGGCACTGAACACTGAAGCCAGTTTATGACACAGCATCACTTACCATCACTTGCACCTCATTCCCTTTCTTTTCTACATTGGCTTCTGGATTTTGTTGTTGTCACTGGTGTTTCACTGTTCCAAGCCAACTTTTTCACATACACAAAGACAAAATGAGAGAGAGAGAGAGAGAGAGAGAGAGAGAGAGAGGAGCCACCACAGCACCAAAGCATCCTCCAGTGCAGTGGAGGCTGGCCTCCAAACTGGCTTGTACACATAGGAAAGCAGGTACACTGTTCATCTTCTCTGTTCTTATTCCCTGACTTTCTGACTCCTGCTTCAGCCTGCAGACTACTGATTGCTTCCAAAGGCATCATTTAAATCCAATATACTTTCTTTTAAAGATTTATTTATTTACGAGATAGAGAGAGAATATGAGCATCACTCTGGAAGATGTGGTATGTGGAGTCCAACTCACATACCACATGCTTGAGAGTCCAAAGCTATTACCCACTGTGCCCCCTCCCAGGTGACTAAACCCCATAACTGTGAACCAATGGTTGAGCTGTTTCTATTCACCACACCCCATCCCTCCATCGACAGATATTTACTCAGGCTGCAGGGGCTACAGCCCTCTGGATCCCTGCAGAAAGGGCTATTGCCTAAGCCATTCTGTCACTGTCTTTATTGTCACCTGATCACTTGAAGTTGTTCAAAGTTTTGTGTGATTAAAAGCAATTTTAGTAAAGCGTGCAGTCCTTTTAGATTTGGAAAAGAAAGAAACCAAGTCCCAGGTAAGGGCTCCTTTTTTTCACTATTGGCCTGTTTTAGAAAGGGAACTTCTTAGGCTAAAAGCCACACCTTGTCATGGTTTTCACCCCAGTAAAGCACACATCAAGTCTTTGGATGTGAAAGCAAATTCCAGTTTCACAGCTTTATCAGTCTAGACTAAGCAAGGGCAGAGCTGACATCCTACAACCAAGAAGCACAGGGCTTCTGGCCAGTGTGGGTAAAGACCACAGGGTAAAGGATTCTACAGAGACACACAGCCATGCCCAGCACCAGTCCTCAGGAATACTCCACAAACATCTTCATTTCTTTTTTTTTAATATTTATTTATTCTCTTTTGTTGCCCTTGTTTTATTGTTGTAGTTATTATTGTTGTTGTTATTGATGTCATCGTTGTTGGATAAGACAGAGAGAAATGGAGAGAGGAGGAGAAAACAGAGAGGGGGGAGAAAGATAGACACCTGCAGACCTGCTTCACCAGTTGTGAAGCGACTTCCCTGCAGGTGGGGAGCCAGGGGCTCGAACGGGGAGCTTGAACTGGGATCCTTCCGCCAGTCCTTGAGCTTTGTGCCACCTGCGCTTAACCTGCTGTGCTACCGCCTGACTCCCCCAATAAGTAAATATTTTTAAGAAGAAAGTTTTTTAAAAGAGGTGCTATGCTTAGGGGAGGGGAGAGAATACTGAGTATAAGAGGTCCCAGGAGTAATAAGTAGATATTGGATTTAATTCCATTGCAAACTTCTTTCTCTCTCCTTGTTGGTCTGCTTCTAAATTCTGCTTCTAAGACCCCTTCTGTTTCATTGGTTTAATCCCCCCTGCTTAACACTGTATTCTATTTACATAACCCCTGTTAACTAAGCACCACCCTGCCTCCAGGGCATTGGTTTAATCCTCACTCTTTTGCACGCTTTTTCCTTCTCCCCACCCTCTATCCTACGTACATCCTCTTCGGACCTGACACTTCCGCCTCAGGATATGTAAGAACAGGATTGTGATTAGAGATAGCTTAGATTGCGCTGCATTCCACATGAATAAAGACTGAACTACGTACCACTCAGCCATGAGTCCCTGGTCGTCTCTCTCTCCCGCCTGCAAAGCTAGCCAGGCATAATGGCGCCCGAACAGGGACTGGCATATGGCCCCCAACGTGGGGCCTAACCTGCCCATCCCCGAGATAAGTAAACTTGGCTACCTATCCACTATGGGCTGCCTTTCTACTTATGAAGAGGTTTCCCAAAGCCTCTACTCTTTCATCATGAGACAGTTAATCTGTCTCTGGAACATTTTGCTCTGGGCCACACTTTGGTTCCCTGACCAAGAACTTTGGTTCCTTATGACCGTGATCGTAGAGCTTGGAAGATGCACGGAGATTTCCCCTGGGACTTTCTGGACTCCCTCTCACATGTTTCCCACGGAGAAGGACTACTCTAACTTGAAGAGCATTCTCCAGTACCCTGGCAATCCCCAAGAATGGAGGCACGTGGTTAGTTCTACCCTCCTGATTCAATTCTTTCTTCGATGGGAAGACACTTTTTAAAATGGGTGCCTGCAGCAATCCAGCAGGAACTGTCAAAAGCACCCTAAATGGAATTTCGAGGAGCTTTCTGGACTAGGACACCCTCTGGGGACTCATGATGCTACATGGTGAGATCTGGATAATCTGGTTCAAGGTGAAAGAAGCAAAAACTGCCTACCGCCTTTCTCTCGATTCCCCCCTCGTTGTTCTCTCAGAATATCTTAAGTTTGCTGTCTTCTTTCAGTTGCGTTTCATAAGAGAGTGATTTGAATGACTGAATTTTTGTATGACATTGACTTAAAAAAAATGCTAGATGCAGCCATGATTTCTAGAGACATCCAGAAACAATCCAAAAATTGTTTTTTTTTCTCTTTTGATTTTTTTACGTCTTGGCATAAATGTGAAATGTTTAATCCTGAAAACTGTATGAGTACGGGTGGGCACAATGGTTATGTTAATGATTCTCATGCTTGAGGCTTCTAACCATGGTTCTTCTGTTTACCTTTCCACATTTTATTGAGTTTAAACTGTTTAAACAACCTTAAAATCATACTAGAAAGGACTTCCAATTATAATGGAGTTATCAATTATAGTAAACTTCTAATCTGCTACAAGTTTTGTTTGACAAGTAAGTGAATTACAGCTGTCAAGTCTTCACATGAAAAAGCATCTGCTCAAATGAAATCCCTGGAAATCCATTTGGACCTCTGTTCTCTGACATCGCCCACAAAATGGCATGACTACAACGCACCTCCCAAAACCAATGATGTGACTTCGCAAGACCTGAAGAAACAGATTCACAGACTCCAAAGCTCACTCTCTATAGAAAAGCGGAATTCCGGTGGCTGATCTTCCCCATCAAGACAGACGTGCAGCGTTTCATCCCCTGGCATTTCTTCCATGGTCATCTGCTTTGGACTGACACTTCTATCGGACTTACTGGAACACCTTTTGGACACTTTACACACCTTTACAGCAGTTTCCCTTTACACTGCTGGGTTTCTCAAAGACTGACCGCAGCAGACCATGGACTTTGCAGCCAGCAGCCATGGGACTCTATAGGCCATGCCCCCTCACCTGCAGGCTCTATCCCCAGAGTCAGAAAACCCCCCCCTTACTAGGTCCTGCCCACAGAGGCAGGAAATGCCCTTTGAGGCATGAAACCTCCCCAGAGGCAAGAGATGCCCACAGAGGCAGGAAACGCCCTTTGAGGCAATAGATGCCCCCAGATTCAAGAAATGCCCTTTTGCCTGATAGGCCTTGCCCTTTGAGGCAGGAAACGCCCCCCTCAGGCCTCCCCTTGGCGTCACATTGGTTCTTGCTGCTCTCTTACTTGTTCTTCCATGTCTTCTGCCAGTTATTTTGAAAATGCCTGTACGATATAGGTTTCTGTTCACACCACACTCCTGATACTATGGCCATTAGTTAAAAAGAAAGGGGGAAATTTTGGTCTGTTTCTAAGACCCCTTCTGTTTCATTGGTTTAATCCCCCCTGCTTAACATTGTATTCTATTTACATAACCACTGTTAACTAAGCACCGCCCTGCCTCCAGGTTTAATCCTCATTCTTTTGCATGCTTTTTCCTTCTCCCCACCCCCTATCCTACGTACATCCTCTTCGGACCTGACACTTCTGCCTCAGGATATATGAGGACAGGACTGTGATTAGAGATAGCTTAGATTGTGCTGTGTTCCACATGAATAAAGACTGAACTGTGTACCACTCAGCCATGAGTCCCTGGTCGTCTCTCTCTCCCGCCCGCGAAGCTAGCCCGGCACAATGGCGCCCAAACAGGGACTGGCATCTCCCTTCTCTTTCTCTCTTTTTTCTTCGTTTTTGTTTTCTGTTTAGAGACATAGAAGCAGAAAGAATGAGAGACTACAGCAAAGAAACTTCCTCCAATGCAGTAGGGGGTCAGATTTGAACCTGGGCTGCACATATGGCAAAGCAGCATACTATCCAAGTGAGTTATTTTGCCAGCCCAGCCAATAAAACAGGAACAACATAGCCCTATGTCACATCCGGAATCATCACTGAGGGTGGGATCACATAGGTTCAAGGCTGGGAGTCGGGTGGCAGCACAGCGGGTTCAAGATTGAAGAAACCTTAGCAGTAAGCAGGAAATAAGACCACAGAGGTGAGAGCAAAGTGCAAAGTGCTCTGCTAAGAAAGGGTTACCAGGCTTGGCATTCAGAAGTCACAAGGACCCACTAGAGAAGCACCTGCTACTCAAAAGGAAAAGAAGCTGATCCAGGAGACGATGAAAGGATCAGAGGGGAGGTGTCAGCCCACAGCAGCACAAGTTTCCCATCAGCACAGCCCACTCAAATCACCAAGTTAAACCATGTCTCAGGAAACCGTACACCCTCAGTACCTCAAAGCAAAGCTTCTTCTATCCCTGCAGACTTGGGCAGGTGTGGACCCATGCAGACATTTTTCAGAAAGTTCTTAGTACTTTTCAAATCAATGATGAAAAAAGTGCTCTGTGATGCTGTGTGTTGTAATGAAAAGAAATGCACTGGGAAAATCTGAGTTCTGATTCTGAATCCGCCACTTGTGAGACTCAGATGAGAGTCCTGAGTCTCCCAAGTATATTAGGTCAGTGAAAGGTCCAAGTCAGGGGCTGGGTGGTGGTGTACCTCGTTGAGCACACACATTACAGTGTGCAAGGGCCTGGGTTTGAGCCCCAGTTCCCACCTGCAGGGGGAAAGTTCCACAAGTGGTGAAGCAGTGCTGCAGGTGCCTATCTCTCTCCCTATCACCTCCCTCCTTCTCGATTTCTGACTGTCTTTATCCAATAAATAAATAAAGGATATATATGCATATATATATATATATATATATTTGCCATCCAGAGTTATCGCTGGGGCTTGGTGCCTGCACTATGAATCCACTGCTCCTTGGAGGCCATTTTTCCCATTTTGTTGCCCTTGGTATAATTATTATTGTTGTCATTGCTGTTGTTGTTGTGGGGTAGGACAGAGAGAAATTGAGAGAGGAGGGGAGAGGTGGAGAGAAAGACAGATACCTGCAGACCTGCTTCACCGACCATGAAGTGGCACCCCCTGCAGGTGAAAAGCCAGGGGCTGGAACCAGGATCCTTATGCCGGTCCTTGCACTTCACGTCATGTGCACTTAAACAAACCACTGTACTACCACCTGGCCCCCAATAAAAATATTTTTTAAAAAAGAAAGAAAGGTTCAAGTCAGGCTTCTGGAAGTTCACTCCAATTTTGTTTAGAATAAACTCAGGACTGGGAAAACAGATTAATGGTTATGCAAAAAACTTTCATGCCTGAGGCTCTGATGTTCCAGGTTGAATCTCTAGCACCACCATAAGCCAGAGCTGAGCAGTGCTCTTGTAAACAAACAAACAAACAAACAAATCTAAACCTCCGTTGGGCTAGCTCTGACACACCTCTCCTTGACCTTGGTGAGAAAGACACCCCCTCCACACAAGCAAACACACTCACAAAGGGGAAACTCAAAATATACACAAGACTGGCAATAGTACTTCGGAAGTAGAGTTCTCCTTTCCTCTAAAACTCACCACAAACTTGAGCAGAAGTAACTTATTGATTGATGTTTCCCATGCAGTTACCATTACCATATATTGGGAAGAGAGTTAAAAAGAAATTATATAGCAGCCCAGGAGGTGGAGTAGTGGATAAAATGTGGGACTCTTAAGAGTTCAAGTCCTAGGGAGTCGGGCAGTAGCACAGCGGGTCAAGCACAGGTGGCACAAAGCGCAAGGACCGGCATAAGCATCCAGATTCGAGCCCCGGATCCCCACCTGCAGGAGAGTCACTTCAGAGGTGAAGCAGGTCTGCAGGTGTCTGTCTTTCTCTTCCCCTCTCTGTCTTCCCCTCCTCCATTTCTCTCTGTCCTATCCAACAACGACGACATCAATAACAACAACAGTAATAACTACAACAATAAAACAACGAGGGCAACAGAAGGGAATAAATAAATATTTAAAAAACAAAGTTCAAGTCCTGGCAATGCATGTACCAGAGTGATGCCCTAGGTTTTTTTGTTTTGCATTCTCTCTCTTCCTCCTTCTCTCTCTCTCTCTCACTAATAAATATAAACAAAGCCAAATGTGACAGCCTGACAGCACACCTATAGAGTACACACATTACCATGAGCAAGGAGCCAAGTTCCAGCCCCCAGCTCCCCACCTGCAGGGGAAAGCTTTGCAAGCAGTAAAGTAATGCTGCAGATGTCTCTCTCTCTCTCTTCCCCCTTCTCTCTCAGTTGCTCTGTCTCAATAAGATACAATAAAATAAAATAAAAATGTTTTAAAAACATCATATAGTCACATTCCTAAACTGGAAGAAGGAAAGACTACAATTCAGATTCAGGAGTGAATTGTCCGTGAGAAGCTGAGCCAGAAGCTAGAGTGAGAGCAGGAGGAGGGGTCAGCGACTGGCTCCTGCCATCTCATTCCCCATCCCATCCCATCAGCCAGCACAGAGCTACAGGCTCTGGGGCTTGGCCTGGGCCCTGGCCTGAGGGCACTCATTTCATTCACAGCTTTGGTGTTAACATCAGAAAAAAATTTCAGAGTAATAATTCCTTTTTTTAAAAAAAATATTTATTTACTTATTCCCTTTTGTTGCCCTTGTAGTTTTATTGTTGTAGTTATTATTGATGTTGTCGTTGTTGGACAAGACAGAGAGAAATGGAGAGAGGAGGGGAAGACAGAGAGGGAGAGAAAGACAGACACCTGCAGACCTGCTTCACTACCTTTGAAGTGACTCCCCTGCAGGTGGGGAGCCGGATGCTCCAACGGAGATCCTTATGCCGGTCCTTGCGCTTTGTGCCACCTGTGCTTAACCCGCTGCACTACTGCCTGATTCCTTTATTTATCTATCTTATCTATCTATCTATCTATCTATCTTCCCTTTTGTTGCCCTTGTTTTTTTTTTTATTATTGGTGTAGCTATTATTGTTGTTGGTATTGATGTCATCATTGTTAGGACAGAGAGAAATGGAGAGAAGAGGGGTAACAGAGTGGGTTAGAGAAAGAAAGACACCTGTAGACCTGCTTCACCGCCTGTGAAGCAACTCCCCTGCAGGTGGGGAGCCAGGGGCTCGAACCGGGATCCTTATGCAGGTCCTTGCGCTTCGCGCCAAGTGCGCTTAACCCGCTGCGCTACTGCCCGACTCCCAATAATTCCTTTTTTATGTTACCCCTAATATTATTTGGAAAATGTCAAACATTAAAAAATTGTGAGCGTCAGGCGGTAGCGCAGCAGGTTAAGCACAGATGGTATAAAGCGTAAGGACCCACATAAGGATCCTGGTTCAAGCCCCGGCTCCCCACCTGCAGGAGAGTCGCTTCACAAGCAGTGAAGCAGGTCTGCAGGTGTCTATCTTTCTCTCCCTCTCTGTCTTCCCCTTCTCTCTCCATTTATTTCTATGCTATCCAACAACAATGACATCAATAACAATAATAACCACAACAACAATAAAACAAGGGCAACAAAAGGGGAAAAAATAGCCACCAGAAGCAGTGAATTCATAGTGCAGGCACTGAGTCCCAGCAATAACCCTGGAGGCAAAAAAAATTGTAATTGCAGGGCCAGGCAGTAGTGGACCGGGTTAAGTATACATAATGCAAAGCACAAGAATTGGTGCAAGGATGCTGGTGAATCCTGGTGATCCTGATGATCCTGCCTGGTGATCCAAGTGGTGAAGCAGGTCTGCAGGTGTCTATCTTTCTCTCCCCGTCTTCCTCTTCTCTCTCATTCTTTCTCTGTCCTATCAACAACAACAACAGCAACAACAACTATGGAAAAAATGGCCTCCTGGAGCAGTGGACTCAGTGCAGGCATGCAGTCCCTGTGATAACCCAGGAGGCACAAAAAAATGTAATGGCAAGAATTGCCATATATTCATTCACTTTTTTCAAGACTTCTTTTATTTATTTTCTTTTTTACCAAGAACACTGCTCAGTTCTGACTTATGCAGTGCTGGGAATTGAACCTGGGGCCTTTTGGTGCCTCAGGCATCAAAGGCTTTTTTTGAATAACCATTATGCCACCTTCCCAGCCCAAGATTTACTTTATTTAACTGAGACAGTTTTATGAGAGGAGGAGAGAAGGAAAGTCGAGAAAAAAGAGCACCACTCTGGTATAGGCCATGAAAATTAAAGCAGGAGTCTCGAACTTGCAAGCCTTGTGCTTTACCAGTTGTGTTATTTCCACAGGCATCTACACTGCTCATTTCGATTCATTAAATGGTCATTCTTTACAGGCATGACGAAACTTCACTCTGTAGTACTGCAGCACTGAACTTAAAAAAAAAAGTGTGATCTTTTCCATGTTTTCTTTTTAAAGATTATTTATTCACTTATGAAAGTCAAACATTTATGATGCCAGGAACTGAACTCAGGACCTCGTGCTTGAGAGTCCAGTACTTTACCCACTGTGCCACTTCCTGGGACACTTTTTTTTATGTCTTTAAAAACATAAATTCCAGGGAGTGGCCAAGTGATACACCCAGTAGTGAGCACATGTTATAATGCTCAAAGAGAAGCTTCACGAATGATAAAGCAAGTGTCTTTCTCTATCTTACCCTTTCCTCTCAATTTCTCTTCATCTCTAGCCAAAGTATATATTTAATATATATTAAAAATAAGTACATAAATAAATAAAAAGTCGAAAAGAAAAAAAAGCAGGGTCAGGTAGTGGTACACCTAGTAGAACACACATTACTATGAACAAGGACCAGGGTTCAAGCCTCTGGTCCCAATCTGCAGATTGGAAGATTCACCCTTCCCTCTCAATTTCTCTCTGAAAAAAAGAAAGAAGGAAAATAAAGGAAAGCACCAGGAGCAGTTCTTCTTCTTCTTCTAGCGTTTGCCCTTCTTCCGTAGCCAGTCAACAGCGTCAGGTTGAAAGCTGTCAGGAGCTGCTTGTTGCTGGCTTTGAAAGTGACTGGGATCCATGTGGATTCAGTTGGCTAGGAAGGATCGTCAGTTTCCCCAATGAATGGGTACTCACGGGATGCACCACGAGAAGGTCGATCCAATGCATCCCAAACCAGGAGCAGTGGATTCATTCAAATCCCAACAATAGCCTTGGCAATAAAAATAAAGTGGGGATAGACAGCATAATGGTTATGCAAAGAGACTCTGAGGCTCTAAAGTCCTAGGTTTAATCCCCTCTACCACCATAAGCCAGAGCTGAGCTGTGCTCTGGTTAAAATAAATGAATACATAAATAAATAAATGACTTAAATTAAGAAAAGCAATAACCCTTGTGACCCAGGAGGTTGTGCAATGAATAAGGTGTTGAGACTCACAAGCGTAAGGTTCTAAATTCATTCCCAAGACCACATGTATCAGAGTGATGTTTTGGTTCTCTCCCCTCTCTTCTCTTTCTCATTAAGAAATAAGCAAACCAGGAGTCGGGTGGTAGCGCAGCGGGTAAAGCGCAGTGGCGCAAAGTGCAAGGACTGAAGAGGATCCAGGTTCGAGCCCCCGGCTCCCTACTTGCAGGGGAGTCACTTCACAAGCAGTGAAGCAGGTCTGCAGGTGTCTTTCTCTCCCTCTCTCTGTCTTCCCCTCCTCTCTACATTTCTCTCTGTCCTATCCAAGAACAACAACATCAATAACAACAACAACAACTACTACAAGGGCAACAAAAGGGAAAATAAATAAATAAATGTTAAAAAAAATAAAAGAAATAAGCAAATCTTAAGAAAAAATTACAAATAAAGGGAATGGCTAAAACTAAATCATTTTTTTTAAGATTTAAAAAAATATTTATTCCCTTTTGTTGCCCTTGTTTTATTGTTATAATTATTATTGTTATTGATGTCATCATTGTTGCATAGGACAGAGAGAAGTGGAGAGAGGAGGGGAAGACGGAGCAGGGGAGAGAAAGACATCTGCAGACCTGCTTCACCACTTGTGAAGCTATTCCCCTGCAGGTGGGGAGCCAGGGACTCGAAATGGGATCCTTCTACTGGTCCTTGCGCTTTGCGCCACCTGCGCTTAACCCATTGCGCTACTGCCTGACTCCCTGCTAAATCGTTTTTCATGTAACAAAAGAGAAGAGTGTGTATACATGAACTATCTCTTATGAGCAAATTGCCTACCAAAAGGCAAATTTAATTTAATACAAAAGGAAGCCTATGAAAGTTACCACTTGCAAAGGCTCCTTAAAAATGATGGAGGGGAGTCGGGCGGTAGCGCAGCGGGTTAAGCGCACGTGGCGTGAAGCGCAAGGACCTGTGTAAGGATCCCGGTTCGAGCCCCCGGCTCCCCACCTGCAGGGGAGTCACTTCACAGGCGGTGAAGCAGGTCTGCAGGTGTCTCTCTTTCTCTCCCTCTCTCTGTCTTCCCCTCCTCTCCATTTCTCTCTGTCCTGTCCAACAACGACAACATCAATAACTAAAAATAAACAAACAAACAATCAAGGCAACAAAAGGGAAAATAAATTTAAAAAATAATTTTAAAAAATGATGGAGAACTATGTTTCTCCTTCTCTTTCTCCTTTTTATTCTTATTATATGTATTTATTTAGTTAGTTTTACCACAGCACCGTTCAGCTCTGGCTTATGATGGTGCTGGGAACTGATAACTGTGTAACTATGTGTATTGTAGGGAACTAGCCTGGAGGAAAAAAAAAATGGAGACAACCTTAAAGTCAAATTCCAGACAACCTCTCTAACATTTAACTTTTTAAAAAACATTTTTTATTTATTAGATAGTGAGAGGGAGATAGGGAGAGACACAGAGACACCTGCAGGTGGGGACTAGGAGTTTGAACTTGGGTTCTTGTGCACTGTAACATGAGTGCTTAACCAGGTGAACCACTGCCTGCCTCCCTTCGGACAATCTTTTCCAACCTTCTCTCTCTTTTTTTAAAATTAATTTATTTAAAAAAAATGTTGTTATTATTATTATTATTATTTTGCCTCCAGGGTTATTGCTGGGGCTTGTTGCCTGCACTATGAATCCACTGCTCCTAGAGGCTATTTTTTCCCTTTTTTTTTTGCCCTTGTTGTTTATTACTATTATTGTTGTTATTGCTGTCGTTGTTGTTGGGTAGGATAGAGAGAAATTGACAGAGTAGGGGGAGACAGATGGGAGAGAGAAAGATAGACACCTACAGACCTGCTTCACCACTTGGGAAGCCACCCTCCTGCAGTGGGGAGCTGGGGGTTCAAACAGGGATTCTTTCTTTTTTAAGAGTGCTAGCATATTTTTTGAAGTGTTTTTTTAAAAAATTTATTTATTCCCTTTTGTTGCTCTTGTTTTATTGTTGTAGTTATTATTGTTGTTGTCATTTTTGGATAGGACAGAGAGGAGGGAAAATAGAGGGGGAGAGAAAGATAGACACCTGCAGACCTGCTTCACCACTTGTGAAGCGACTCTCCTGCAGGTGGGGAGCCTGGGATTCGAACCGGGATTCTTACGCCGGTCCTTGTGCTTCGCGCCATGTGCGCTTAACCTGCTACGCTACCACCTGGCCCCCCCAACCTTCTTTCTTCATCAGCAAACTTTTTTTTTTTTCTTATTAAGGTTATTACAGAGGCTTGGTGCCTTGCACAACAAATTAATGACTGCCACCGACCATCCGCCCCTCTTTTTTTTTTTTTTCGCCTTTTGTTTGCTAGGACAGAGAGATATTGAGAGGGGAAGGGGAGATAGAGAGGGGGACAGAGATCCCTCCAGCACTGCTTGTGAAGCTTCCCCCCTACAGACGGGGACTGGGGGCTTGAACCTGGGTTTTCGTGCATGGAAATGTGTGCACTCTATACGGTATAACGCTGGCCAGTCCCCTTCACCTACAAACCTTTAACTAGAGTTGGCAGCCAACTGAGGCATCCACATAGGTGGTGAAGAGCAGAGCCAGTGAGGTATGTGGGCAAATGAAAGTTCTCTATCCTCAGCCCATGTGTGTCAGTAGGAAGGGCACTGGCTCAGCCTGTGGGAACAGGGCATTGCTGCCTACTCCTGATCTTTGTAATCCATAGAGATCAAATGCAGGATCCTCTGGAAGAACTAGCACCTGGGAGAAAAGGTGTGACTTCCTCTCCTCTTCCTGCCCCCAGGAGGTGGCATAAAGGAGCAGGGAGTAAGAAGCAGAGCTGATGACTCTGATTCCCCACCCCCACTCCCACCACATCATCAGCCCTGATTGACCAAGACTCTGTTTGGCTTATAAACATCTGGCCTAAAATCAAGTGCCAGTCAAGGTTTCATCATATTCCAGGGTATTCTAGTTATTCAAGAGTTCTTGTGAAGTCCTCAAAATAAAATCAGTTTAAATTTATTTCATCTAAAAAAAAAGAAACCAAACAATATGCTACAAGACAGCCTGTCAGCATCCAGGAAGCAACATCTGTTTTGGAATCTGAACTCTACTGGAAATCACTGGCTTAGAAAAAAGTCACAGGCATGGGTAGATAGCATAATGGTTATGCAAAAAGACTCTCATGCCTGAGGCTAAGTCCCAGGTTCAATCCCCTGCACCACCATAATCCAGAGCTGAGCAGTGCTCTGGTAAAAATTTAAAAAAGAAAGGAAGAAAGAGAGAAAGAAAGAAAGAAAGAAAGAAAGAAAAAGTCACAAAGAAACAAGTTTGATGTTGAAAACAAAGAAGCCAACTTTCTGATCCTTCAGAACCCAGGCGACTTACATGATTTGAGAAAGTATTAATAGGTGGTAAAACAACTCCATAACAACTGAGCCATGATCCTTCAGTGGGAGGGAAGAAAACAAAATCTGACAAAAGTTAGAAGGGAGGAAATGCAGTTGCTGAAGCAGATCTGCCTTTCAAGTAAGCATCCGATTCTAACAGCATGCAATTTTCATCAAAAACAAGAATTCTCAGGAGCTGAGAAGGAACAGGAACAAACATGAGAGGAGAGCAAGGAAGGGTATGAGAGCGTGGAGCTTCGAGCCAAGTGGCCCCAGCCAGGCTCTGGGGGCTTGCTCCCTCTTCACTCTGACACAGCATGTCTTTGATGAACTCCCACAGCAGGCTCTCTGCCCACTCAAAGGGATGACCTGGTTTGAGGGAACCACCTGCCATCAGAGAACTGCCTGGACCCTGTCTGCCAGAGGTAGATGGTTTCTCACTGTTTCTGCATAGTGAGTGTTGGTGGTGACAGCATGATCTCTGCACATTCTCTGGCCAGGTCCCCATCTGCAACCAAGGGTAGGCCCTTCAAGGTGGCCTTCAAAGCCAGGCCTGGGGCTCCGGACACAGCATAATGGTTATGCAAGAGATTTTTTTTTTAAAAAAAAGATTTTATTTATTAATGAGAAAGATAGGAGGAGAGAAAGAAGCAGACATTACTCTGGTACATGTGCCACTGGGGACTGAACTCAGGACCACATGCTTGAAAGTTCAATGCTTTATCCACTGCGCCACCTCCTGGACCACTCTCTCTCTTTTTAAAAAATATTTATTTATTCCCTTTAGTTGCCCTTGTTGTTGTAGTTATTATTGTTGTCATTGTTGGACAAGACAGAGAGAAATGGAGAGAGATGGGGAAGACAGAGACGGGGAGAGAAAGACACCTGCAGACCTGCTTCGACGATTGTGAAGTGACTTCCCTGTAGGTGGGGAGCTGAGGCTCAAACCGGGATCCTTCCGCTGGTTCTTGAGCTTTGCGCCACCTGCGCTTAACCCGCTGAGCTACAGCCCAACACCCACAAGTGACTTTCAAGCCTGAGGCTCTCATGTGCCAGGTTCAATCCCTAGCACCACATAAACCAGAGCTGAGCAGTGTTCTGGTCTCCCTAAATCTTTCCTTCTGCATCTCTAAATCAATCAATCAATCAGTAAAGCCAGATCTGGTCTGCTCTGCAGGCAGTCCACCAACTAGGTCCTTAAACCCCTATGCAGTAAGCTTCTTTTGAGGCTGGCATTTCCCCAAAGTCAGTAGCACAGGTCCAACCAGAACCCAGGTCTCCCAGTCACAGCCAAGGGCCCAGTCTGTTCTGTTCTTTCTCTCTTTTTACATTTTATTATTATTATTATTTATTTTCTGGGTAGAAGCAAAGAGAACTTGAAAGGGAAAGAATGATACAGAGAGAGAGAGACCTGCAGATCTGCTTCACTTCTCATGAAGATTTTCCTCTACAAATGGGGATGGGGTCTTAAACCCTGGTCCTTGAGCAGTGTGTGCACTCAACCACATGCGCCATCTCCTGGCCCCCCGTAGTCCTTTCTAGCCATTGACAGCAGCCTAGGGAGGGGGTCAAATCAAAGATAGAGAAGTCTATGAATCCAGGGAGACAAGGTCATTTGACCTGTGTGTGTGTGTGTGTGTGTGTGTGTGTGTGTGTGTGTAGGGGAGTAGGGGTAGCTCCTTAAGGGCACAGAAGGGAAAAAAACAAAAGCAAGTCTATCCCCACAGGGAAACATAATCTGTGAGTATAAATATTTCATGAGCAAAGAAAGCAGCACTGGCTGAGAGACCAGGGTGGGGAGGGTGGACAACAAATTAGATCCGATCTTGGTGTGCAAAGTGATAGGGCAGCTGGACAAGCAGCAAAGCTGAGGCTATTCTGGGTGGTGAGCTATGAGGAGCGCCTGCGTCACAGACGGAAGCTGAGCTCTGGCCACCCAGCCTTGTAGGAAACACAGCCATCCAGCGGTCACCACAGAACACCTTGGGAGAGTGTTCAAGCCTGAAGGAGAATGGAGGAGGGGAAAAGAGGAGTCATTTCAATGATGTGGGTAGACCGCAAACCATTGGGAGGAGAGTGAGGGCAACAGTAAGAGTGGTCAGTCTCTGCAGACACGTGAAAGGATGGGCACCTTCCTTGCTAACCAAGGAGAGAGGGAGAAGGGAGTAGTCTGGCCCTAGAAAGTGATCCCCAAGGCTAGAGAGCAGCTCAGGTCAAGCTGCTGTGCTGAGAGTGAAAGTCCCTGAGTAGGTGGGTACAAGGTCAAGTACAACAATGCTGCTGTTTTAAAATTATTTTTATTTTTTTAAGTGCAGAATGGGGGCTTTTACTCCTGCAGTCTTTTGGGAGCAGCTTGGAAAGCAGAGAAATTAAGAGTTTGCTGAGCACCAGCTGCTATATGGAGGGACACTCAGCACTGACAGAGCAGGCCCCAGGTGGGGTGCGTGGCCTCCTCCTCAACCAGTCAGCCACCACAATACAGCATGTCAGCCAGATTCTACTCTCCTTTCCAGAGAGCCAGATGGAGGGATGGTAGCTCCTAAAATACTTTGGAATACCTAGAAGTATCTTGAATCAATCTTGGGCAGCAGTGCCCAGAAAGGGAGGTATGTATCACACAACCAGAAAGATATGAAAAGAGACGCCTACTTACTGCCTTGTAGTCAAGATGTAGCAGACAACAAGCTTTGAGGTGCCCCCAATGGATTCAGGAAAAACCAGAGCATTACTCTAGAATCAGAGCCACTGAGAACCACCCCAAGGTAGGGAGGGCTCCTCAATCCTGAAAGACCCTGTAACATTGTAGGGAGGCCTCAGTTTGAAATCACAAACCTATGATTCAAATCACTGGGGCTTTGAAACCAGCTTTACCAACTGCTAGTTGCAGGACCCTGAGAAACCACATTAGTTCTGAAACAGTGTCCTTCGCTAATAAATAGGACCAATTCCTGATAAACTCCAGGACTCTGGGTAATAGCAGGGATATCTGTACATGGAAATACTTTCAAAATGAAGAATAAGGTGGGGCAGAGGGGGTTGATAGCATAGTGCTTATGCAAAGAGAGAAATGGAGAGAGGAGGTCCAAAGTCCCAGGTTCAATCCTCTGCACCACCATAAACCAGAGCTGAGCAGTACACTGGTAAAAATAAGTAAGTAAATAATAACAATAAATAAAGAAAGAATACGTGTTGTTCCCATTTAAGAGTCTATTTATATGGGTAACTACTTGACTTCTCTCCCAACTGCCAAATCCAGCTGCTCCCAACTGGTATTCCTGGCTCCCATGCCCAGGTCTTTCCTAGACCACCCCAGAGCTGTATTTAGCAGGACCATCATTCCGGCCGGGAAGCCGGGTACCTAGGAGCCATTCTTGGTTTTTCCCTACCATAACAACAGGGCCAAGCCCTTTTGATCAAGCCTGAGGGCTTCTACTCTCTACTTCAATACAACTCTAGCCTGGAATGTCTTCATCTTCACATCATCTGCTACAGAGTCTAAACTGCTCCACTCTGGCCTCCCTCAGCCTCTCCACAGAGCAAATCTAACAGCATGTCCCTTCCCACTTCCTCTGCCTCACTGCTAAACACCTTACTATTCCAATGTCCCGAAGAAGGGATGTTCCTTCATGGGGCTCAGCAGGTCCCATCCTCTCCCCCAACCTCCTGCTATGCAGTGCTCTCTGCTCTCCCTCCTCTAGATGCACCACCAGTGGCTTCTTGTCATTTACTCATTCCCTTCTGCCACAGGGCTTTTTGTGGACATGCTCTTACCTTTACTTGGAACATTTCTACCTCCTCTCTGGGCTGTCTTGTACCACTGGCTTTATTAAGGAATAAAGAACATAATTTGCATTGACATGTATGGTTCAGGAGGCAGCCATCAGTGTACACTCTCCTGGAATTCCTGCCCAGATCTATTTTTTGAAGATACGCAGCATTCACAGGTTCTCTCGTGCCCCTGTCCAGCCTATACTCCCTAGCCAGGTAACTCCTACGATGACTTCTATCACATTGTTTATTTGTTTTACAGAATGCAGCTGGGCAAACTTTTCTGAGAAGCAGCCTCTAACCCCGGGTATTAAAAAAATACCCAGGGGGTGGGTTTAACCCTTCTTCCATAGAAATATGTGACACTTGGGGTATTTAAATTTGAGTGATTATGCGACTTGGGTAGATTTTTCCTAGGATGCCGTAGGCTCCGCAGTAAGGGCTGTAAGAACTGTATCTGCTTACTCATCCTTGTTTTCCAGGCAAGAAGGAATAGAAGACAGTCATTACCTCACAATATTTATGACTACCAGGAGCTTACAGACACTAATAATCCCTATGCCAACTTTGTCAAGTTGGTACCATAACTGTATCTCCACTTTAGGTAAGAAAACGGTAGGACTGTGAAGTTAACTAATTTGTCCCAAGTCATTGAGTGGTAAGAGGTGAAGTCACTGTGCAAACCCAGGCAGACTAGCTGCAGATCTGTTTTTCCTTAGGCTACTCTGCCTCTCAGAAGCCACTGGAATATGTGGAATATGAATGTGTGCCCAGTGTTGTTTTTTTTTTTCTTCAAGTTTTATTTATTAATGAGGGTGGATAAGAACCAGCGCATCACTCCGCACATGAAATACTAGGATCACAATTGGGATTTTGTGGCCCAGAAGTGAATAAAGTGGTGTGTTTTGAGGCATGAGATCCCAAGTTTAAGCTCCAGCATCTCATGTGCCAGAGTCATGCTCTGGATCTTTCTTTCACACAAATCTTTATTTTAAAAAAAGATTTAGCCTTAGGATCTCATGTCTGAGAGTCAAATGCTTTATCCACAGTGCCACCTCCTGGGACACCCCAGCATTATTATTAATGAATGTATAAATGAGCTTGTAAAGATTCCACTACAGAAACTAAGGGAGTGCCCAGGTCTAGCCCCCAAAAACCAAGAAATATATGGAAGATAAATTATTGTTGAATCACCTGTAAAGGCCCAAGATGACATCATCTGCAAAATACAAGGGTATCTATTTCCTCAGCAGTCAGGGAGAAAGTTTTTTGCTCTGGGGCAAAGAGGGGCATTTTGGTCCCTAGCAGAAACCACTCCCCAATAGAAAAAGGATTACTATCTAGGCTCCAAAGACAGTGTCCCACTAGATTATAAAAACTCCTGTGTTCTTATTCATCCTAACTCAGTCATCTCCATAGCCATTTAATATCTCAAACCTTCTGACACAGAAACAGGCTGTGGATGGATGGCAAAAAGATGGGGAAGAGAGCAGCAGACTGTCCAGTATATTTGTAAATTGGCATTTGGTTTGTACCTCAAGAATTCCAGATCCTGATACTCTTGAACTCACAGGCTACTGCATGCAAAGAACACTCTCTTGAGTGACCAGATACATTTTGGCTACCTCTAACTGCTTCAATGGCATTTACCTGATAACTACATCACAGAGGACACAGCAAGACTGTGGCTGGAGAGATCACATAGTGGTTATGCAAAAAACTTTTTTTTTTTTTAAATTCACACCTACGGCCCTTTCTTTACCATTCGTGAAGCTTTACCCCTGCAGGTGGGGAACAGGGGCTTGAACCTGCACCCTTGTGCACTGTAGTGTGTGTCTTAACCAGGCGTGTCACTGCCTGGCCCTACAAAAAGCTTTGCATGCCCAAAGCACCAAGTGTTTCAGGTTCAATCCCTGTACCACCATAAGCCAAAGCTGAGCAGTGCTCTAGTAAAAACAAAACAAAAAATACACACCCAAGCACAGAAAGATAGAAATTTTTATTTACCCACAGACCATTTTCCAGTCACAGAGCCCCAAGCTGTCTGTCTCAGCAACGTAGTTCTTGAAACTGCTCCATTCCTAAGCTTCACAGCAGCCTGGGCCCCATTCACACAAAGTTCTGAGCAATGGCCAGTACCTTGGAAAACTCGCCTTCCTTCCGGCGTAGGCTGGTGGGGATGGGGACCTTAATCCGAGTCCCTGTAGGGTTCCCATTGTCCTCAATCAGGACCACATTGTTGGAGTCAAACCTGGGTGTCATCCGGGGGCCGGGCATGCAGTGCCCCACAATGAGGGCCTTTTTCTTCTGGCCTTTGATGGCCAGTAGTATACGGTCGCCCACCTTGCCCACTCCATTCTTGTTATAGACGTGGATGCATCGAGGAGGGCGGTGATATGGGGTGTTCCCTAAGGCACTGTTGTCCACCACACGCACCCGTGTCATCTTCTGAATGGCACCAAGGCTCCCACTGGTGCTAGAAGGGAGAAAAGAGATCTGAGGTCTAGTTCTTTCTGGGTCAGTATGCAAAGAGCTCGAGGGTGGTCAGGCTTGGGAAAAGAGAGCAGAGCAGCAACCACACAAGGTGCAGAACACAGCTAAGGGCTCTGGCTTTAAGCTAGGTGCTTGTGAAGACTTCTCTATACCTAAGAGTCCAAGGCTGACAGCTTTTGCTGCCTCACCAAGATCTCAATTTGAGGGGCCAGCAAGACAACATGTTTGATAGGGTGCCTGCCTTGCCATGTGCATGAAGCTCAGATTCAAGTCCCAGCATCACATATAGGAGTACTACAGCACTGGAGAAACTTTGGCACTGTGATCTCTCTCTCTCTCCCCGTGTGTGTGTGTGTGTGTGTGTGTGTGTTTTACATGTACAAGGTTCCTGTGATACAAAATAATTTTTTTTTTGTAATCTCATTTTGAGCAGCCAGGGAAGTAGCACAGCAGTAGAGCACAGAACTTGCAAAATGTAAAGTTTTGGGTGGGGGTAGATAGCAGAATGGTTATGCAAAGAGAATCTCATGTCTGAAGCTCCAAAGCCCCAGGTTCAATTCCCTGAACTATCATAAACCAGAGCTGACAAACCAGAGCTCTGGTTTAAAAAAAAAAAAAAAAATCAAAATGTAAAGTTCTCAAGCTTGATTCCCTTGTAATATAGATGGTATGATTTGATTCTCTAATAAAAAAAAATTAATCTCAATTTGAATGGGCTTTTAAAAGAACCTGATGACCCAGGAGATAGCACAGTGGGTAGGACACTGGAGTTTCATGCATGAGGTCTGAAGTTAGATCCCCAGCACTGCATGTGCCATAGTGATGCTTCAGTTCTCTCTCCCTCTCTATCTTGTGATAAATATATAAAATCTTTGTGGCCCAAGAGGTGGTACAATGGATAGGCAGCCCTGGACTCTTAGCCTGAGTTCCTGAGTTCAACCTCTGGCATTTCATGTACCAGAGTGGTAGTCTGGTCCTCTCTCCTCTTCCCATTGGTAAATACATCTTTAATATTTATATAAATAAATAAATAAATTTAATCTTTAAAGAAAACATATACACCAGAATTTCTGTTATTATGAACTTCATGGCAGCCTCAGCTTAGAGCCTTTGGCTTCCAAAAGGTCTCTGAGAATTAAGGGAATAGTGGTTTAGGAGATGGTGCAGTGATAAAGCTTTGGACCCACAAGCATGAGGTCCCGAGTTCAATCCCTGGCAGCACAGGTGCCAGAGTGATGTCTGGTTATTTCTCTCTCCTATCTTTCTCATAAATAAATAAATAAATAAATAAGATCTTAAAAAAAAAAAAAAAGAATTAAGGGAACATGTTATGGCCCAAGTCTTGCCCACTGCCTAGCCTGTAAAACCTGTTCCCCCAGAACACCCCGGTTCCCAAATGCTCCCAACTCTATGTTGCTGGGAAACATCAGATATGAGGGAATGGGTTTGCTAAAGGAGTCCCATGACACAAGAAAGAAAATGGAAATAAGTCAAAGCAAAGCATTTTAATGCACCCACCCCCACCTTCCAATCACCCCCACATCATTCCCACCAGAAAGAAATTCTTCAAGGGCAGAGGGATAGCAAACAGACTCTATTGCCTGAGGCTCCAAAGTCCCAGGTTCAATCCCCCTTCACCACAAGCCAGAGTTGAACAGTGTTTTGGTAAGAAAAAAGAAAGAGGGAGTCAGGTGGTAGCGCAGCGGGTTAAGCACAGGTGGCACAAAGTACAAGGACTGGTGTTAAGGGTACCGGTTCCAGCCGCCGGCTCCCCACCTGCAGGGGAGTCGCTTCACAGGCAGTGAAGCAGGTCTGCAGGTGTCTGTCCTTCTCTCCCCCACCTCTAATTCTCTCTGTCCTATCCAACAGTGACAACACCAATAACAACAATAATAACTACAACAATAAAACAACAAGAGCAACAAAAGGGAATAAATAAATATTCAAAAATTTTAAAAAAGAAGGAAAGAAAGAAGAAAGGGAAAATATATATATTTTTAATTAAAAAAGGAAAGAAAGAAATTCTTCAAATACATGGTAAAGGAAATTAAACTATTATTAAGGAATCTATGACAATAGGAATTTTATCTTCCTGATGCTGGCACCTGCACCTTGGTGTCCTCCAGGGTAAATCCTAAGGTCTCTCTTTTCACTCCACCTGATGACTCCAGGCAATGCTACCTAGTCCCTTGGCTTCCAACTAGTAGGTTCTATGCCTAGCCCCATTTTCCCTCTATATTCTGATTCTACACTTCTAAACTCAACAATGGAACCTACAGATATCAAAAGCTCCCACATTCACCACACCCTATGCCTGCTGCTACTTTTCCTGTCTAAACTAATGGCTTCTCCAGGAAACCCAGCTCTCAAGCCATAAACCTCTCTCCCTCTCCCCTTCTCCCGCTCTCTCTCCCTCTCCGTCATCATCAATTGGCTGCCAAAGCTTACTGATATTCCCTCCCTCCTAACCACTCTGCCCCCACAACAGCACTTCCTTAATTCATGTCCTAAGTGGTTTCCAAATGCACCCCACTCAGTGATAAAGAGCTCTCTTTTAGAATAGATTGCTGAGCTGAGGCCACTCCTTTGCTTAGATCTGGTCAGTGGCTCTCCACTGTCCACACTGTCAACAGCCTGACCCCAAATCTCCTGCCTTCTGAGGCCCAGCATATCCTTTCACTCCTACACCCACTCTGAGTCTCGGCAGCCAGAAGCTTCTGGCGCTTTCAGTGTCCCCCACCGCCTGGCCCTCCCCAAGGACCTGACTGGCGCCTGCTCCACTTTTCTTCTCTTCGCTCTCCTCCCGCAACTCTTATCAGGCCTTCTCAAGTATCATACACACCTCAGTGATTACACCTGTCACGGCTTCTTAAAGTTACTTGTTTCCAAGTTCACTCTGGTGGCCAACTATGAGTTCTCTTTCAGGGCAGGAAGCCGTTCTGCTTCCTCTCTATGGTCAAGCCCAGCTGCAGTGCTCAGTAAATGCATGGAATGGAGCATAAATAGAGCCAGAAGACATGTTGGCCTACAGAGAGCAACCCATGCTCCCCCTAAAGTTCCACACCTTACAAGGAAGGGAAGCTGCAAGTCTTGTATCTTGCTGGAGTCTTTGGTGACAAGCATGTACTTAAAAAACAAAGAATCCTTCTTTATTTTATTTACTTCATTTTATTTTTCAGGTGGAGGCAGAGAAGGCAGGCAGAGGAAGAAGGTGTAAAAGAGATCACAGCACCAAAGCTTCCTTCAATTCAGTGTGGTGGGGGTTGGGCTCCAACCTGGGCCACACAGATGGCAAAGCAAAGAGCGTATGACCCAAGTGAGCTAATTCACCAGCCGTTTTATTTTATTTTACTTTATTTTGTTTTGTTTTTTGAGGTAGAGACCAAGAAGGCAGAGAGACAGTGAACGAGAAGATGCCAATTTTTCTTTTTTCTTTTCTTTCTCATTGATAGGACAAATAGAAATTGAGAGGGATGGGGAAGATAAGGAGACACCTGCAGCACTGCTTCACCACACATAAAGCTCCCATCCTGCAGGTGGGGATCATAGGTTTGAATCCAGGTAGGTCTCTGTGCATTGAAGCATGTGTGCTCAACTGGGTGGACTACCACCCAGATCCTCCTTTAAAAAAAAAAAAAAACTTTTTTTTTTTTTTGCTTCCAAGGTTATCGTTGGGGCTCAGTACCTGCACTATGAATCTACTGCTCCTGGAGGCCATTTTTTCCCCATTTTTGTTGCACTTGTTGTTGTTGTATAGGGCAGAGAGAACTCAAGAGAGGAAGGGAAGACAAAGAAGGGGGGGGGGAAGAAAGACACCTGCAGACCTGCTTCACCACTTGTGAAGCGACTCCCCTGCAGGTGGGGAGCTGGGGGCTCAAACTGAGATCCTTGCGCTGGTCTGCACACTTTGCGCCATGTGCACTTAACCTGCTGTGCCACCACCTGGGCCCCTACCCCTCCATTTTTTAAATGGAAGATTTTCTCACTTGAATAGCATGCCACTTTGTCACGGTGTGACCCATATTTGAGCCCCCACACACTGGAGGAAGCTTTGGTGCTGTGGTCTCTCTCTCTCTCTCTCTCTCTCTGCCTGTCTCTCCAGATGAAAAGGGCATCCTGGAGCAGCGAAACTCCACTGATAACCAAAAAAGGTGGGGAAGGTTTTAACATAAGGAGGATGACGACAGTGTCTAGAAATGTCAGAATCCAACTCTGAGGTAAGAACTAAACATTTCCATCTCTACCATATATCATTCCCTGTCTCACCTCCAAGATTGTCACCTCCTTACCTAACCTCCTCACCCGATCTGCCCAAACCCCAGTTCTATCTGATAACTCTAGCTTTCCCAACACCAGGCCCATCTTCCAAGTTTCCACTCCTGTTCTAGTCACCATTACAACCCAGGCTGGTGGGAGGCTCACACAGATACACAACTTCAAGGACTAAATGGGAAAAGTTACCTGAAATAGCGCTGGTTCAGGGCTCTGCTTACATGGCTGGCTGGGCCCCAGAGCCCACTAAAGAAAGCCATGGGATCCCAAGATGGCAAATCCTGTAGGGAAAGAGGGAGAAAGGATGATTTATTCCCAAATCAGTGTCCTTACTCAAAGTCACTTTTTATAAGAATATCGGAAAGGGAGAAGAAACGGAACTGAAAACTTGTGTGGGAGATGGTACTTCTAGCCTAAGATCATTAGTCACTAAATATAAATCTTAGTGGTTAAAAACCACACAGATAGCTGGAACTCCAGCTACAAATTTTGCTGATTCACCTTGTTTCTGGGGTCAGGGAACTGGAATGGCCCACAACAGTTCTCGCTGAAAGGAATGCGACAACACAGGGGATGTTTGCTCCATCATTTCCACTCAAATGCTTGGGCACACACCCAGTCGGTGACCACTGCCCAGGTCCTCCACCTAAGAAACCCTGTAACTGTCACCCTTGTTGATACGGCTTCTGAAACCAGAGCATACACTTCCTGAATGCAGACGATCTGAGTAACTGCGCTGGTTGTTAGCCCATTACCTTTCCACCAAATGGAAAAGCCAGGACACCTGTACGGCTTAAGACTAAGAAATGAGAGCCAAAGGACAACCTTGCCCAGTCAGTGACCAAAATTTCTATTTGGGTCAGTCTTCCAAACAACATTAGAACTCAGTAAAACTATCTACACTGTATATAGCTGAAAGAGAGAATAAACACCAGCCTAAGAATCAAGATTCCAGCTCACAGAGTTCAACCCCATTCCTCATAGCACTGACAAATATGGCTAGGTGTTTTCCGCAATGCCTGGACATCATTTAGGGATGAGTTTAAGAAAAACCTATCCCAGGGCCAAATGTTGGTGCATCTGGTTGAGCCTACATGTTACAATGTGCTAGGATCAGGGTTCAAGCCCCCAGTCCCCACCTGCAAGGGAAAAGCTTTTTGAGTGGTGAAGCAGCATTGCAGGTGTTTCTCTGTCTCTCTCCCTATCACCTTTTTCTTTCCCTCTCAATTTCTACCTGTCTCTATCTAAAAAATAAAGATTAAAAAAAAAAGTCACACTGTTCGTAATTTTAGCTGTAAAATGTCTGTTCTTCTATTCAAGTATTTGACTGCTCTCAATTGAGAGCTCTGCTAAGAAAGTCCATTATAGCATTTACACAAAGCTTTGCCTTGCATAAGTTCAAAGCACTCAGATAAGATATTATTTAATAAGGGTTGGGCAGAAACCCACTGTTTGCTTCCATGGGAATACCTAGATAGTCCACAATAGCTTATTAACTACAATCTGGCCTCAAATCCCAAGTTTACTCTCTAAGATTTTCCTTACGATAACCCAAGAAGCATTGGCCAAAAAGCATGTATAACAAAATAAATAAATAAACTAAATGCCAAAGATTACAATCTGGTTTACAGAACTCCTAACATTTGACACACAGAATGAAAAACTAACAGAGGAGATCAGCTTTACCTTTACAGCTAGGTGACCCTGGACAAGGAAATGTGACCTTTAGCTTTTCATCTCTAACACAGGGTTCTCACCACACACAGTGTCTCTACACCATACCTGATACTCATTAATTGTCTCCATCATTAATTGTCTCCATCATTACACAGTTGCATCTCATTTCACAGATAGAGAAACTGAGGCTCAGACAGGAAGTGACTTGTCCAAAGCCCCAGAAGCAGCCAAGGGCAAAGCCAGAAGTGAACTCTGCTTCTGTCCAAGGATCCACCCCAACACACACACACACACACCACACACACACACCCTCCCTTCAGCCCAGGGCTCAGCTTCCAGGATCATCTGATCTCTGTTTGTTTTCAATAACTGTGTACTTTATTTTATCATCTCATTTATGCCTTTTAACAAAAACTCTGTAAAAGGCACACTACTATTAAATTTTCTTTTTTTAATTTTATTTTTTTTATTCCTTTTGTTGCCCTTGTTGTTTTATTATTGTAGTTATTATTGATGTCATTGTTGTTGGATAGGACAGAGAGAAATGGAGAGAGGAGGGGAAGACAGAGGGGGAGACAAAGATAGACATCTGAAGACCTGCTTCACCGCCTGTGAAGCGATTGCCCTGCAGGTGGAGAGCCGGGGGCTCGAACCGGGATTCTTCCGCTAGCCCTTGTGCTCAGCGCCACCTGCGCTTAACCTGCTGCACTACCACTCGACCCCCCCCCTTTTTTTTAAATAGAGCACCTTCAGCTCTACCTACTGGTAGTGCCTGAGATAAAACCTAGGACCTCTTTTTTTTTTTGCCTCCACAGTTATCGCTGGGGCTTGGTGCCTGCACTACGAATCCACTGCTCCTGGAGGCCATTTTCCCCATTTTTGTTGCCCTTGTTGTGCTTGCTGTAGTTGTTGTTGGATAGTGGATAGGACAGAGAGAAATGGAGAAAGGAGGGGAAGATAGAGAGGAGGAAAGAAAGATAGACACCTGCAGACCTGCTTCACCGCTTGTGAAGTGACTTTCCTGAAGGTGGGGAGCCAGGGGCTTGAACCAGGATCCCTACGTCGGTCTTTGCGCTTTGCGCCATGTGTGCTTAACCCACTGCACTACCGCACGACTCCCCCTAAGACCTCTTATATGCAAGTCCTGTGTTCTTGCTCCTCAATGCTACTTGACTCATTTTATAAATGAGGCCCAGAGAGATTAGATAGTTTAGCCAGAATCACCCAGCTAAGAGTGACAAAGTGGAAACTTGAACCATGGGAGCTTCCTAAATCTTTGCTCTTACTCAGCAGAGTTCCATTCCTCAACTTCTAAATCATCCTTGTTCTATCAAGAATAATACTAACATCACATGCACCTTTTACTCATACCCAATTCAGCGCTCACTGATTCAACTGAAATGTAGACAAACATCAAGTGAAAAGTCTTCACTTGAATCTAATTTAAGTCTTGAAGACAATGTGCAGTGTGGGTGGCAAGTAGCGCTCTACACTCAGCAGTAACTGAAAACTAGCTATAAAAAAGCTCTGAAATCAGTCCTTCTGCAGTTATCAATCTCTGTCAAGCTTCCCATCTGATAAAACTGGGCCCTGGTTCTTATTCCTGGGCAGAAAAGATGCTCCTTGGCAATTCCCCACAGCCCTCTGGAGGAGCCTACCACTGCCCACATGCCCCCTCCCGAGAGCCTTGACGACCCACTTCTCCACGCAGCACTGCTTTCCCCATTAATGACATAGCCCAGGAACTGTAGGCCCGCCCAGGAGCTTCCCAGGCCTTGTTGGTTGGCTAGGACAAGCCCTGGCACTCCAGGCACACCTTTAAATCCACAGGGTAGTCTGTATATAAATGCAAATCCAAGCCTTCCCTCCATACCTTGTTCACAAGCATGCCCCATGACTCAACCCCTATCTCTGGCCAGGCAAATCTGAAGTGCCTACAAAGGCATCTCCTCCAAGAAGCCTGGTGTAAAACTGCAACAATGGTCACTACCCTTCCTGCACACTGAGCAGATCTATCTCAGACCAAGTTAACTCTCACTATTCCAACTTTTTTTTTTTTTTTGTCTTCAGGATTCTCACAGGGGCTTCATGCCTGCACAATGAATCCATTCCTCCTGATGGCCTTTTTTTTTTTTTCTTTCCTCATTCTAATGGAGAGGACAGAAAAATCAAGAGGAGATGGGGAGATAGAGATAGAGAGACAGAGAGACACCTTCAGACCTGCTTTACTCTAGTGCATTCAGTGCTAGAGACTGAACTAGGAACCTCAGGCAAGCAAGTCAGATGCTTTACCAGTCAAATTTATTTCCCCAACTGTGTGGATACTTTTTTGGGATAAGACTGATAATCCTGGGAGTCGGGCTGTAGCGCAGCGGGTTAAGCGCAGGTGGCGCAAAGCACAAGGACCGGCATAAGCATCCCGGTTCGAACCCCGGCTCCCCACCTGCAGGGGAGTCGCTTCACAGGCGGTGAAGCAGGTCTGCAGGTGTCTCTCTTTCTCTCTGCCTCCTTGTCTTCCCCTCCTCTCTCCATTTCTCTCTGTCCTATCCAACAACGACGACAACAACAATAATAACTACAACAATAAAAAAACAACAAGGGCAACAAAAGGGAATAAATAAATAAAATAAATATTTAAAAAAAAAAGACTGATAATCCTTTTGGTCCAGAGGTGGTAGGTACAGTGGATAAAACATTGAACTCTAGTCATAAGTTTGATCCCCAGTACCACACATGCCAGAGTGATGCTCAGGCTCTCTCTCCTCCATCCCACATCAAGTAAATAAATCTTAAACAAACAAGCAAGCCATCAAACAAAAAACAGAAACCCTTAACATTTCAGTTTTTACTACTCTCAATCTAAATTTCTAAGACCAGAGATTTTGAAAACATGGCACCTGAACTCACTACAAGAATTACAGACATGCTATATCTCAGGAACTGCATGGTGAGGGTTATTTGTACTGCCCTCAAACACAAGAGTAATAAACTCAGGGCAGGGGTAGATAGCATAATGGCTATGCAAAGAGACTCTGATGCCTGAGGCTCCAAAGTCCCAGGTTCAATCCCCTGCACCATTATAAGCCAGAGCTGAGCAGTTCTCCGGGGAAAAACAAAATAAAATATAAATTAAGGGGCGGTGGGTGGCGCACCTGGCTGAGTACACATGTTACAATGTGCAAGGACCCAGGTTCAAGCTCCCAGTCCCCACCTGCAGGAGGAAAGCTTCATAAGTGGTGAAGCAGGGCTGCAGGTATCTCTGTTGCTCTCTATATCCCCCTTTTCCTCTCAATTTCTGGCTGCCTATCAAATAAATGATTAAAGATACTTAAAAAAAAAAAAGGAAAAAAAAGGGTTCCAACCCACCCCCTTAAAAGATAATTTTTTAAAAAAAATTTCAACTCTTTTTAAAAAAATATTTATTCATTTCCTTCTGTTGTCCTTGTTGTTTTATTGTTGTAGTTATTGTTGTCGTCAGTGCTGGATAGGACAGAGAGAAATGGAGAGAGGAGGGGAAGACAGAGAGGGGGAGAGAAAGATAGATACCTGCAGACCTGCTTCACCACTTTCAAAGCTACTCCCCTGCAGGTGGGGAGCCAGGGGCTGGAACAGAGATCTTTAAGCCAGTCCTTGCGCTTTGCGTCATGTGCGCTTAACCTGCTATGCTACGGTCCGACTCCCAAAAAATAAATGAATGAATGAATGAATGAATGAATGAATGAATGAATGAATGAAAGAAAGAAACTCACGTCTCCTGGGTACATTTCCATTTGCACAAGGAAAGACTTTTCACTAGATTGTCAGTGCATCTAGATAGTGACCTCAAATGCATACCAGTAAACATTCTCGAATGTTCAAACTTGAAAACCCCAAAAAACTCAAGTATACTGACTTATCTTATGTATGTCCCTTGCCCATCCCAGCAAAAGAACCCAGCACGTTCTGATTGCACTGGAGCGGAATAATTTTTTTTTCCTCTCTGCCGCCCAAGTTCTATTTTTTTTAACTTCTTTATTGGGGAATTAATGTTTTACATTCAACAGTAAATACAATAGTTTGTATATGCATAACATTCCCAGTTTTCCATATAACAATACAACCCCCACTAGATCTTCTGTCATCCTTCTTGGATCTGTTTTCTCCCCACCCACCCACCCCAGAGTCTTTTACTTTGGTGCATGGAGTGGAATAAATTATTAGATAAAATAAGCAAAGTAATCAACAGAAAGGACCTCCACAGTGACAGAAGTGCAGACAATGAAGGGCTCTTAACTGTATGTCAGGAGCCAGGACATCATATGCTATAGTGCATACGGAGAACCTCAGTACAGGTTATGGGAAAATCAGCCCTGCAATTAATTTCCCTGGAATTTTCTACTGTGTCTGGCACCTGCACTGCCCAATGTGCACAACCACCTCATCCCACCACTAAATAAAATAACTGGGTCGGATCAGGGAAGAGTATTGGAAGCAGCAGGTTACTTCAGAGAAACCTTGACTGACCTTACTATTATTTCCTACCATAAATTCACCCTGTAGACAGAGGTCCTGATCCACTTCAGATCAATCTATGTAATGCTTTGTTTCACCAGCATTATACACATAGACAACTAGCAACATTAACATTTCCTGTTCTAGAACCCTCTCTCAGTGCTGGGAAGATAACTGCACCAGAGATGGCTTTTCATGACACTTACCTGTCAGCACTCAGTACTGCCCCACTAATCGACCTCTCTAAAAGAGGGACAGCGGAAGAGGTGGAGGGAAAAATGGGTAGGAGAAGCAGAGGGGAGAAATCCCTTACATACAATCCAAGAACCATGCTCATTTTTCCACCCCAGTTTAGTGTTAAGATTTCACTTCAGGGAGTTGGGCGTTAGCGCAGCAAGTTAAGCACACGTGGCACAAAGCGCAAGGACCGGCATAAGGACCCCGGTTCGAGCCCCCGGCTCCCCACCTGCAGGGGAATCACTTCACAGGTGGTGAAGCAGGTCTGCAGGTGTCTATCTTTCTCTCCTCCTCTCTCCATTTCTCTCTGTCCTATCCAACAACGATGACATCAATAACAACTACAACAATAAAAAAAAAAAGCAACAAAAAAGAATAAATAAATAAATATTTAAAAATATTTTTAAAAGATTTCACTTCAGTTTTGTGGGCAAGGAAGGCTAAATTCAAGGACACATAGGTAAACCTTTCACTTGGCATCACCTACTTGGCACAGGTCCCACTGGAAGTCCTGCACTCAGAGGGCAGGGGCTGTGCCTTCCCTGCTCAGTGCTGCACACTGGAACCCAGACAGTGTCTTGCACACAGATGGAGCTCAGTATGTAGCTGTTAAACAAACACAATTGGTCTGATGCTATTGCAATGCATCCTCCAGCTACAGTGAGGTTCCATGTTAGGGAGTTGATGCTTTCTGCCCTCCACACTCAGGCTCTCAGTGACTAGGCGAGCCACTTAGGCACAGAAAGCTCTTTTTTTTTTTTTTTTTAGCAAATTTTAAATACACAGACTGAACTAGAAAAGCAAATAGAAAAAAAAAAAAAAAAAAACAACACCCAGGAAGAGTTACAGGAAGCTAACAAGCACTATAGCTTGAGCTCTAAAGATTAGCAAAATATTGTTCTTAGTATCACAAATCTATATGTAATTATACAGTGTTTGCACCTGAACAGTTTCCATCTTTATTTAGGTGCCTGGCATGCTAAATAAGTTGGAAAGGACTTTCAAGAGTAGTGGGCTCCTTATTAGAAGCAAAATAAGTTAAATACAACACTTAGCAAGTTTAGTTAGGCTAACCACAGTTGGTATGTAATAGAAAATAAACACTAAGATCAAATGCAACTCCTAATCATAAAAAAGGATTTCCTATGCCTAGTATGAGGACATAAATACCCATTAAAATAGGGAAAAAACAGGAGATAGCATTATGGTTATAAAAAAGACTGTCATGGGGTCCAGGTGGTAGTGCAGTGGGGTTAAGCGTACATGGCCCAAAGGACCTGTGTAAGGATCACAGTTCGAGCCTCTGACTCCCCACCTGCAGGGTGAAGCAGGTCTGCAGGTGTCTCTCTTTCTCCCCCCGTCTTCCCTCCTCTCTCCATTTCTCTCTGAGCTATCCAACGATGAGAGCGATAACAACAACGATAAACAAGGGCAACAAAAGGAAAAGAAATAGCCTCCAGGAGTAGTGGATTTGGCTGAGTCCCAGAGATAACCCTGGAGGGCAGGGAAAAAAAGACTGGCATGCCTGAGTGAGGCTCTGAGGGCCCAGGTTCAATCCCCTGCACCACCAGTCAGAGCTGAACAGTGCTCTGGTAAAAAATAAAATAATAATGTATTAATTTAAAAAGCAAACAAAATCAGAAGCAGAGGTCTGGCAGGTTAGAGGAAACAAAACAAGCAAATCCCAAGACACTGTTCTATGATGCAGGTAGGGGCTTCTTTCGGACTTTTAGCAGGTGTCTTTCTGCATTTTGAGTCAATAAGCAAGTAGTTTCACCTTAAAAATCCATTGGGAATCAGGCAGCAGTGTAGCGGGTTAAGCACACATGGCACAAAGCCCAAGGACCAGCGTAAGGATCCAGTTTCAAGCCCCCAGCTCCCCACCTGCAGGGGAGTCGCTTCACAAGTGGTAAAGCAGGTCTGCAGGTGTCTATCTTTCTCTCCCCTTCTCTCTCCATTTCTCTCTGTCCTATCCAACAACAACAATAATAGCTACAACAATAAAACAAGGACAACAAAAGGAAATAAATATAAAAAAATAAATAAATCCAATTCTTGTTAACCTCACAACTCTTAAAAGTTCTCTTACAGGCTGGAGAGACAGCATAATGGTTATGCAAAAGCCTTTCAAGGCTGAGGCTCTGAGGTCCCTGGTTCAATCCCCAGCACCACCATAAGCCAGAACTGAGTCTCTGGTCTCTTCCTCTCTCGTGGTATCTTTCCCTCTGTATCTACTCTTTCTCATTAAAATAAATAAAATATATTTTTTAAAATAAGTTCTTTTACACCGATCACTTTCTTGAATAAATCCATTCTGGAATAGCCAATATAAACTCAATAGCAAAGAGCAACCTACCACGTTACTTTAAAAATTCTGAACCATTCCAAAAATGGACTTCATGAAAAGAGATTTGTTGGCCTGTCCAACATTAAAAGGCTGTTTCTATTACACCTGGCACAATCCTTGCACAGTTGAGATGCTGCCTTAACCACTATTAAACTTTTTAAGAAATATTTTATTTTATTTATTCGGGTAGAGAGAAATTGAGAGGAGTGGAGAGGGACAGAGGGAGAGAGACAGAGTGACACCTGCAGCACTGCTTCACCACTTGTGAAGCTATCCTCCTGCAAGTGGGGGCCAGGGGCTTGAACCCAGGTCCTTGTGCATTATAACGTGTACTCAACCAGGTGAGCCACTATCTGGCCCCAACCACTACTGCCTCACAGAAACACCCCCCACACACACACACAAACACACACTACACAAGTAAATACTTTCTCCTTTGTCAAGGTTGCCCCATAATCTTTTTTAAAACTTAGGAATTAGGGCTGGCAAAATAGCTTACTAGGGTTAAGCTGGGCCCCCACATGGAAGGAAGCTTTGCTGCTGTGGTTTCATTCTCTGCCTATCTGTCTCAGAAAAGAGAAAGAGAAAGAAAGAAAGGGAGCCTCCGGAACTAAAGAAGCTACTTACTTTTGTTATTATTTTTTTTAATGAGTGGGATTAATGACTTAAGTAAAGTTGTCAACACATGGGCACAATTTCCCACCTCCCCATGATGGGTGTCTGCAAAATACTCTCACCAACTTAGGACCTCAAAGCCCATCCCACCCTAACTCTGTCCATCTCTTCTCCTCTGTCCCTACAGCCCTCTGATTTGGTCCAATTCACCAAGCCTAGTCCAAGTCTTACTTTGTGCTTTCCCTTTCTGTTCCTGTCTACTAAGTGCCACCTATAAGTGAGATCATCTGGTATTCATCTCTCACATAAAGGCTGCCTTCTTACTAAAATATCTATACTTAACAATCAGTCCACTCTAGAACCAAAGATGAGACTGATTCTGTCTCAAGTCCCAAGGTGTATTTTCACTTCTCTAGCAGTCAGCTTACTGATCCCTCAAAAGTATGGTGGGTCACTTCTACCATGACTATCTTAAGGACCCCACTTCACAATCTGTCCTGTGTTTGCTTATTTATTTACCTAATCCTGGACCTTGTCACACAAGTACTAGAAAGAATAATAGTTCTTTATGTAGCTGACAATTCTCAAATAGTCAAGCTAGTTTTCCATGGGTGGACGGGGGTGATGGTAGCAGAGAGCAAACCCAGGGCTTCACGCATGGGAGCTGTGCATGGCTTGAGGGAGAGCACCTGCCTTGCATTCTCCCACTGCTCTCCACACTCAGCCTCCAATGTGTAGGTCAGAACTAGTTTTGCTCCTCCCCCTCAAGTCATCGGCATGCAAACACCTACAGCTCCAAAAGCAAGTTTGTGACAATCTTGGTCTGATCAAACCCAGAAAGAAAAAAAACTAAAACTGCAGAAGCAAAGTTAGCTTTGGGGCCAGGTGGTGGTGCACTTGGTTAAGTGGACACATTACAGTGTGCAAGGACCCGGGTTCAAGCTCCTGGTCCCCACCTGCAGGGGGTAAGCTTCACAAGTGGTGAAGCAGGTCTGTAGGTGTCTGTCTCTTTCTCTATCTTCCCCTCCCCTCTCAATTTCTCTATGTCTCAATAATAAATTTAAAAAAAAGTTAACTCCCACTTAATGACCTTCCTATTCTGGGCCAGTGGTGAGAAGCCAGGTTCACTAAGCTGTCAGTGGGCAGTGAGGAAAAGGAGAAGCCTAGGGAAGTCTCTGTACTCAAACCCCTGATGCTGCTGAAGGCAGGCATGTCCCTCTCCACTCTTGTCCAGCTAAGTCTGTGACCTTAGAATCCACTAATCCAGCCCACAAGGATTCTCAGTCAAGCAGGAAACACACGAAGGAACAAAGAGGCAAAGAGATGAAAGCACTTTATTTAGCTCAACTCATGCAAGGGATCATTGTAAAGTGGGGAATCGCATGGCTTGGAGATGGCTGGCAGAGAGGAAGCACCTAGCATGTATCTGTGAAGCACTGGTATTGTATCTGAGTAGTACTCTGGGGTCTCTCTCTCTCTCTTTCATTTAAAAATATATGTTTAAGGGGCTGGGCAGTGGCACACTGGGTTAAGCACACAAAGTTTAAAGCACAAGGACCCATGCAAGGATCCCAGTTCTAGCCCCTGACTCCCCACCTGCATGGGGGGGGTCACCTCACAAGCAGTCAAGCAGGTTTACAGGTGTCTATCTTTCTCTCTCCCTCTCTATCTTCCTCTCCCCTCTCAATTTCTCTCTGTCCTATCCAAAATAAATAAATATTTTTAAAAATGGCCACAGGAGCAGTGGATTTATAGTGCTGACACCAAGCCCCAGTGATAACCCTGGAGGCAAAAACAAATAAATAAAAATATATGTTTAGAGTGGGGGAGATGGCATATTGGTCATGCTAAGACACTCTCATGCCTGAAGTCCCAAAGTCCCAGGTTCAACCCCCAGCACCACCATATGCCAGAGATGAGCAGTGCTTTGGTAAAAAATAAGTAAATAAATTATAAAGTACATGTTTAACAGCCCAGGAGACAGCACAATAAATAAGGCATTGGACTCTCAAGTTTGGGGTTCTAAGGTTGATCTCTGGCATCATATGTGCTAGAGTGATGATATGGCTCTCCCCACCCCCACAAATAAATCTTTTAGCAAATGTTAAAAAAATAAATAAATAAAATTATATGAAATGAAGTAAAATAAAGTGAAGAATTCCTCTTTGAATTGGTCAGTAGGAACCAAGTCTGAAAAGCAAACAGTCTCCTAGACGCTGACATAGCAGCTTTACTCCTTGATCATCAGAGCAGCACTAGGGTGCTTCTTTACAATCACCATATCCTTCCAAGAAGGATGACAGAGGACCTAGTGGGGGTTGTCTTGTTATATGGAAAACTGGGGAATGTTATGCATGTACAAACTATTGTTATTTACTGTCGAATGTAAAACATTAATTCCCCAATAAGGAAATTAAAAAAAAAAAATCACCATATCCTGAAAGCGTTTCTCAGCTTAAAGCAGACAAGTTACAGTGCCCCTCCCTTTTCTGAAGGCAGGTGATTTTTTTAAAAGTTTTTGAAGGGAGGACTTCCCCACTGAGTCATGTGTGTTTCACTAGTGGACCAGAAGTGATCCAGAGGCCAGGGAGATAGTATAATTGCTATGCAAAAGCCTTTCATGCCTGAAGCTCTGAAGTCCCAGTTCAATCCTGGGTACCACTGTAAACCCGAGCTGAGCAGTGCTCCAGTTCTCTCTCCCCCCTCACTCTCTCAGACTAAAAAATTTAGTAAATCTTTGAAAAATGATTTAGTGCCTATATTAGTGAGAGAGCAGGGTGGGGGCGCACCTAGTTGAGCACACAAGTTACCATGCACAAGGACCTGGCCCCACCTGCAGAGGGGAAGCTTTACTAATGATCAAACAGTGCTACAGGTACCTTTCTTTCTCTTTCCCTATCTACCTCCCTCATCCCTCTTAATTTGTCTCTATCCAATAAATAAAATATATATATAAAAAAAAACCAACATATTATCTAACCCAGAACAACATTCTGGCTTCTGAATCATGATCCTCTCCTAAATGCTGTCTGTTGTTAGTACAGATGTAAACTGCCATGCTGGAGTGAGCTACAATCCAGCACAAATGACCTGCTCGAAAATGGAAAACAAAAATCACAGCCTGATTTTGAGACCCTCCCAAGTCCCCACATAGGCAAAAGAGTTAAGAAAAAATCAGCACTAAGAGCAATCAAATTGAAGACTGACCACAAAAAGGACAAATCCCAACAAACAATAGGAATCCATCTTACGTGAATTCAGGTGCCATAATCTCCCAAGACAGAAGTGGGGCAAGACAGGCTTTAAAGGACTGTTGCATCACTTAAGATTCTACATGCTGAGAAGAGGCTAAGCAACCAAGTACAGTGCCAACACAGAACCACCTACAAATATCTCCTGGGAAATTGTTGATTGACTCAGAAACAATGATAAACAGTTTCTCCACTGTTCCTCTGTGGAATCCACAGTGTGTTTGGCCCTCACTTGAGGCTAGCTGAAATGTTTTCACTTCCCTCTGTAACTATGTGGTAAGCCTAGTTAGAACAGGACAGGAATTCACCCTATGGCCAGATTCATAACTATATTACATCAATAATAATACAGGGTTGGAGAGATAGCTCACTGGATAAGGCACATGACTTGCCATGTCCTGGCACCACATGGGAGGTGCTCTGGCAACAGAGGAAACTCCAGGGCTGTGGTGTGTCTGTGTTTGTGTGTGTCTCTCTCTCTGAATAAAAAAAGCAGCCACAGCTCCACAATAAGTAATAAATGACAGTAATAATGATACATAAGAAATGCCTCTGGGACAGCAAGATAGCAAAGTAGTTATGCAAATATATGCATATATATATGTATATATATATATATTTAAATACCAGAGCATTGGACAGCTATGGGTTAAGGAACTGAACCTGGGACTTCAGAGCCTCAGACATAAAGTCTTTTCCATAATCATTCTGCTATCTTATCTTCCCCAGCCCAGCAAAATACTTTTTTATGCCTTTTATTCCAGATTCAACACCCCAAACCACCCCCAACTTTAGGGAAAAAAAAAAAAAAGGCATGTCGTCTATGATCTTCAGAGCTGCAAAAATCAGGTAACTGCCTCCTTGTCCACTTACCAGATACCCATTACAAGTTCTATCTGGCAAAGGAGCACACTAGCTCTACAACCATGAAATCAACACAATATATAAAGCTTTTTCATCTCAACTGCTAATTCTTACCCCCAAACAACTTCCGGAATCCAACTTACAAAATTCCTCCCACTGTGCTGTCTACCCAAACCACCTTCACTCCACCTTCCATCTCCCAAAGCAGCACACTCCTTCCCCCTATAGCACTAACTTCCTCGGAGAAAGAGACTTTTTTTCTTCTTCTGTATACTGGTGTGCTAACTGCACCCTTGTGGATAACCTCAACTGAATCCAAACTCAGGCTGAGGAAGACAAGACACTGGCGGCCAATGCTTTGGAAACTGTTGCGGTAAAATAACCCTTGCTAATACACTAACAATAGCAGACCTGAAACTAAAATGTCAAAGAACAATATGCATAGTAGTGCGTGACAAAGTACTCAAATTTTCCATTTCACTTTTTGAAAATGACTGCCAGCGACCCACAAAGCTGGTTCTCAACTAGTCAATGGGAAACGATTTGAAAAGCACTGCACTAAAGCAAACCCTATAGTCCAATCTCACAGACTACTAAAGAACCCTTTAAAAAATAGAAAGCAAGCCAGTTGAAATATTGGCCGATCTCAAGTAGCAGACACACATGCACACCGGTAGGCAGTGCTCTTCCTTTGCCCAGAAACCCAGGCCTTGTGTTAGCCTCTTCACAAACTCACTTCGTTAGTTCTCTTAAAATGGCAGTGGTGGATGTGGGGGTCCCGCGAGGGGTATGCAGAGAGGTTATGCAAAAATAAGTTTATGCCAAAAGCTCTCAGGTCCCAGGTTCAATCCCTAGCACCTCTGCATCTTTCTTATAGGTAGATAATTTTTTTTAAAAAAAGCATATTAGCTGATTAGGTCAAACCTTGTGAGAGGCATCTCTTAAAAAATATATATGGCAAAGTTCGCCGTGAAAAGCAACGCTTCCTTTCTGCCGCCATGCCACTGCCCTTCAAGCTTAAAAGGCGTGAAAGGCAGGGCGCCTTCCAAGAACCCCAAGTAAAAGAGTAAGTGGGTACCGCTCAGGGCCCCTGGGATCAACTCGTGGGTGCTGTCTGGAGGCATGCGCGCGCACGCCCCCCGCCCCCTCTCTCCACCCCCCCCCCCCAGCTTTAATCCCGGGCCAACAGACTTGCCACCTCCCGTGAAATGGGAAGCCCGGGGAGCCCCTGCTCGGCAAGACAGGGGACGCAGCGCGGCCTCGCCGACCACAGCCCGGGAGTGCCGAGCCCGCAGGCAGCACAGGCAACTTGCGCTCCTGGCCGCACCCGAGGGGACCCACTAGGCGCGCAAAGACCCGAGCAGCTGCGCCCCGGCGCCGGCCCCGCACCCTCGGGCAGACAGGTGAGCGAGCGCGGACCGGAGCGGGAGGTGCGGACGGCTCTGCACCCTCGCCCCAATGCATCCTCCCTTCCCAGCCCGGTTTTCTGCCCGCACCCGGCGCGCCCCTTCCCGTCCCCCAGGGTAGTCAGCCCGAGTGCGCAGTGCGCTGTCCCCCGCCCTCCGCCCCCTCGTCCCCCGCATACCGCTCTCGCAGCCCCGAGTCGCCCGCCGCGGCCCCGCAGGCCAAGCGCCGCCTCCCGCTCCCCCCGCCGCCACGCGGTCTCTACGCCTGCGCGCCGCGCCCGCCCGCCGGGCCACCCCCAGGCTGCGCGCGCGCCCTGCGTGTGCTGGCGTGGGAGGTGGGCCCTGCGCGGCCCCGCCCAGCCTCCTCCCCTCCCTCCTCCGGCTCCCCCTCCCCCAGACTCTGCCGCGGCCGCCGCAGGAGCCGGGAGACCAGCCGCCTAGCGACTCCCCCTCCCCCGCCCCGCCCCGCCCCGACCCGGGGCTCCCAGCCGGAGCGGAGTCTGCGCCTGGTGGTGAGTACGCGACCCTGCCCCGGTGCCCCTTTGCTTTGGGCAGCTCACCCACCACCCAAAGGAAAGCCCCGGACTCAGCTGCGCGTCCCCTCCCTGCACCCTGCACCTCCGTCGGGACCCAGAGGTGCCCGGGCCCGGGAGACCCCAAGGTGCCGTGCGCTGTCCCAGCCTCGCGCCGGCCAGAGCCCATCGCGAACCCTCCGCCCCGGCCTGCCCGCGGGGATCCAGATGTGCACCGCCCTCTGTCCCCATCCCTCCGGAGACCTGAGAGGTGGCACCCCCACCTTGGGCCCCGAGCGCCACTCTCCCTAAGCAGCTGCCCCGTCCTGATACGCGTCTCCGGGGCGCACCTCGGGGTCCAGCTGCGCCCCTCTAGCCCGCGGTCGCCACTTTGGAGAGCCGGCCGCCCTCGCCCCCGAGTTGTGGATCTCTGGGCTGCCAAGTCCGACACCCTCAGAGTCTTGTCTTTTCGGGGGCCGAAGATCCCCCAGAGCCGGCCCGGGGCGGGGGTTCGGGCTCCAACGAGGCAGGTGTCGTGTATGCGGGCAGCAGGCCGGCCGCTGGCCCCGCGGGTCTGGTAACCGGCCGGCGTGCCCGGGAGGCGGCGGGCCCCTGAGCGCGTCCTCTGCCTTCGCCCCACACAGTGCAGTTCATTCATGAGCTGCCGGGCCTGCGTAATGGGGAGGGGGGGCGCTGGGGCCAGGGTTCCCTGGACGAACCCGCGGTTGGGGACGGAGGTCGCTTTGTCTCTCCCGGCTTTCTTGACAGTCAGGGTAGGACGGTCCCAAGGCTTTGGCACCTGGTTTCCCAGAAGGACGCGTGGGAAGTGGAAAGGAGAGGTCAGAGGGTCTGGCTGTCCTTGGGTCTCTCTGTGTTCACTGCCATCTGCCCAGGTGGCGTGGGTGGAGGTCTAGGTCCGGACACTCAGCACTCCTCCACCCCTGAAGGGTGAGGGACCCAAGCCTCTCTACCCAAAACCCAACTCTGTGGTCTCCATAGCAGCCCAGAAGAATGAGGTTGTGTCCCAGCCCCTGCTAAGGAGGGGCTCCAGTGCTGCCTCCAAGGAGTGTAAAGAGGGGAGTGGGAGTGTCCGCCAGGCTTCTCTGCTCTGTGCTGCCAGTAGGACTGTCCTCCAGGGCACCCTGTCATACAGAGGGTCCAAGCCCTGGCATGCCCCTGGTGGCACATGCCGGGGCCTGCTGTTCGCTCGACTAACTTGGTCTTGACCCTTGAGTCGCTGGGCTGGGATAAGACTGGTGATGGGGAGCTCAGAAGCCCCATGTAGGCATCCCACAGATTCCCTCCAGTTAAAGCAGAGGGTTAGCAGACTCAGTTCAACTTCTAGCTCTGCCATTCTTCAGCGGTGTGACCTTGACACGGGACTTAACCTATCTGAACCTTAGTTTCCATTAAAAAGTGTTTGCTGCCACTTCTTTCCATGATTTAGTTATTAGGATCATGCTGGAGCACCCAGGTAAAGAGCCTAGCGCCCTGCCTGGCAGGTGATCAATAACGGCTCTGAACTTCTGACCCTCTAGTGCCCCCATGTCCCTGTCCACTACAGATGGACACTACAGGTGTCTGGAGAGTGTAGGAGCACTTCCTGCCGTTCGGTGACACAGTCCCAAACCCAGTGTAGGCCCCTGGGTCTAAACAGGAAGTCCATCCAGACTGAGGGACTCCATCATTTTAAATCCCACTTCATTTGATGCCAGTTTTCTTCCACTATGCCCACCTACTTAATACTATTTATTTATTTATTTTTATTGACATCAGGGTTTTTGCTGGGACTGGTGCCTGTACCACGGATCTACCACTCCTGAGAGCTGTTATTACTATTACTACTATTATTATTACTTTGGTTAGAGACAGAAATTGGAAGGGAAGAACAGGTGGGAGGAAGAGAGACACTTGCAGCATTGCCCCACTGCTCATGAAGCTTCTGCCATGGGTGGGGACCAGGGTCTTAAACCTGGGTCCTTGCACATAGTAATGTGTGCACTCTCCCAGTGTCTGACCCCTATTTCATACTTTTTTGACAACAATAGCTAATTTCCTAGAACCCATGATGTGCCTTGAACCATATTAAGAGCTTAATGTAATTCATCATGTCTGATCCCCCAAACAACCACACAGCTGATGTCTTATTCCCATGTACAGATGCAGGTAGCAAGATCCATTGCAGTGATATAATAAGCCTAGGGGTGCAGAGATAGCTCACTGGGTAGAGCACATGCACGAAAGGTGCTATAGCAAAGGGGAAAGCTCCAGTGCCATGATGTCTCTGTTGCTATGTGAATGAAAAAGCTGTTCTGACCAGTGAAATTGCACATGTGTAAAGTCCCAGCCGTACCTTCCCCCAAATGTGGGCCTTGAAAGATTATGTCCAGGGAGTGGGGCGGTAGTGCAGCGGGTTAAGCGCACGTGGCAGAAAGCTCAAGGACTGACATAAGGATCCCGGTTCAAGCCCCCGGCTCCCCACCTGCAGGGAAGTCACTTCACAAGCGGTGAAGCAGGTCTGCAGGTGTCTATCTTTCTCTCCCACTCTCTGTCTTCTCCTCTCTCCATTTTTCTCTGTTCTATCCAACAATGAACAAAATCAACAATAACAATAATAACCACAACAAGGCTACAACCAGGGCAACAATAGGGAAAATAAATAAATATAAAAAAAAGTTAAAAAAAAAAAAAAAGAAAGAAAGATTATGCCCTGAGCAGATGTGAGCTCTGTCCTATCCTACAGCCTTTGTTCTTACCACCCGGCCTGTCCCCAAGTATCTCCCACAGGACTTGAAACTGTAAAGCCAGTGCCTGAGTGGAGGGTCTGGAAACTACAGCAAGAGGGAAGGCAAACAGGTAGAAACAGGGTGGGCTTACCCCCCAAAGAAAACCTGGCAGCCCCCAGCTCCCCAGTGGAAATGTCTTCTAGGGTCCAAGGCAGCAGGTTACAGCTGGTTAAGCTTGACTCAGTCAGTATCTGACAAAAATATTATCCCTCGGTTGCAGGATATTTGGACAAGTCTGGGCCTTCTCTATTCCCCACTATCCAAAGAGTTGTTTGTTACCTGGAGTAAACTAGTAAGCATTTGGAAAGTGTACACACACACACACACACACACACACACACACATACACACACCCCCCTACCCTTTCAATAGTGCCTTTTAGTAGTTAACTCAGTATGGGATGGATACATTAATTTCTTGCCACTTTAATCCTCATTGATGAAGACTGTTGCCCTTGCTGCTGGGGGTGGAGCATGGACCTGCATGTCTCTCTGATACAGATTGGATGACTGAGGTCCAAGTTACACAGTAGCAGATCCAGCAGCCATCTTTCCTTCTCTCAGAACACCCCACTGCCTTCTTGGGCTCTAAACTAAATCTCTCCCAGTGCTACTGTAAGAAAGAGATATACTGGGGCTTGGGCGGTAGCACAGTGGGTTAAGCACACATGGCACAAAGTGCAAGGACTGCCATAAGGATCCCAGTTCGAGCCCCTGGTTCCCCACCTGCAGGGAGGTCGCTTGACAAGCAGTGAAGCAGGTCTGCAGGTGTCTGTCTCTCCCACTCTCTGTCTTCCTTTCCTCTTTATTTCTCTCTGACCTATCCAACAACAACAGCAATAACAACAATAATAAAAACAATAAACAACAAGGGGGAAAATGGCAAAAAAAGAAGACAGAGACAGAGAGAGATGTTCCAGGGGAGATAGCATATTGGCTGTGCAGAAAGGTCTTTAGGCCAGTGGCACCAAAGGTTTCAGGTTCAAATCTTCATACCACTAGAAGCCTGAGTTGAGCAAAGCTCTTGTAAAAAAAAAGAAAGAAAGAAAAGAAAAAGATGTTCTATTGATCATTTCCCCATTTTCACCATATACCCAGCCACCCAAGCTCATGTTAATGGTAAAGTAACAACCTTCAGTGAGCTAGAACCCCTTTGGTGCTCTCTGTACATGTTTCCAGTTAAAATCTTACTGTTAGACAAGCAGAGTTCTAGGATATGACTGCCCAAGACAACCCCTTGTGTTGGAGAAGACACACTAGTTTGCCTCAGTCTTTCCCCTCCTCTCAGCTGCTGCCCTGGATAAAACTCAGCCCAGCAACCCTGCCCCCACAATTAAGAACTTGGAGTAACTCTGTGAGCAAGCTGAACCACCCGCTCAGCTCCACCCTTTACCTGCCCGGTGACCTCAGTGAGTTGTCTCTCCTCCCTACTTCCTCCCTTGTAAACCCAGCACAGTGACTGTGCCCTGCCTTCCCTGTGATGCAGGTGGGGAGATGGATACCATCCTGGAGAAGAGAGTGCCTCAGGGCTGTGCAGAGAAAGGCAGCAGGTGGACCTAGTGGCTTCAGTTACTAAGCATCTACCTGAACCTTCACCTCATCCCACAGACCCTCTTAATGTAAAAGCTTCCAGAATGTCCAACCTTCCTTCCAGAATAGAGAATTTTGGGCACTCCAGTGAGTCCCTACCCATCATATTCTGGCCTGGTAGAACTTTGGACTTGGGGAAACAGACAGAGTAGGAGAGAGCTGTCTTGAATTCTCGAGTGCATTGAGCTTGGGAATTAAAGAGGGAGGGAGCTAATAGAAGTCTCCCAACTACCAAGATAGTTATACTTACCTCTGACCTCCCCTGTGCCCACCACATTCTAGACGGGGTGTGTGTGTGTGTGTGTGTGTGTGTGTTTACATGTACAGGCCTCCAGACACACCCCCACAACTCTCTCCCAGAGATCCACAGCTACCTTCCTTTCTGTGGGCTGTCTTGCAGTCACCTAGCTCCCCTCCTCCCTGTCACATCAGAACACACAGGTCCACAGATGCTGAGGTGTTCTCTAGCCAGAGGACACTTACACAGTCTCTCTGCTTTGCAGAATTGTGTGCCAGGCACATCAGAAAGCATCACTGTGCCCAGAAAAGTGTTCAAGCTTTAGTGGGAAAGAAAAGCTGGCCTAAGGTTGAACCTGGGACCATCATTTCCTTCACAGTCTATCTTTGGGAAAGTGGCTTAGCCTGTGCTCACATCCTAAAATGACAGTACCACACTAGATGTTCTAGAGTTAAAAGAAATCACATATGCATTATCTCTAAAGCATTGGGCAAAAGACAGTGGCACATTTTCTTTTTATTTATTATTGGATAGAGACAGAGAGAAACTGAAAGAAAGTGGGGAAGAAAGACACCTGCAGCCCTGCCTAACCACTTGTGAAGACTTCCCTCCGCAGGTAGGGACCAGGGACTTGAACCTGGGTCCTTGCACACTGTAATATGTGCGCTTAACGAGGTACCTGGTGTGTGTGTGTGTGTGTGTGTGTGTGTGTGTGTGTGATTAGTAGTGGTTTACAAGACTGTAGGATTGCAGGATATAGTTCCACACTGCACCCTCCACCAAATTTCTATGCTCCCTCCCTCACCCGCCCCACCAATGATAACCACCATAATTCAAAATTAGCATTTTTCAAAAGGCAGGTTGGGCTGGAAAGGAAAAGAGAGACATAATACCCAAGGCAATCAACTGCCTTTGCCTTCCTAACTCAGGCTTTTCAGAGACTCCCCAGGACCCAGTGGAACACATAAACAACCCCAGCTTTTTCTCTCCATCCAAGAATTGGGGCCTCTTACCCTGCAGGTGAAGTGTTAGGGAGGGGGGTGGGGGACAGGAATGAAACTGGAAGGCTGGAGAAACACTCTGAGTCACCCCAAGGGCTGGGGAGGGTGGGGGGTGGGGAATGCTTTCTCTTACAGTTGCAGTCACCAGCCTGATTCTTGGTCTGTTGTTCTCTTTGTCTAGTTTGCTTTCTTCCCTGGGGATCCCCCACCCCGCCCCCATCCACAGAGCTTCAATGTTGTCAGCGGTAGGGGCCCCAGGGGCCCGCCAGCAGGATGGGGGTGGGGCAGCGATGTCTTGGCCACACTTCTCCGCCCCTGGAGCCTCCCCAGAGCCCTGCTCAGCTCCATACCCTGGCTTCCCGGCCAGCTTGCAGTGGGAGGTGGAACTGAGAATCAGACTCGATGAACTGGGATTCTTTACCCCCCCCCCCCCACCACCACTCCATGCATCAGGAGCACGAGACCACCGCTAGCTGGGGAACCTAGCCGGGCGTCAACCCAGCTACTGGGAGCTTGGGTGGTGGAAATGGCCCCCACCCACTCTCTCTGCATTTGCCAATGGAAAAGCTCGCTGGAGGGCAAGGCCTTCCCAGCCTGCCCTGCTTCGGAGGCAGGAGCAGGGCACTCTGGGAGTTGTAGTCTTCGCACGGCAGGCACGCTAGTGACCCAGTGTAAAGTTGGAGGGGAGGGAGGTGGGAGAAGAGAAAAGTGTACCTGCTGCTAGGGTTGAAGATTGAGCACAGCGCGAGTAGCTGGGGACAGGCAGCTATCACCGACACAATTCTGATTTTTCCTATTCCCCACGTTGAGTTCATCCTAAAACCCCCAACTTTGAGGACAGAGGGACCATTCTGAAGCTCGTTTTGGAAACCAATTATACTGGCCATTAAACTCTACGCAAATGAACTCGTGCCTTTTCTCTAATGGGGGGAGAAGGAGAAGGTCGGAGTAGGGTAGCTGACTCCTGGCCCAGAGACCCCTCTCCTTAGCCTTGATCCTCAGACTTAAGCACCTCCCAATCCCTTAAGTTCAGCTCTGCTCCTTACCTGTGACAGATCATTGGAAAACTTTTTTGTTGTTGGGTTTTTGTTTGCTTACTTATTTTATTGTTGCTTGTTTGGTTTGGGCTTTTTTTTTTTTTTTTTTTTAGTGTAAGCTGTATAGGAGTGGTGAAAGGTAGATGGTAGAGACTCATGGAGAATTTCCAGCTTAGAAAACTTGTGTGGGCTGGGCTGGGGAGATAGCATAATGGCTATGCAAAAAGATTTTCATGCCTGAAGTTCCAAAGTCTCAGGTTTAGTCCCCAGTGGAGCAGTGCTCAGATGTAGATAGAAATATATTGGTATCTTTCTCATTAAAATAAAACAAAATGTACTTTAAAAAAAGAAAGCCTGGGGCAGAGGGTAGATAGCATGGTGGTTATGCATCAGACTCTCATGCCTGAGGCTTTGAAGTTCTAGGTTCAGTCCCCTGCACCCATCATAAGCCAGAGCTGAACAGTGCTCTAAAAAAAAAAAAAAAAAAAAGCCTGTCTTCCCAGTGCAGGTCTGGCCTGAGTTCCCCAGAGCCAGGGAAGATAAATGCATGTGACTCCACTCTCCTCTCCTCAAGCCTTTATCTCCAGGTGCCAGAGCTTCACTTAACCCAGAAACCCCAGAGATCTGCCCTCATCGACCCCCTCCCCATGTCCACCTGTTGGACTCAGGAGGGGGAAGGGGCCATGCCTGGCTGACCCGATCTGCCTCTTGCCCAGGAGGACCATGCGGCAGTAGCAGCCATGCTGCCCTTCCTGCTGGCCACACTGGGCACCACGGCCCTCAACAACAGCAACCCCAAGGACTACTGTTACAGTGCCCGAATCCGCAGCACTGTCCTACAAGGCCTGCCCTTCGGGGGTGTCCCCACCGTGTTGGCCTTGGACTTCATGTGCTTCCTGGTGAGTGCCCATGGGCCACCCTCCAGCCTCAGCATCCACATCTTCTGGACAACTGGCTGAGTTCCGTAGCTCTGACCACTCTCCCCCCAGACCTTGACATCCCCAAGCTCAGCAGCAGGAGACCTCCCCATCACCCAGACCTATCCTGACCACAGCCTCACCCTTACCACTCACCTAGAGTAGGGTCATCCCTTCCCAGACATAATTCTGCCCCCTCCAACCCCCCCCTCCCCCCCCCCCCGCCCTCCCAGCCAGTTCAGTGACTGGGTGGCCTGGAACCCTCTCTTAACCTCAGGCGCTGCTGTTCTTATTCTCCATCCTCCGGAAAGTGGCTTGGGACTATGGGCGACTGGCCTTGGTGACAGATGCAGACAGGTAAGACTCTGGACCTCTGCCTCACCCTTACACACCCCTTACATGCAAGTGCACGTATATATGTGCAAGCACGCGTACACATGCGTGCACACATACACACACACACACACACACACACACACATCTGTTTCACACTCCTCAGAAGAGGAAAGAGTCAGCCCTCTCTCTTTGGAGGCAGGGGATGAAGAGTTCCAGAGTGGGGGGACAGGAAGGTCCAGAGTTGGGCCTTTGTCCCTCACCAGTCCCTAAGGCCCCCCCACCCCCTGCTAACCCTGTCTATTCTCTGTTCCCAGGCTTTGGCGACAGGAGAGGGACCGAGTGGAACAGGAATAGTATGTGGGGCACCAGCCCCCTCACCCCCACTAAACCAACTTTCCCTTTTCTTCCCTTTTCTTCTCACTGCTCTTCTTGCCCCGCCACATCGCTGGTTTCCATTCCTGGTGGTTTTCTCCTCTGCAGGCTCATGTTTCGGATTAACGCAGGCGGTGTGCTTTGCTGAGCCAGCCCCCCCCCCCCCCCCCCAGCTTGTCTCTGCCTCACATACCACACCCCTACTTTCTCTCTCTTTCTGACTCTCCACCTGGGAGTCCCCCTCATGCTTGCGACTTTAGTGGCCCTGGTGGAATTGGGCGGGGGTGGGGACAGAGCTATTCTCCCAAGAACACACACTACACTTGATGTTGGATGCAGAGACAAGGTCGGGTGTCCCCAGTGGCTCCCTGTCCCATAACATCTAGCTCTTTCTCTTCCAGGGTTCTCTGCTCACCCCTTTGAAGGGGGGGTGAGGTGGGGGGGTGCTTAGGCAGCCAGAGTAGTCCTTTGTGTCACTTTACTGTCTCTACCCAAGGGACTAGAGTTAGAGTTGTGGAAGCTGTTGGGATCAGAGTGGAGGGAGACTAGGGACCCATCTGGAAAGCATCCTCTGCCCCCCTTTATCCCCTACCAGGCTGGAGCTCCTCCTACCCACCCCTTCCCTTCACTTCCCCATTGTCCTGTGCATATAGTGACTCTTCCTCTCCCCCTACTGTGGACTCAGGAACTGCAGGACTCACTTCACTTTTTTTTTCTAATGGACAAAGGATACAGTGAAAAAGATGAGATCAGAGCACTACTCAGCTCTGGTTTATGGTGGTGCATAGGATTGAACTTGGGTCTTTGGACCCTCACGCATGAAAGTCCTTTTGCATACCATTATCTCCCCCACACCTTCTCACTCATTCATTCTTTAGCCTCCTTGGAGAGTCTGGGTAGGGATAACTCGGACTTCCCTCTCTCTTCTCAGTCTGCCCTAAGTCAGCCTTCCCCACCCCCCACCCCCAGACCCCTCTCAAGGGAAAGAATTGTGTTTAAGGGAGGCAGGGAAGGGGCCGCCATCCCTCTCCAACCCTAACCCCACCCCCACCCCCCGCTGACCCCCCAATTCCACCCCTGCTTTTGCCTCTTGCGCTTTCTGTGCTTATCTAGCTCCTGGAGCACCAGGGTGGGAGTCCACCCACTTCACCCCTGTTTCCCATGGGCTCACACTCATCAGCCTCTCTAATCTCTCATCTCCCCATCCCCAGTGTGGCTTCAGCTATGCACGGGGACAGCCATGACCGCTATGAACGCCTCACCTCTGTCTCCAGCTCTGTCGACTTTGACCAAAGAGACAATGTGAGTAGCCCTTCCCCAGATGGCTCAGGGGCCCATGGAGCGGGGGCTTCTCCTCTCAAGGTGAAGGATCATCTAAAAGCCTCAGGATAAAGTCCCAGGCCCACAAGTCCTGACTCTTTCCTCTGTGTCAGCTTCTAAAACAGCATATAGGTTGAACATTCATGATTCCCAGACTTCTGTGGAACACAGTGGTGATTTGGGACCCGCTTTTACTGATTAACCTTCAAGGCCCTTTAAAAGAAAAGATTTAGGTGGTCGAGTGGTAGTGCAGTGGGTTAAGCACACATGGCATGAAGCGCAAGGACTGCCGTAAGGATCCCAGTTCAAGCCCCAGTTCCCCACCTGCAGGGAAGTCGCTTCACAGGTGGTGAAGCCGGTCTGCAGGTGTCTGTCTTTCTCTCTCCCTTTCTGTCTGCCCCTCCTCCATTTCTCTCTGTCCTTTCCAACAACAGTGACATCAATAACAACAATAACTACGACAACAGTAAAAAAACAAGGGAAAATAAAAAAATTTTTAAATATATTTATTTATTAATAAAAAGTAGGAGGAGGAAGAGAGAGAGAGCGAGAGAGAAAATCAGACTTCATTCTGGTACATGAGCAGCTGGGGTGTTGTGCCTGAGAGTCCAGCATTTTACCCACTGCACCACTTCCCAGACCATGGACACTTTCAGTTTTTTTGTTTCTTCATTTGTTTCAAAGATTTATTTATTTATGAGAAAGAGAGGAGGGGGAGGGGAGGGGAGAGAGAGAGAGAACCAGAGCATCACTATAGTACATGTGCTGCCAGGGATCAAACTTGGGACCTCCTGTAGGAGAGTCCAGCTCTTTGTGACTGCTCCATCTCCCGGGCTGCAAGACCACTTTTTCTCAGGCATGGTTCTTGAAGGCACAATGTGCCTTCCAGGCCTGCCTAGCAAACACTGAGTCCACAGTGATGCTGTGTAGAGGTCCTAACCCAGCCTGTCTGTGGTTGAGCGCTGAGTAGCAGTTGCCATATGGAGAGGGCTGGGACTCAGTGATGCACCTCAGCCCCCTTGCTCTCTTGATGTCAGACTCAGTGCTCTGACATCACCTGCCATTCCACCAGGGTGGGGGTGCAGGTCAGAACCTGTCTAGTACCTAGCACAGCTCTGCTCACCCCAGCTCAGGCTGAGAGCCCTGGGCTGCCAGGATGCCAGGTCCCCTAGCAGCTAGAGCAGAAGAAGCCTGCCTGCTTCCTAAGTCAGACTCACCCTGATAAGTGACAAAGCAGAGCGATCCCCTCTGCCAGCTAGAGGCACCCAGATGGTCCCTAGCCTTAGGTGATGTTGGTGACAGGTGGCACATCTGCATCCCAGCTGGAGGGCATCTCTTGGTTCCTCCCTCCTCTGTCAAACTGCACTTTTCCAGGGGGTGGGAGTTCTCTGCCTGTCCCTCCCTCAAAGACTTCCTGGCCTGCTGCTGAGCTCAACCCAAAGCTGGTTTGGGGTATGGGTGGGGATGGAGATTGCAGCTCTCAGTGACCCCAGTTTGGGTCCGTGTGGGATATACTATAGAAGAAAGGAGATACGACTTCAGACAGTGGGGCTGACCCCATGCTTTGGGGCAGCCATGTCACAGAGTCTTCCCATTAGCTGTAGGTCAGGAGGTCCCATGATTTTAGAATCTTGAGCCCTGCCCATTGCTACCCTGGCCTGAACAACTGAGGGACTTCCGGTTCTACTGCCCTACTGGGTCCCTGCAGATATGGTAACTCTGGGTGTGAGGGTTCACAGAAACCCCAAGGTGGCATTAATCCTTTCTCCTTGTGGGCAAGTACCTTTCCTCTGGGGGTGAGCTCATTGTTTGGGAGACAGAGGAGGCTGCTACACTGAGCCCCAGTGGAGGTGGCTGTGTGAGAACAGAGTGGGTGGGACTGGAGGTAGCCTGGGTGTTGAATCTATAGGGAGGGGACTTGGAATGGGGACTCCAGCTAATGGCCTTCTTCCCCCCCCCCCCCCCCCAGGGTTTCTGTTCCTGGCTGACAGCCATCTTCAGGATAAAGTAAGTGAACACTCTGCAAGGGCTAAAGAAAGAAACATCAGAGCCTGTCCAGACGCCAACAGCTTGGAGGGCCTTAGAGCTCCTAGCTAGCCTAGCATCTCCCCAGGGGTCCTGGCCTCCGCTGTACTCTGATCTGGCCTCACGTCACCCCACTACCCTTTTCGGACCCCTCTGCCCAGAGAGTCCACCTGGCCTCAGGACTCCTGTGAGAATAGGGGGCAGACCCCCCCTGCTTCCCAGACCTCCCTGCTTCCCAGACCTCCGTGCAGAGCAGGTGGGCTCTGGCAGGCTGTGAGCAGACAGCCCAGCAGGCAGAAGCCAGTTTTTAGCAGGCACCAGGCAGATGGACATCAGCCAGAGTGCAGCAGTCAGGCAGGGAGCACTCAGAGAAGCAGAAAGCAGGGACAGGTCAGCACCACTTCAGGGGGACCCTCCCCAGCAGCACTCCAAAACTTCAGTCCCCCTGTTCCTCCTCCTGGGCCATCTCTTCTTTTCTCCTTCCTCTTTCTCTCCATCCCTTAATCTCCCTCCTTCTCTCTACTTTTTTTTTTTACTCCATCCTCCCTTCTGTCTTTACTTCTCTCTATCCCTCCACTCCCTTTCTCCATGAAGCCCCCCCCCCCATATTCCTTCCCTTCCCTCCTCTCTCCCTACCCAGAGGCACAAGTTCAGCCCCATTCTGCTGCCAGATTGGCAGGGGAGGGTGGGCTGGGCTGGGGTTGGGCTGGGGTTGGTCTGGGGTGGGTGAGTCTAGGCAGCTCCATTGCCCTGGCCTTCCCTTACCTGTCTCTGCTGTGCCCACCCTGCTTCAGGGATGACGAGATCCGAGACAAATGTGGGGGTGACGCCGTGCACTACCTGTCCTTCCAGCGGCACATCATCGGACTGCTGGTCATTGTGGGCGTCCTCTCTGTGGGCATTGTACTGCCCGTCAACTTCTCAGGGGACCTGCTGGGTCAGTGAAGACCCATGGATAAAACGGCTGGGCGGGGGGGTTGACCGAGAGGGGACCTGCCCTGACTCCAGTACCGTCTTCTCCCTCTTTCTACCCCACACCAGAAAACAATGCCTACAGCTTTGGGAGAACCACCATTGCCAACTTGAAATCAGGGTAAGGATGAGAAGCGCCTGGTTAGGTTGAGTTCTGGGGCCTGAACTTAGGCTGCACCAGCACAGGTGGCTGAGGGGGATTGAGTGCTCTGTGCCTGCAGGGGCTCTCCAGGGATGGCTGGGTGAAGAAGGGGAGGGTGTAGTCTGGATCCAGGCTGGCTGGAGGGCAGTCAGAAGGCAGCAAGCACAGTGGGTCTGGGAACTGGGGAGATAGTTCGGTGGTTTATGCAGCAGACTTTCATGCCTGAGGCTCTGAGATCCCAGGTTCAGTCCCCAGTACCACCAGAAGCCAGAGCTGAGCAGTGCTCTGGAAATAAGGGGGGGGGGGACACAAAGAAGTGGCCTCTTAAGGTGGACATTTCACTTAAGGTGGAGTGCTCTCAGAGCCTAAAAGGTGTAGGGCCTGCCCTGTGTGGAGCGGGTGGCAGAAGCTTATGGCAAGAGAGGGTCCTTGTACCGGGTTAAGCTCCCCCTAGAAGATCGGGGGTGTCCATGCACCCCTCTGCTCGGCCCAGGAACAACCTGCTGTGGCTGCACACCTCCTTCGCCTTCCTGTACCTACTGCTCACCGTCTACAGCATGCGCAGACACACCTCCAAGATGCGCTATAAGGAGGACGACCTCGTGAGTGGCCTTCGTGGGTGCCCCACCCACACTGCCTTCCCCTTCCCTTTGCATCCTGAGCTTTAGACAGAGGGCTGCCCCATCTGGGGTTAGGCCAGCAAGGTGTAAGTCCTGGCTCAGCCGCTCAGGAAATCCCTACCCTACAAGTTAGGTTATCTCACCTCACCTTGATGTTCCCATCTGTGAAACGGAGTGACAGCAGTGCCTCCGCTGGGAAGGATAGGCTATGTGAGCCACCGTGATCTGGGATAGCAACCTTTCTTCTCCCATTCTGTAGCCCCTTGGGGAGCAAGGGTCACATGGCTCTTTCTTTAGACCCACTGCCAGATGTCTCTTAGAAATTTCCTCCTGGGGGAGTAGGGCTAAGTAGCATGGTGGGATAAGCGCATGTGGTGTAAAGCACAAGGACTGATGTAAAGATCCCGGTTCGAGTCCCCGGCTCCCCACCTGCAGGGGAGTCACTTCACAGGCGATGAAGCAGGTTTGCATATGTCTTTCTTCCCCTCTCTGTCTTCTCCATCTCTCTCCATTTCTCTCTGTCCTATCCCAACAACAACATCAATAACTACAACAATAAAACATCAAGGGCAACAAAAGGGAATAAATAAATAAATAAATAAATATTTTTTTTTTAAAAAGTAAGAAAAAAAGAAATTTCCTCCTGGGAGTCAGGCACTGAGGGTTAAGCGCATATGGCGCAAAACGCAAGGACCAATGGAAAGATCCCAGTTCGAGCCCCCTGCAGGGGAGTCACTTCATAAGCAGTGAAGCAGGGGAGTCACTTCACAAGCAGTGAAGCAGGTCTGCAGGTGTCTATCTCTCTCTCCCCCTCTCTGTCTTCCCCTCCTCTCTCCATTTCTCTCTGTCCTATCCAACAACGAACAACATCAATAACAACAATAATAACTACAACAATAAAACAGCAAAGGCAGCAAAAGGGAATAAATAAATATTAAAAAGAAAAAGAAAAAAAGAAATTTCCTCCTGCCTTCTCTGGCACCTGGCTGCTTCTGCAGACCTCCCACCCCATCTGTTCCTCTCTGCTCACCCCTTTATTCCTCCCCTCTCTACTCACTGGCTCCTCCGGAATGGAGCCACAGGAAGGCAAACCCACTCCCATCTCACTCCAGGTGAAGCGAACTCTCTTCATCAATGGCATCTCCAAATATGCAGAGTCAGAGAAGATCAAGAAGCATTTTGAGTGAGTAACCACCCCCAACCCCACACCCGCGTACCCTTCTTGGCCTGTTGTTGTTGTTGTTATTTTGTATGGAGACAGAAATTGAGAGGGGAGAGGGAGAAAGAGAGACATCTGCAGCACAGCATCACCACTTGTGAAGCTTCCCCCACTGTGGGGGCTTGAACCCCAGTCCCATTGTAGCATGTACTCTCAACATAATGTGTCACTTCCCAGCACCTTATTTTAATTTATTTACTTATTTATTTTATTTATATATTTATTTTTACCAGAGCACTGCTCAGCTGTTGCTTATGGTGGTGCTAGGGATTGAATCTGGGCCCTTTGGTGCCTCAGCCATGAAAGTCTTTTTGTATAACCACTATACCATCTCCCCTGCGCCCCGCCCCCCTTGCCTTTTAACTCCCTTAGAACATCTGCAGGGTAGGGCAGTTATCCTAACCCTCTGAGTCCAGTGCAGCATTTGGGCTGGGCCACAGACTCCTCCAAGAACAGGAGTGACGTGGGACAGACTTGAAAAGTATTAGCCCTGCCCTCCCAGGCCTCTCCCAGAGTGGCTCATGGGTTATTCACCCTGAGTCTGGGGACCCTTTGAAGCAGGTGGCTTCCTCAGAATTGCCTGTGACTTTCTGGCATCAGCACAAACAAACAAACAAACAAAAAACTGGACTACATGTTTTCCAGGGCTTTTCTTAGCTATGGAATCTCTTCTTGGAGGGGAGTCACAGGATAGATTGAAGGGCTGATATAATAGCAGAATTAGGGATCCTGTGTGCAAAATGAGGGAGCCTGTGTGGTGGGAACTGGAGATTAGATTTGTTGGGTAAATGAGGGCTTAGCCTGCCACAGAGGTGAAAGCCCTTCCAGAAAGGAACCCTGAAATGGTCTGAGCTGCAACAGTGTCAGGACAAGGTCTATAGTCTCCTGGAAAAAGCACCTCAAGAACCCCATCCTACACAGGGTTTGCTGGATCCATCTTTTTACTTTAGAGCCATATTTCGTGCACCTGTGATACTTGGTGGTCCTTCATTAAAGGGGCAAAGAATGGGGCAATAAGCTGGGGGGAAATAGCTCACTTGAGTGGCTACCTGCTTTGCCCTGTACATGACCCAGGGTCAAGTCAGGCCTCCACTGCACTGGAGGAAGCTTTGGTGCTATGATATCTTTTCTTCTCTCTCTCCCTCTGTCTCTGTCTCTCTCTTCCTATTTGAAAAGTGGGCTCAGAATGGTGAAATATTAATGATGACAGAAATATGTATATATGTATATATATATATATATATATATATGATTTTTTTAAAGATGTATTTATTTATGATAGAGAGGAAAGAGAGAATCACAGTGATGATACGTGATACCTAGGGTCAAGCTGAGGACCACATACTCGTAAGCCCAGCACTCGGGTCACTGTACCACCTCCTGGGTCATTACTTTACTTATTTTAGCGGAGCACTGCTCAGCTCTGGCTTATGATGGTACTGGGGCCTAAGCCTGAGACTCTGGAGCCTTAGTCTATCTCTCCAGCCCCATGAAAGTAATTTTGCATTACCATTATGCTATCTCTCCTGCCCAGATTTATTTTTTAATGGGAGAAAGAGAACCAGAACATCACTCTAGCACATTCAATACTGAAAATCAAACTCAGGACCTCATGCTTTCAGATCCAGTGCACCAGCCACTGCAGCACATCCCAGGCTTATTTATTAAGGCTTGTTGATTTTATTTACTTGAGAGGGGGTAGAGAGGACGAGAACAAACAACATCACTCCAGCATGTGTCGCACCAGGAAGTGAACCTAGGACATCATACATACAAGTTCTGTATAATCTATCATTAAGCTACATTCCTGACTGCAAAAATTAAAAGGAGAAGAAGAAGGACTCAGTTTAGATAACCATTAGGATCAATGAGTAGCATGTGATTAAAATGAAGTGCTCCTTCACTCAGTTAGTTGGCAAACCTTACTCAAATTTTGCCAGCTCCCAGGGACCAAGAGTCTAGACAAGCTATCTCTGGCTGGGTCAGTCTTGAGCCAGAGGGCTGTTAGCCCTGAGTCTGGGTTGTAGATCAGTTTGGATAAAGGTGAAGGGTCAGTCTCTGGCCAGCCTTAGAGGTCAATTTCAGGTCAAGCTTATCCAACTTGCCCAAGGGATCCCTCTGTAGACTCTTTGGTTGGGGTTAGTCCAGGGTCAAGGCCAAGTGATGGGCCTTCTAGGAATCAGGCTAAGAGAGTAACTTATGAGAGAAATCCAAGTTTTTCTCAATGTAAAGTTCATGGTGTCAGGCTAGGACCAGGCCACAGCAGAGCCAGTGCCCTGCACACATGCACTCACATCCCAGGTCCTCAGGCCCAACACACACACACACACACACCCCTCCCTGAACAGCACGAGAGGAATTTCCACACTTGTGTTTGTTCACTTTGCTGCTTGGGGCTTGAACCCCAGGCCTCATACACAGGAGGCATATGCTCTAACCACAGAGCTATATCCCAGTTTATTCTGAGGCAACATTCTTCTCTTTTTTCCCAGAGCAGCACTCTGGCACATACGTTGCCAGGGTTCAAACTCAGAACCACAGACTTGAGTGTCCAACACTTTGTCTAATGCACCATCTCCTGGGTTGTGGAATCCTCATTTTTTACAGGTTAAGAGAGAGGGAACTCGCAGCTAGGGAAATAGCTCAGTGTGGTAGAGCATTGAACTTGCATGCTTGAAGCTCCCTGGTGCTGTATCAGAATGATACTTTGGCTTCTCACTCTCTCCCCTCATATGCAGCTCTGTCTCATATAGAATAGATAAAAATACTTGACTTTTTTAATTTAAAAAAAAAAAGGATTAAAGGGGGACAAATGGTGGTGCACCTGGTAGAGTGCACATGTCAACGTGTGCAAGGACCTACATTCAGGCTCCTAGTCCCCACTGTAGGAGTGAAGCTTTGTGAGCATTGGATTAATGCCTCGGTTATCTCACCTTCCCCTTTATCTCTCTTGTCTGTCACCTAAAAAAAAAAAGAAGTAGCCTTCAGGAGCAGTGGAGTTGTATAGATACCAAGCTCCAGTAATTACTCAGGTGACAAAAAAAAAAAAAAAAAGAAAAGAAAAAAGAAAAAGTGAAGGAAGGAAGGGAGAGCAGGTTGGGCAAGTGGCACTGTGGGTTAGGTGCACATGGCACCAGGCGCAGGGACCAGCATAGGGGATCCCAGTTCAAGCCCCCGGCTCCCTACCTGCAGGGGGGTTTCTTCACAGGCGGTGAAGCAGGTCTGCAGGTGTCTATCTTTCTCTCCCCCTCTCTGATTTCCCTCCTTTCTCGATTTCTCTCTGTCCTGTCCAACAGCAACAGCAATGGCAACAATACCGACAACAAGGGCAATCTAATGGGAAAAATGGCCTCCAGGAGCAGTGGGTTTGTAGTGCAGGAGTGCAGGCGCCCCAGCAATAACTCTGGAGGCAAAAAGAAAAAAAAAAAAAAAGAAGAAGAAGAAGAAAGAAAAGAAAAAGAAAGAGAAATAGGAAAGGAAGGAAAGAAGGATGAAAACTTGAACTGGACTGTGTTTTTCAAAGTCAGGGGTGAGAGTTGGGGAAGGGGGGAGGTCCCTGCAGAAGGTAATAGTGGGCTGTGTTTCAGGGAGGCCTACCCTAACTGCACAGTTCTTGAAGCCCGTCCCTGCTACAATGTGGCTCGCCTTATGTTCCTCGATGCAGAGAGGTAATGGGAAGGGGGGAGGGATGGGAGGACACATATCCCAAGGCCCCCTCCCTGCCCATTGTTAAGGGTGTCTTTGCTTCCAGCTCCCTTTTCTTCTGTTTGCCAGAGCATTTTATTTGCAGTTTGTTGCCAAAGTGCTCTTTAGTTCAGCTCTGGAAAAATCAAGGCCTGGAGATTGGGTTTCTTGCCAAAGGCCCAGCACCCACCCCACTTGAGGACATGACCCCTTGTCATGTAGTGACAGAAATATAGGCCAGACTGTAAGAGAGCTTCTGGCCCTCAAGGATGGCTGACAAAAGCCATGGTGTTAGGGACATGTCTGAACCCTGTACCCTAAGCAAACCCAAGAGCCAGAGACCTCCATCCTCAGGGAGGGGATGGATAACCCCGAGCAGGGCTCCCCACCATCCCCCATCCCCTTCTAGCTAGCCCTAGGCCCAGGGAGGTGGGTGACTCGGCACTTGCATCCACAGGAAGAAGGCTGAGCGGGGAAAGCTGTACTTCACAAACCTGCAGAGCAAGGAGAACATCCCCACCATGATCAACCCCAAGCCCTGTGGCCACCTCTGCTGCTGCGTGGTGCGTGGTTGTGAGCAGGTAAGGCGGGCTGGCCAGGGCAGGAGCACTGGTGGGCATAGCAAGGACTTGGGAGACCCTGGGAGACAGATTGCCGGCGAGGTGGCTGCACCCCACAGCCATACCCCCAGAATCGTGTGTACACCTACGTACCATACATACAAGTGTCCAGTGGGTGGATTCTTAGGAGAGGCAAAGCTGTCCTATGGTCCTTTTCTGTTTTTATCTTATTTTTACTGCCACTAGAGTTATTTCTGGAGCTTGGTGTCAGTACCACATACCCACTACAATCAGCATTTTTTCAAAGAGAAATTGAGAAGGAAAGGAAAGATACAGAGAGGGAGAAAGCAAGATAGATGCCTGCAGACCTGCTTCACCACTTGTGAAGCAACCCCCCTGCAGATGAGAGTCCAGGAGCTCAAACCAGGATCCTTGTGCTTTGTACTATGTGTGCTTAACCTGGTCCCCGCTGCCACATCCTTTTTTGTTTTTTCTTTTTTTTCTTATTGATAAACAAAGAGAAGTTGAGATGGAAGGGGGAGATAGAAAGAGACACCTGCAACACTGCTTCACCACTGGTGAAGCCTCTACCCTGTTGATGGGGAGTAGACCAGAAGCTTGAACCCAGTTCTTTTGTGCATGGTAACATGTGCACTCTACTGGGTGTGCCACCATCTGACCCCTGTTCTTGAAGCCTGGGGCCCATAGCTGGGTCTGTCTCTTGTGCCAAATCAGAAAAGGCAAGCCAATGGGCCAGCGTGGTGTTAACACACACTAGCTCCGCAGGGCTGCGGGCAAGTTTCCCGACTGTTCTCTGTGCCCCTACCCCTTCCTCCCTCCCATGATGGCCAGGAGTTCACCCCTTACAAGCCTGCAGCAGCACCAGGCCTGCAGTAGGTGTTGGGCGTGCTGGCTGGAGGCTGTGGCCTCAGCCAGCTCTCAGTGCAGACCCACCGCCACCCCTGCCCGCCCTGCCAGGTGGAGGCCATCGAGTACTACACCAAGCTGGAGCAGAAGCTGAAGGAAGACTACAAGCGGGAGAAAGAGAAGGTGAATGAGAAGCCGCTCGGCATGGCCTTCGTCACTTTTCACAACGAGACCATCACCGCCATGTGAGCCCCTCCCTACTTGCCCCCCCCCCCACCAGTGACCAGCTGTGGGCAGGTAGGGTTCCTGGTGGCAACTGCCAGGCTAACTCATGCCCCCCCCCCCAGCATCCTGAAGGACTTCAACGTGTGCAAGTGCCAGGGTTGCACCTGCCGCGGAGAGCCGCGTGCCTCGTCCTGCAGCGAGTCCCTGCACATCTCCAACTGGACCGTTTCCTATGCCCCTGACCCCCAGAACATCTACTGGTGAGCACGTGACAGTGGCAGGCCCAGGCCATACAGGGCTTGGGCTGGGGGCTGGGGGCTGGGGGCTGGGGGAAGCATCTGGACCCAGGAGTGGCCGTCTCGCTCACCCTCCCCCCACACTCCCCACACCCTAGGGAGCACCTGTCCATCCGAGGCTTCATCTGGTGGCTGCGCTGCCTGGTCATCAATGTCGTCCTCTTCATCCTCCTCTTCTTCCTCACCACCCCGGCCATCATCATCACCACCATGGACAAGTTCAACGTCACCAAGCCTGTGGAGTACCTCAACGTGAGGCCCCATCCCCTCAGGGCAGGGTCACAGGACTCAGAGGCCAGGCTCCTGGTCCTTCCTCAGGGTAGAAGCTGCAATGCTTGTCTGCTCAGCCCAGCGAGGACCCACTTGGTCCTGGGCTGCAAGACCTTTCTTGTTCCTTTCCCTCTCCTGGGAAAGGCCACCTAGAGAGACATCCAGGGGAGAAAGAGAGCCCAGCTCCAGTCCTAACGACCCTGTGACCTCGACCAAATCCTCTCTTTCTTTCTTTCTTTCTTTCTTTCTTTCTTTCTTTCTTTCTTTCTCTCTTTAGATTATTATATAGACACAGAGAAATTGAGAGAGGAGGGAGAAGTAGAGAGAGAGAGATAGGGACACCTGCAGCCCTGCTTTACCCCTCATGAAGCTTTCCCCTTGCAGGTAGGGACCACGGGCTTGAACCTGGGTCCTTGCGTACTATAATGTGAGCACTCAACCAGGTGTGCACCGCCTGGCCCCAACTAAGGCTCTTCTTAGTTCTCAGTCTCTCCAGCAATAAGAATGGAAGGTGGCAGCTTCCACACTTACATTCTGATGCCTTTAGCGCAGGAATCTTATGAAACCCATTGGGGGTGGGGGCCACTTTTGCCTGGTCCCCTCATCCATCCTGCTATGCTCACAGTACACATATACCCCCTGATAACCTCCAAGTTGAAGGGAAAACAGTTTGGAGATCACTTGAATGATACTAGCATAACAGATAGGACCCACACTGCCTGGATTCAAATCCAACTCCCACAGCTTCTGAGCCATTGACTCTTTCTGCCTCGGTTTGCTCATCTATAAGATGGGGCGATGTCATTGTGGGGAGGAGTCAGACATATCAACTACGTGACCAGTGCTTGACACATACTAGGTACTCGCCAAATGCTCACTGTGTATTCACTCCAGGGTTGTGCATCTTCGCTTGCCCTCCTCCTTACCAGCATCACCCCTGGCCCTCCGGGTGGCCTGGGTGTGTAACCTGGGATCCTAAGAGCCACAGTGGGGCCACCCAGGCTGTGGGGAGGGGGAACAGGTTGGCCAGGCAAGCTGAGCCAGCTAGACTGACATGCACTTTGCCACCTTACAGAACCCCATCATCACCCAATTCTTCCCTACCCTGCTGCTGTGGTGCTTTTCAGCTCTGCTCCCCACCATCGTCTACTACTCTGCCTTCTTTGAAGCTCACTGGACACGGTGAGTCGTGCACCGCACCTCCCCGGGGCCTCTCCCAGGTGTACACTCATCCTCTGGGCAACCCTTTGCCCTTCACACTCCCCGAGTCAGCCCCCCTTCCTTTGGGGTGCTCTTCCCACCCCAACTCCCCAACCTGTCCCTGTGCCCCAATTCAGCTCCGGGGAGAACCGGACCACCATGCACAAGTGCTACACCTTCCTCATCTTCATGGTGCTGCTCCTGCCCTCTCTCGGGCTGAGCAGGTGAGTCTCAAGCAGAGGATGGGCCAGGAGCCAGAGTCGGGTACTGCAGGATTTGGGGGGTCAGTTGTTGTGGTGGTGGTCTGGTGTCGGGCTGCACCGCGGAGAAGAGAGTGGACGTCCAGAGCAAAGGGGTACACAAATCTTTATTATAGGATGGGGGGGGGGTTGGTTCAGACCACGTGGAGCCAGCCGGCAATGGCCGTCCCCACTACCTGACCACGGGGAGAGAGAAGGGGGCGAGATCTGAGAGAGGGGGAGCTGAGAGCCCAGAGAGGGGGGGGTGAGGGGGCTTTTTATTGAGCGACAACCAGGGGTGAGACAACCAGGGGTGACGTATGGGGCCAGGATTGGTTGAAGGGGGCACTGCTAGGATTTCGCTGGGCGTAGTAAAACCTAGGGGCGGAGACTGCATCAGAATAACTCCTCAGCAAGTCAGTTTAGGCTTCCTCCTTGCCTGAAGAACTGGGGGCACAGACCGCAAGTGGGGGTGTCCCCAGAGGTTCATGAGTGGGACTTCCCCTCCTCTGGCACTCCCCATCACACCTCTCCTCCTACGCGCTTCCCTCCAGCCTGGACCTCTTCTTTCGCTGGCTCTTTGACAAGAAATTCTTGGCTGAGGCGGCCATTCGGTTTGAGTGAGTAGTGACAGGCCCCCGGGGTGGAGGCCCACTGGTGGGGGTGGGTGTGCCTGATGCTCATGGCTAATCCCCACACACTGGGAATCTCATGGGTCAGTGTACGGGTGGGTGTGGCAAAGCTTCCACTCCTGAGAGGACAGGGAGGGGGCTCGCACCTCTGAAGATTGTACCCACGGTGTGTACAGGGGAGAGGCCCTCAGGCCTGCATTGGGGCTCGCTCTTTGGGCACTTCTGTCTAGGTTCTGAGGCCACCCTCGAGGTGTATCGGGTCTTAGGGACCCTCACTAGGGTGGATCTCCATGGGGACCTCTGGAACTAGTATTCCTCGACTATGGGGGTCTGGGGTTCCACTAACAAGGTTTGGAGGTGTTTGTAGTGAGATTTGGGAGATAACATGAAGGTTCCTGTAGGTGTCCCTGAAGGTCCTTGGAACGCACACTCTTGAGTAGCTCCGGAAGGTTCTTGAAGTGTCTTCTGGGGGACTTTGGGGCTCACATTTTGGAGTGTTCTGGAATACAGGAACATCTCTGAAGTCTCAGGCTTATTCAGAGACACGACTGTAGAGCTTGTTATGGGGTTGTCTTCTCTGTGAGTCCCTAAGGGGGTACCTTGTTGGGGGGAAGGGCACACCATGGCTGTGCAAGTAGGAGTCTTATACATTTGGGGTGAGAGCCTAGTGTTTCATGAATGGAGTTGGGGTGGTGGGGGAGAAGTTCCTGCATCTGAGGCATTGGCAAAGCTTGTGTGTCGCCCCCCCCCCCCCCACACACACACACACACACACTTACTTGGAAGCTGGCTGGGGAAGGACTCTGAGTCTGGTGTTCTGGAAGGTTTCTGAGCTTACTCTTTGAGAGCAGCTCTGAGTTAAGCTTGGGGAGTGGGGGAAAAGAGTATGTCCTGGGGCTCACATTCTTGGTCTCTGGTGTCTAGCAGGGGTTATCTGTGGAGATCTGGGGTGTGATGTCCTGAACACTTGGGGTATCTCGAACACTCTTCCCACAGGTCTTCCCAGGTAACCTCAGTGTGTACCTTGAGGTTGCTTGTGGGGGGCCTTCCTTTGGAGGTGTCTGCTTTTGACAGGATTGTGTGTGGCCAGGGCTTTGAGGGCTGGGCTGGGGTGACCTTTCCAAGGCACTTTGGGGTGAAGGTGTGGTGAGCATCCCATTGCTAACATGCAGGCGGCCAGTGGGGGGTGCCCCTAGGGGTCAATACTGGAGCGCCTGATGCCCACAGGTGCGTGTTCCTGCCCGACAACGGCGCCTTCTTTGTGAACTACGTCATCGCCTCCGCCTTTATCGGCAACGCCATGGACCTGCTGCGCATCCCGGGCCTGCTCATGTACATGATCCGCCTCTGCCTGGCACGCTCAGCTGCCGAGAGGCGCAACGTGAAGCGGGTACGGCCGCTTACAGCGGCGGTGGCCACACAGCGCCCCCTGGCGGGCAAAACTAGACGCAGCAACTGTGGGGCTCGGGTGCTGTGGTAGGGCCTCAGTTTTCCTATTCATACAACAGTGGTTCAGCATAGATAGCCCAGAAGGCTTCCTTCCACTTCTGCCAGCCTAGAGTTCTGCAAAGGGAGTGGGGGAGGTATGGGTCCCCACACATAGAGTTCCTCTCCTGACCCCACACTAGGGCTCTGGGTATCCCACTGTCAGGTGCACAAACCCTGTCCCTTTGCCTCCACCTGCCGGCCTTGAAAGCCTAACCCCTTGTCCTGTCACTTACCCACCCTGCCATCCTCTCAGCCGCAGCTCCTGCCTCCCCCTGCATCGCCCTGCCCTACCCCAGACATTGGTTTCTCAACCCGGAGGTTATTTCCTGCTCCCCTCCCTGAGCCACCCTCCTGCCCATCTCCCCCCCAGCATCAGGCCTACGAGTTCCAGTTTGGCGCAGCCTACGCCTGGATGATGTGCGTCTTCACGGTGGTTATGACCTACAGTATCACCTGCCCCATCATCGTGCCCTTCGGTAGGCACCGCCGCGCCGGGACCTGGGCCCTGCTCGGGGGGACCCAGGACCTCACCCACTCCATTCCAGTAAGGCAGGCCGCCCCGAGTGGACAGGGCCCCGGCTGGGAGACCGGCCCCTCAGGCCTCCCGCCCGGTTCCTGGCTCAATCTGGGGCCTGGCCTGGGGGGGGGGGTGGAGGGGGAGACCATCTCAGCTCAGGTTGGAGCCAGCCATTGTGCTGGGGCCCCAGATAGAATCACCTCAACAAGGTCACAGCCATCAACACTAATGCTCAGACACCCCATGTAGCCACTGACACGTTCACACACTCCTACTCAGGACCCATAGCTACATGCGTACACAGTCCTGTAAGCTCAGGAAAGGCATTTGGTTTTCAGAGCAAGATGGGGTCCTTAGCCCTTGTGGAGATGCCCTACTAATGCTAGCTGAGCGGCCTAGGCAAATCCCTCTTCCCTCTGCAGAAATCCAGCCAAGTTTCTCGTCAACTCTTGTTCCTTATGTTAATCTCTACTCCCCCATGGCCCCCTAACCGCCCTGGTTACTATCATAGACTCCAAACTAGCCTTGTCATATGAAAGCTCCCCTCCCCTCAGCCTCTAGGCAAATAGAATTAACCACCTAGTCTATGCTCATCTGTCTAGGGACAGAAATAAGACAAAAGCAACATGAGTTTCTGTCAAGAGGATGTCTGTTGGTCCAGATGAATGAGTCTCTGGTAGAATTCCTAGCCTGGGGCTGAAGCAGAGCTAGGGCTACAGTTCTAGGCTCCTGCACGGGCAGCTAGGGGTCCCATCCTACACAGGGATGGGGTAGGAAGAGGCAGAGCAGCTCCTCAGTGACCTCAGAAAGACCGGGACAACCTGTGACAGATGAACCAAGGTCCCATGGTGCTGGTTCCAAAGTCAGGGCCCATGTGGCTTCCCCCAGGGCTCATGTACATGCTGCTGAAGCACCTGGTAGACAGGTACAATCTCTACTACGCCTACCTGCCTGCCAAGCTGGACAAGAAGATCCACTCAGGAGCTGTGAACCAGGTGGTGGCTGCCCCCATCCTCTGCCTCTTCTGGCTGCTCTTCTTCTCCACCATGCGCACGGGTGAGGCCCAACCCCACCCTCGGGACTGGGTGGGGTGCGGAGGAAGCCCTCACCGGAGTCAAGAGCAGACACAGGAGGAATTTTTTAAAAAATATCATTTATTATTTTGATGAAATAGAAATAGATCAGAGCACTGCTCAGCTTTGGCTTTTGGTGGCACTGGGGATTGAACTTGGGACCTCAGAGCCTTAGGCATGAAAGTCTTTGTGCATAACCACTGTACTGTCTCCCCAGCCCCAGGAGGGCTCTTGATTTCAAAGTTCTGCAGGCAGGAGGCCTAGGCCAGGCCACAGCAGCTGGAAGCCTGCGTGTGCGTTCAGGTGGAAGCAACAGTGTGGGGTATTGGAGCTTGTCAGGGAGGGTGTAGCAAAGAAGCAGCTCTCTCCTTTTTTTTTTTAAGTTTTAGCTGTGTTTACTATATATGAGGGAGAGAGCGTTTTACAGGAAGGAGAGAGAAGCAAACCAGAGCCCCTCTCCAGTCTATATCGTGTTGAGGACCAAACTGGGAAGCCCAGTTTGGGAACCCCGGGCACTGTGAGTCCAGTGCTCTATCATTTGAGCCAGTGACTCTGTTCTTTGTCTCCCCTCTCCCCGCCCCCCATGGACACCAGGGTTTCTAGCCCCCACGTCCATGTTCACATTTGTGGTCCTGGTCATCACCATCGTCATCTGCCTCTGCCACGTCTGCTTCGGACACTTCAAATACCTCAGTGCCCACAACTACAAGGTGGGGGGCGAGGGATCAAGGTGGTGGCTGAGGGCTGCAGCTTAAGGGTGGAGGGGGGCAGGGAGGACTTGGAGACCAAGGGCAGGGGTGATGGGATGCCAGAGGGTGTGGGGTCAGCACTGTAGCTGAGGGCTGAAGCGTCCTCCCACACACACACCCTAACTCATCCTGGGCCCCTCAAGATCGAGCACACAGAGACAGATACCGTGGACTCCCGAAGCAATGGACGCCCCCCCACTGCTGCGGCTGTCCCCAAATCTGCGGTGAGTGCTCCGATTCACCAGATAGCTGGGGTCCCATTGGCACTCCAGTCCTTTTCTGGATGCTCCCTCTCCCCGGGGTGGAAACAATTGCCTTCTCTGGGGGCCAGAGGGGGACTGAACCCCACTGCAGATGCCGTGCTATCCCACCTACCCCTGACCACCAAGAGCAGACCCCACTCTGATATGCACCCCTGTGTTCTCCTGCAGAAATACATCGCTCAGGTGCTGCAGGACTCAGAGGTGGACGGGGATGGGGATGGGGGTCCCGGGAGCTCGGGGGACGAGCCCCCGTCGTCGTCCTCCCAGGATGAGGAGCTGCTGATGCCGCCTGACGGCCTCACAGACACGGACTTCCAGTCTTGTGAGGACAGCCTCATAGAGAATGAGATTCACCAGTAAGGGAAGGGGGGGCCCTGGAGGCCACGCCCCGCCCCATCCCACCCACCCCCCACGGACACTAAAACTACGCTAATAATTTATTAGAACTAAAGCCCTTTCTTCCCCCCACGCCCTGCTTTCATTAAGGTATTTAAACCTGGGGGTTTCACTGCTCTCCCCCACCCTGGAGGGAGGGAAGGAACCCCCAACCTCAGTGAGGAGAGCCCCGAGCCGGCCCCGGGGCAAAGGGGGGTGTGGACACAGGTTTCCCCTCCAGATCAGTGCCCCCCAGGCTAGTAATGAGGTCAGGAGAAGGTTAATGAGAGCCAAGAGGGGTGCCTGGTGCCATGGCTGGAGACCTGGGGGGGGGGGGGGGACAGGCCAATCAGGGGCTGCCTACCCCCTCAGTTATGTTCCCCCCCACCCACCCCCTTTGGGACTTGACCCTCCAGGGAAGTGGAGCCCCTAGCCAGGAATTGGGAGGGCATGCCAAGTGGGAGGAAGAATCCCACCTGAGTAGGAGGCAGGTGACCTGGGGTTAGGGGGTGGGCATGACTGACACTGGAAAATGGGTTTTTGCACTGTTTTTTTTTTTTTCCTTTAAAATAAAAATTAAAAAAAAATGCTCTAGGGTATCTGAATTGGATTTGTGCCACGTCCCTGAACATGTGGGCAGGAAACCACACAGCTCTGTCTCTGGAAGACCTGTTCAGAGGCCCTACATAAACCCTGACCAGGAGACTCCTACAAAGCCTTTGTTTCCCTGTCTGGGAGAAGAGAATGTGACAGGAGGGGTCATCATCTGTGTTCAGAGGTCATTCCTACCTCCATTATATCCACTCATATCTGTCTGTCCCCGTCCCCAGTCCTCGGGGAGTTGTGATGCAGTGGCTACAGCACAGAACTTGCAAGCATGAGGATCCAAGTTCTAACCCCCATATCACGTGCTGGAGTAACACTCCAGTTCTGTCTCTCGCTATCATTTTTTTATTAATGAGTGAGAGAGACAGGGATCCAGAAATGACTTTGGGACAGGGATCAAACTCAAGACCCCACATCAGCAAGTCAGATACTCTACTCAGTGTGCTTAAGCCTAGGAAAAAATTAAGTTGGGATTCAGGCGGTAGCGCAGTGGTTTAAGCACATGTGATGCAAAGCGCAATGACCCCAGTTCGAGCCCTCGGCTCCCCACCTGCAGGGGAGTTGTTTCACAAGTGGTGAAGCAGGTCTGCAGGTGTCTGTCTTTCTCTCCCCTTCTCTGTCTTCCCCTCCTCTCTCCATTTCTCTCTGTCCTATCTAACAACAGCATCAATCAATAACAACAACAATAATAACTATAACAACAATGAAAAACAACGGCAACAAAAGGGAAAATAAGTAAATAAACAACAACAAAAAAAAGTTGTGGGGCCACCCAGACCAGAGGAACAAGGACACAGGCCCACTTTTCTGGAGAACCACACATGTGGGTACAGGGATTTTTGGAGAAGGAAGATGCACAAAGCCATAAGTTCCACGTTGGCCAGGGCAGGAGACTGACTGGAGGACAATTCCAGGAGGGCTGCTTCCAGAAAGGGGTTCTGAAGAGATGGGACACTGCGGTCAGGTGGTGGTGCACCCAGTAGAGTGCACACATTACCACACTCAAGGAACCTGGTTCAAGCCCCGGTTCCCACCTTTAGGGGTTGGGGGGAGCATCACAAGCAGTGGAGCAGAACTACAAGTGTCTCTCTTCTCTGTTTATCTTTCCCTCCATCTCACCTTCTAGCAACTGTGTATGTGTGTATATATATATATATATATATATATATATATATATATATATATATATATATATATATATGTAGGCACAGTCATTGGGCCAAATAGTGTCATTATTTGTTTTTTGAGTGTATTATTTGAGAGTTTATTGAGTATTCGGGATTAGGCTAAATGCCTTACATGCTTTCAAATGTTTATCCCTCAGAAAGCTCCCTGGACAGCCCTGGGTTGGCTTTGAGGATCCCACAAGATAATACTTAAGTGCTCCTTTGGCCCAGTGCCTAGTACAAGATAAACCTCGGATCTACTCTGATTAGCACTGTGACTACAGCTATGGCCAAGACTGATAGTCATTAGCTAACAGTAATACAAAGCAGGGGTGGTTTTCCTTATTTTGTAGGTGACACAGGTTCGGGGAGAGCCTGGGGCTTGCCAGTGATCACAGGTCTGGGAGGGAGGAAGCTGGGGAAGACCCTTAGGAACATACTAGTGACCCAGCAGTGTGGCCCTAGCTGACCTGTCCCCAGGAATGCCCCCAGCACTCCCCAAAAAGTCCCCTGTGTTCCAGGCAAATCCATTCCCTCCCTCCCTCCCTCCCTCCCTCCCTCTCTCTCTCTCTCTCTCTCTCTCTCTCTCTCTCTTTCTTTCTTTCTTTCTTTCTTTCTTTCTTTCTTTCTTCATGGTGCCAGAGATTGAATCCAGGATCTTTAACTTTTAAAAATTTCATTTATGGGGGAGTCGGGCTGTAGCACAGCAGGTTAAGTGCATGTGGTGCAAAGTGCAAGGACCAGCATAAGGATTTGGTTCGAGTCCCCAGCTCCCCACCTGCAGGGGAGTCGCTTCACAAGCGGTGAAGCAGGTCTGCAGGTGTCTGTCTTTCCCCTTCTCTGTCTCCCCTGTCTATTTCTCTCTGTCCTATCCAACAATGGCGACATCAATAACAACAACAATACAGCAATGGGAGTTGGGCAGTAGCGCAGCATGTTAAGTGCACGTGGTGCAAAGCGCAAGGGCCAGCATTAAGGATCCCGTTGGAGCCCTGGCCCCCCACCTGCAGGTGAGTGCTTCACAGGTGGTGAAGCACTATCTTTCTCTGCCCCTCTCTGTCTCCCCCTCCTCTCTCCATTTCTCTCTGTCCTATCCAACAACGAAAATAATAATAAATCCAAAAATAATAATAAATACAACAATAAAACAAGGGCAACAAAAGAGAATAAATAAATAATTTTAAAAAATGAAATAATTACAACAATAAAACAAGGGCAACAAAAGGAAATAAATTAAAATATATTAAAAATTTTTTATTATATATATATATTTTTTTCTTCATGGTGCCAGAGACTGAATTCAGGATCTTTAACTTTTAAAAATTTTATGGGGGGAGTCAGGCTGTAGCACAGCAGGATAAGTGCATGTGGCACAAAGTATATATACATATATATATATATATATATATATATATATATATGTATATATATATATCCATCCCCGTCCTTCACTCAGGGAAAACCAGAATATCACTCTGGCAGAGAAAAACCTCATACATGCAAGTCGGGTGCTCTACCTGCTCCACCACCTCCCTGACCACTAAATTGAGGGTTCTCCATATAGCAGAACTGAACCACAACTTTTTAAAAAAACATTTTATGTATTTAGAGACAGAGAGATTGAGAGGGAAGGGGACGATAGGAAGAGAGACACCTGCAACACTGCTTTACTGCTTACAACGCTTTCTCCCTGCAGGTGGGGACTGGGGACTTAAACTTGGCTCTTTGCATGTGGTAACATGTGCTCAATCAGGTGCCCTGTCACTTGGCCCCTGGCTTGGTTTTTGGATGAGAGAGACAGCAAAGCACTGTTTTTGCTTCTCCCATGGTATGTGGTTCCATACCAGGGATGGAACCCAGATTCCTATGAGTGAAGTGGGCACTCATCACCAAGCCACATCCCCAGCCCTCCTCCAGTCAAATCCTATCCAACTTACAAGACACAACTCAAAGATTTATCTCCTCTAAGAAATATGCATGGCTCTGGAAAGGGTACAGTGGATTAAGCTTTGGACTCTCAAGCATGAGGTCTTGGCATTGCATCCTTGGCATGGAATGTGCTGGAGCGATGTTCTGGTTCTATCCTTCAGTATCTCTCCCTCTCTCCTCTCCTGCTGCTCGCTCTCTCTCTCTCTCTCTCTCTCTCCATAAGTAAATAAATAAGGACCTTGGAGGTGGTACAGTGGATAGACCATTGGAGCCTCAGGCAAGAGGTCCTGAGTTCAACCCCAGGCATCACATATGCAAAGTGATGCTCTGGTTCTCTCTCATAGGTCGGTAGGTAGATAGATAAACAAAGGCCATTTATCCATGTAATCACACAATCTTTGTATGCTGCATGCGCAGCAGGAATCCAGTTGCCATGCACAAGGACCTGGGTTCAAACCCCCAGAATTCACTTGCAGGGGGGAAGGATCATGAGTGAAAAAGCAGTGTTGCAGGTGTCTTTCCCTATCTCTCCATTCCATCTCAATTTCTTTTTTTTTTTATATTTATTTATTTATTCCCTTTTGTTGTCCTTGTTTTATTGTTGTAGTTATTATTGATGCTGTCATTGTTGGATAGGACAGAGAGAAATGGAGAGAGGAGGGGAAGACAGAGGGGGAGAGAGATAGACAGCTACAGACGCTTCACCGCCTGTGAAGCGACTCCCCTGCAGATGGGGAGCCGGGGGCTGGAACTGGGATCCTTCCGCCGGTCCTTGTACTTTGCGCCACGTGCGCTTAACCTGCTGCTCTACTGCCCGACTCCCTCCATCTCAATTTCTATCACTATCCAGTAAATAATTTTTTTTTTTAAGAAAAAAGGGAAGGTGGGGAAATAACCATAAGGAATAATGGAGTTGTGTAGGCACTGAGCCCCAGTGAGAACCCTGGTAGCCAAAAAAAAAAAAACAAAAACAAACAGAAGGACTGTGAAAATAGCTCACTTTCACTTGGATTATGCATCTGCTTCATCGTGTGCATGGAGTAAACTTCAGTGCTGCGGAGTCTTTCTCTAGCTAGCTAGCTATCTGAAAAGGTCAGCCTGAAGCAGTAAAGCCCCAGGAATAACAACAGAGTTTCCAGCTCTGTGCTGAGTGGAGCAAAGGATCTCAAAGGTGCTGTGGAGCTAGAGAAGCTGCTCACTGGTCAGAGCACAAGCCTTCCCGAACAAGCAGCTCAGCTTGAAACTCCGCCACCACATGGGAGTGCCCCAGCTCCTGGAGACACTACAGCTCTGTGGTGTCTCTCCGTCTCTTTGTCTTGCCATATCTTTCTCTAAGTAAAAAAAGCTGGCCTGGCAGCAGTGAAATTATACCTGCCTCAGACCCCAACTCCACACGGAGAAGAAAAGATAGAATGGTGGAAGTGCAGAAGAGGAAAGTGGTCACAGGGCAGGGATTAGACAGCATAATGGTTATGCAAAGATACTCTCATGCCTGAGGCCCTAAAGTCCCGGGTTCGTTCCCCCACAGCTGGAGCTGAGCAGTGCTCTGGTAAAAAAAATGGGTACAGCAAACCCCCAAGTCCGCTGCACTGCTCTCCCCCACAACCCCCAATCCCTTCTCTCTTTTGTCATCACTTCTGTTTCAGGTTGACTTTTCAGATAGAGACATAGGGGCTGGGATGTGGAACACTAAATAGAGTGCATGTTACCATGCACAAGGACCCAGGTTCAAGACCCTTTCCCCACTTGCAGGGGAAAGTTTAATGAGTGGTAAATTAGTGCTGCAGGTATCTTTCTTTAGCTCACCCTTTATTTTTTTCTGCCTCCAGAGTTATCACTGGGGCTTAGTGCCTGCACCATGAATCCACTGCTCCTGGAGGCCATTTTTCCCCTTTTCTTGCCCTTGTTGTTTATAGTTGTAGTTACTGTTTTTGCCGTAGTCATTGCTGAATAGAACAAAGAGACATAGAGAAAGGAGGGAAAGAAAGAGAGGGGAGAGAAAGACAAACACCTGCAGACCTGCTTCATCACCTGTGAAGCGACCCCCCTGCAGGTGGGGAGCTGGGGGCTCAAACTGGGATCCTTAAACAGGTCCTTGGGCTTTGTGCCATATGCACTTAACCCACTGCGCTACTGCCCAGCTCCCTCCCTCACCCTTTCTATCTCCCCCTTCACTCTCAATTTCTCTCTGTCTCTATCAAAAAGAAGGATTTTTTTAAAAAATTTTTTATTATTATTTTTTTCTTTTCTGATTTTTTTATTGGGGAATTAATGTTTTAATTCAACATTAATTCAACATTTTAATTCAACATTCAACAGTAAGTACAACAGTTTGTACATGCATAACATTCCCCAGTTTCCCATATAACAATACAACCCCCACTAGGTCCTCTGAATCCTTCTTGGACCTGTATTCTCCCCACCCACCCACCCCAGAGTCTTTTACTTTGGTGTGATACGCCAATTCCAGTTCAGGTTCTACTTGTGTTTTCTTTTCTGATCTTGCTTTCCAACTTCGGCTTGAGAGTGAGATCATCCCATATTCATCCTTCTGTTTCTGACTTATTTCACTCAACATGAATTTTTCAAGGTCCATCCAAGATTGGCTGAAAACGGTGAAGTCACCATTTTTTACAGCTGAGTAGTATTCCATTGTGTATATAGACCACAACTTGCTCAGCCACTCATCTGTTGTTGGACACCTGAGTTGCTTCCAGGTTTTGGCTATTACAAATTGTGCTGCTATGAACATATGTGTACACAGATCTTTTTGCATGGATATATTGTGTTCCTTAGGCTATATCCCCAGGAGAAATTGCAGGGTCATAAGGTAGGTCCATTTCTAGCCTTCTGAGAGTTCTCCAGAATGTTCTCCACAGAGGTTGGACCAATTTACATTCCCACCAGCAGTGCAGGAGGGTTCCTTTGACCCCACACCCTCTCCAGCATTTGCTGCTGTTACCTTTTCTGATGTATGACATTCTCACAGGAGTGAAGTGGTTTCTCGTTGTTGTCTTTATTTGCATTTCTCTGACAATCGTTTTCATGAGTTTCTCGGCCTTTTGGATCTCTTCTGTGGTGAATATTCTGTCCATGTCCTCCCCCCATTTTTGGATGGGGTTATTTGTTGTCTTGTTGTTGAGGTTGGCAAGCCCTTTATATATGTTGGTTATTAACCTCTTGTCTGGTGTATGGCATGTAAAGATCTTCTCCCATTCTGTGAGGGGTCTCTTGGTTTGGGTAGTGGTTTCTTTTGCTGTACAGATGCCTTTTAATTTGAGGTAGTCCCATAGGTTTATACTTGCCTTAGTCTTCTTTGTAATTAGATTCGTGTCATTGAAGATGTCTTTAAAATTTATGCGGAAAAGAGTTCTGCCAATATTTTCTTCTAAGTATCTGATAGTTTGTGGTCTAACATCCAAGTCCTTGATCCACTTGGAATTTACTTTTGTATTTGGTGAAATACAGTGATTCAGTTTCATTCTTCTGCATGTTTCAACCCATTGTTTCCAACACCATTTGTTGAAGAGACTCTGGTTTCCCCATTTAATAGTCTGAGCCCCTTTGTCAAAGATTAGATGTCCATAGGTGTGGGGGCTCACTTCTGGGCTCTCAATTCTATTCCACTGGTCAGTGTGTCTATTCATGTTCCAGTACCAAGCAGTTTTGATGACAACGGCCCTATAATACAATTTGAGATCTGGGAGTGTGATACCTCCGGTTCTGTTCTTTTTTCTCAAGATTGTTTTTGGCAATTCTAGGTCTTTTCTGGTTCCAGATAAACATTTGTAGCATTTGTTCTAGTCTCCTAAAAAATGTGCTTGGCATCTTGATGGGGGAATAAATTTTTAAAAAAGAAAAAGAAAGGAAAAATGGCTACTGGGAACTTTGGATTTGTAGTGTGTGCATTTCACCAGGTGTACCATTGCCTAGCCCACTTTGGATTCATAGTAAAGGCACTGAGCCGCAACGATAACCTTGACGGCAATAACAAAACTGACATAGCTAGCAGTGGGGGCTAGCTATGAACCTGGGTCACACACAGTATGGCAGGCACCCTCCCAGGCGAGCTGTCTCCTTGGCCCCACCTCACTTCTGCCCTTATAGCTGAGACCAGCAGAACACAATGAACAGGAGCCAAGACTTTCAGTTTTTTTATTATTATTATTTTTAATTTTATTTATTCCCTTTTGTTGCCCTTGTTGTTTTATTGTTGTTGTCGTCGTTGTTGGATAGGACGGAGAGAAATGGAGAGAGGAGGGGAAGACAGAGAGGGGCAGAGAAAGATAGACACCTGCAGACCTGCTTCACCGCCTGTGAAGCGACTCCCCTGCAGGTGGGGAGCTGGGGAACCTGGATCCTTATGCCGGTCCTTGTGCTTTGCGCCACCTGCGCTTAACCCGCTGCGCTACAGCCCGACTCCCGACTTTCAGTTTTAATTCTCACTCAGCTACTGCTTGGCCCTTGGCCCTTGTATCAAAAAAAAAAAAAAAAAAAATCCCCTTTTTTTTTTGAGACAAAGGGAAATTCCTGTTTTTCTTTATGCTCACAACACACTCGGGGGAGGGGTGGTTCTTATACCAATCACATGAACTCTCGGTGGTTGGAGGAGAAGGAGAATCCTTCAGTTCCATTCAGCGGTGACAGGATCAACCAGGAGTTAATGTCAGAGCCACAGGAGGAGGGCTTAGTCTGCAGGTGGGGAGCTGGGGGCTGGAACTGGGATCCTTATGCCGCTGGTCCTTGCGCTTTGCACATGTGCGCTTAACCTGCTGCGCTAGCGCCCAACTCCCAATAAATAAATATTTTTAAAAAATCAATTCCAGGGGAGCTGGGCGGTGGCACGGCACAGCAGATTAAGTACACATGGTGGAAAGTGCAACGATTGGCAGTAGCATCCCAGTTCGAGCCCCCAGCTCCCCACCTGCAGGGGAGTCGCTTCACAAGTGGTGAAGCAGGTCTGCAGGTGTCTTTCTCTCCCCCTCTCTCTGTCTCCCCCTCCTCTCTCCATTTCTCTCTGTCCTATCCAACAACAATGACATCAATAACAACAACGACAATAAAACAAGGACAACAAAAGGGGAAATAAAGTTTAGATAAATCAATTCCAAGTATATTAATATTAGACCATAAACTATAAATCCATAGACGATAACATGGGCAGAACACTTCATGATCTAAAGCATACTTTAGAAAAGTTTTCAAATACCTCAAGTCCAATAGCAGAGAAAACAAAAAGAAGCCAATACAACTACATCAGACTGTAAAGCTTCTGCACAGCAAAGGAAACCATCACCCAAAACAGAAAGACCCTACAGAGTAGGAGAAGATCTTTACACGCCATACATCACAGGTAAAGGACTAATAACCAAAATACATGAAGAATTCACTAAACTCAGAAAAAAGTATTTTTAATGGGGTTAAGACATTGACAGATTTCTACCAGAGGGGAAAGAGCAGAGGGCCAATAGACATATGATAAAGTGTGCAAAAGTCACTGTTTATCAAAGAAATTTAAATAAAGACAGCAATAAGATACCACTTCACACCTATGAGACTGTCATCCATTAGAAAAGACAGAAATAAATATTGATGAGGATGTAGGCGGAAAAGGAACCCTTCTGCACTATTGGTGGGAATGTAAACTTGTCCAACCCCTCTGGAAAATAGTCTGGAGTTTCCTTAAAACATAGACATGGACTCACTCTATGACCCAGCAATTTCTCTTCTGGGGATTTATCCAAAGAGACACTATGTTCATAGAAACACAATTTGTAAAAAATAAATAAGTAAATATTAAAAAGGGAGTCGGGCGGTAGCACAGTGGGTTAAGCACACGTGTAAGGATCCTGGTTCGAGCCCCCAGTTCCCCACCTGCAGGGGAGTTGCTTCATAAGCGGTGAAGCAGGTCTGCAGGTGTCTATCTTTCTCTCCCCTTCTCTGTCTCCCCTCCTCTTTTGATTTCCCTCTGTCCTATCTAACAACAATGACAGCAACAACAACAATAATAATCATAACAATGATAAAACAACAAGGGCAACAAAGGGGGGAAATGGCCTCCAGGATTAGTGGATTCGTGGTGCAGGCACGGAGCCCCAGCAATAACCCTGGAGGCAAAACAAACAAACAAACAAACAAACACAATTTGTGATAAGTCAAACTTGGAAGCAACCCAGATGGCCAACAACAGGTGAGTGGCTAAGAAAGTTGTTGTGTGTGTGTGTGTGTGTGTGTATCATGGAATACTACTCGGCTATTAAAATGATGAAGTCACCTCCTTTGCCTCATCTTGGATGAAACTTGAAGGAATAATATTAAGTGAAATAAGCCAAAAAGAGAAGCACAAATACCAGATGATTTCACTTATAGGTGGAACTTAAGAAACAAGGTTAGAAAGGGGAAATACAGTGAATCTTGGACTGGGTGTGGTGTATTGCACCAAGGAAAAGAATTGTGGGGGACCAGCAGTAATGCTCGAGGCCAGGCAGTGGTGCACCGGGTTAAGCGCACATAGTGCGAAGCACAAGGATCCCAGTTCAAGCCCCCAGCTCCCCACCTGCAGGGGGGGGGGGTCACTTCACAAGTGGTGAAGCAGGTCTGCAGGTATCTATCTTTCTTTCCCACCATCTTCTCCTCCCCTCTCAATTTCTCTGTCTTATCTAAAAAATTGAGAAAAAAAAATGGCCACAGGAGCATGGATTTGTAGCACAGGCACCAAGCTCTAGTGATAACACTGGAGGCAAAAAAAAAAAAAGCAAAGAAAGAAAGAAAAGAATGCTATAAAAGGAGAAAAGGGAAGGAGTGGGGGAGGGCATTGGGGTCCTGGTGTATGATGGAAGAGAAGGGCCTAAGCTGGGGGTGAAAGTGTTTGATAGACACATACTGTGAGGAGATGAGAAATTGTATTCGTGTGTCAACTACTGTAAACCATTAGCCCTATAAGAAAATAATTTCTAAGAATATTTCAAAGAACACACACATATGGAAAAAAGAAAGAGGAAAGGAAGGAAGGAAGGAAGGAAGGAAGGAAGGAAGGAAGGAAGGAAGGAAGAGTAGCAGTATCATATCTTTGAACTGTTGTAAGGATGAAACAAGTCAGAAGTTCTTAGCCCAGAATTGAACACATAGTATTAACAGTAATTAATATTTCTTCTCTCTATCTTTCTTGTTGCTGCTCTTGCTGTTGTTGCTACTAGTGGTGTTCCAACCACATGGGCACAACTCCATTGCTCCTCCAGCAGGTGGGGGCTGGGGGTTTGAACTCAGATCCTTGCACACTGTAACACATGTACTCAACTGGGTGTACCACCACCACCACTCAGGCACACACACACACACACACACACACACACACACACACACACACCACCCAGCCCCACCCCTAAATATCTTTTTTTAAGGACAGAGCAGAGGCAGACAGGGCTCCACAGAGCAGGCAGGCAGTGATGGATGTTCTTACAGGGAAGTCTGCACAGAGGAGTGGCACTGAGCGGGGACTGGAAAGGCAAATGGGACTGAACCCAGTGGGTATGGTGCACGTGTGGAGTCGGGAAGGGTCGGGCTAAGTGCAGAGAATCTGAGGCAACTGAGGAAGCAAAGCAGCTGGGTTGGTTGGAAGATGGGAACTAGGCCCAAGTGTGTCAGGCTGGCAGGCTGACCCTGAGACCCCAGGTTGAGCACACAAGTTACCAGGACTCCTGCAGGGAGGGAAGCTTCACTAGTAGTGAAGCAGTGTTGCAGGTGTCTCTCTTTCTCTCTCCCTCTACCCTCTGTATTTCTCTCAGGCCTATCAGAATAACTTACTAACTAAATAAATAATAACAAATAAATAAGAAAATAGCTGTTAAAAATGTGCCGCCTGCCCCCAAGAATCTCACTGCTATTGGAGAGTTCTGGGCAGGTGGGGGTGGGGTGGGAAGTCTCTCCTCTCTCTTTCCCCCCTGAACCTTCAACTGCCAAGCACTATGCTCTCTACCAGCAAGATGTTCACCGAAGGTTGGTGTGATACCTGTTTCCTGTTCCCTCACCTCTGTGGGCAAGGGCTTACACCAAGGAAGGGGCCCTGTGCCCTGGTGACTCCATCAGACAGGACACCCACCCTGAGCTAAAACAGCCCCTCCCCTGACAGTTTGTTGGGGGTGGGAGTGGGGGGTTGACTGGCTGCTATCGGTCAACCCTGCAGGAGCCCTTCCTCCAAATTTCTGCTGAACAGTCAGAGTCAGGGGGAACAGAGGGGTCATCAGAAAAATAAAAAATCAAGGAACAGGAAGGACCTCCCCATAGCTACAAAAACAGGCCCCTGGACTCAGAAAGGCCAGGCCCAAGGAAGGCTGCAGGAGCAGGCCTAGACCAAAACTCAGGACCTGGGGAGATGGCTGGAGAAGGAGAGAGAAGCTGGACAGAGCTGACCTGTTCTGGGAAGTAGGCAGTTAAGTAGTTGGGGGGCAGCCCCCCAGTTCCCTCACATCCCCTAGCAGGGCAGCTGGCTTCTGCTCTAAGGCATCAGCTGTTGCCACCCACCCACCCACCACACCCGCAACTTTTTATCTCTTCACCATCTGTCTGCCTGACTGTTGAAAGTTGAGGTCTAGCCCTAGGAGATCCCAAACCCTGTCCTTGCTTTTCCAAAGTTCCCTAACTCAGCTGCATCTTCTGTACCCAATTCTGAAATCGCAGCCACCAACCTGCAGTCTCCATCAGAGCTGAGAGCCCATGTGATGGGGAAACAGGTGATGTATCTAGGACAAGACACCTTTCCATTTATATGTATTTATTAATTTTGTAGAGACAGAGCACAACTGAGAAGGAAGGGAGAGATAGATACATAGAAAGAAAGAAAGAAAGAAAGAAAGAAAGAAAGAGAAAAAGAAAGGGACACCTTCAGCACTGCTTCCCTCCAACAGGTGGGGATTGGGGGTTTGAACCCAGATCCTTACAAGCTATAACACATGTGCTCAACTGGGTGCACCACCACCACCACTTAGGCGCGCGCACACACACACACACACACACACACACACACACACACCACCCAGCCCCACCCCTAAATATCTTTTTTTAGGGACAGAGCAGAGGCAGACAGGGCTCCACAGAGCAGGCAGGCAGTGATGGATGTTCTTACAGGGAAGTCTGCACAGAGGAGTGGCACTGAGCGGGGCCTGGAAAGGCAAATGGGACTGAACCCAGTGGGCATGGTGCACATGTGGAGTCGGGAAGGGTCGGGCTAAGTGCAGAGAATCTGAGGCAGATGAGGAAGCAAAGCAGCTGGGTTGGTTGGAAGATGGGAACTAGGCCCAAGTGTGTCAGGCTGGCAGAGTGACCCTGGGACCCCAGGTCCAGCAGTGGGTCTCAAGTTCTGCCCCTTCCCCCAAGCCCAGCTGCAGGTCACAAGCCAGAACAGGAATAGAACTAGGGTGCTTTCAAGAACTCCAGGAGAACCAGGAAAACCCTAACAAGGATGGGAGAATGGGAACAAATGGTTGTGAAGCTGGCTCTGGCTCCAAAAGTCCAGCTAAAGAGGAGTGTCACCTTCAGGGGAGGGTGCAGGGGGAGGTCACAGGCCCAATGCTCTCTCTCTCTTTTTAAAAGATTTTATTTACTTATTAATGGGAAAGATAGGAGAAGAGAGAACATGTGCTGCTAGGGATCAAACTCAGGACCTTATGCTTGAGAGTCTATACTTTATCCACTGGGCTACCTACCTCCCAGACCATAGGTGCAACCCTCTTTCTCTCATTTGGGGCAAGCTTCTAGACCCCCCTGGCCTCTGCTGCCTCTTCTGGTCTTCAGTAGTATTGCATGAACAGTCTCAGTTCTGCTGAGATCTTTTATCAACTGGAGGGAGGTAGGATACATGAACAGCCCAGGAGGTGGCACTGTAGCTTAAAAGAAAGAGGTCCAAGGTTTGAGTCCCGGCATTGAATGTGACAGAGTGATGTTCCCGCTGCTCCCCCACCTCTCTCTCTCTCTCTCTCATTAATAAATACATCTTTTAATAAATAAATACATCTTGGGCAGAGGTAGATAGCATAATGGTTATGAAAAGAGACTTTCATGTCTGAGGCCTAAAGTCTCAGGTTCAGTCCCCACCACTACCATAAGCCAGAGCTAAGCAGTGCTGTAGTAAAAAATAAATAAATAGGGAGTCGGGCGGTAGCACAACGGGTTAAGCACACGTGGCGCAAAGCAAGGACCGGTGTAAGGATACCGGTTCGAGCCCCCGACTCCCCACCTGCAGTGGAGTCGCTTCACAGGCGGTGAAGCAGGTCTGCAGGTGTCTGTCTTTCTCTCCCCCTCTCTGTCTTCCCCTCCTCTCTCCATTTCTCTCTGTCCTATCCAACAACAATGACATCAATAGCAATAACAAGAATAACTACAACAGTAAAACAACAAGGGCAACAAAAGGGAATAAATAAATATTTTAAAAGTAAATAAATAAATAATATAAAAATAAATACATAAATAAAATAATAATAAATAAATCTTTAAAAAATGAGAGAGAGAGAGAAAGGCCAGGTGGTGGTGCACCTGGTTAAGTGCCCACATTACAATGCACAGGGACCCCGGTTCAAGCCCCTGGTCCCCACCTGCAGCGGGGAAAGCTTCATGAGGGTGAAGCAGGGCTACACGTGTCTCTCTGTCTCTCTCCCTCTCTATCTCCCCCTCCCCTCTCAATTTCTCTCTGTCTCTATCCAATAATAAATTTTAAAAAATTCAAAGAAGATTGGAGAGATAGCATAGTGGTTATGCTAGACTTTCATGCCTGAGGGTCTAAGTTCCTGGGTTCAACCTACAGTACCATCATAAATCTGAAGTTGAATGGTGTTCTGATAAAAATAAATAGGGCCAGTGAAATAGTTCACTAGGAGAGTGTGCTGCTTTATAATGTGCATGACCTATGTTTGAAACCGGCCCCCCACTGTATTGAAGGAAGCTTCTGAGCTTTGGTCTCTCTCCGTGTGTGTGTGTGTGTGTGTGTGTGTGTGTGTGTTGTCTCTGTCTTTAAAACTTATAATAAAGGGGCCTGGGTTGTGGCACACCTGGTTAAGCACACATGCTACAATGTGCAAGGACTGGGGTTCAAGTCTCCAGTCCCTACCTGCAGGGTTAAAGTTTCAAAAAGCAGTGAAACAGTGCCGCAGATGTCTCTCTTTCTCTCTCCCTGTCTCCTCCTTCCCTTTTTACTTCTATCTGTCTTTATCCAATAAATAAATAAATAAACATTTAAAAAAGAGTAATACTCTCCATTTATACAGAAATTTTAATGTAATTTTTATTATATTTATTTATTTATTGGATAGAGATAGCCAGAAATAGGGAAAGGAGTGATAAGGAGAGAGACCTACAACAGTGCTTCACCACTCACAAAGCTTTCCTCCTGCAGGTGGGAACAGGGGACTCAAACCTATGTCCTTGCACATTGTAACATATGTGCTTAACCAGGTGTGCCACCGCCCAGCCCTTCCAATATCTTTAAAAATAACACATAGGGGCCAGGCAATACTGCAGCTGGTTAACACACATGGTGCACAGCGCAAGGAGAGGCACAAGGATCCAGGTTTGAACCCCTGACTCCCCACCTGCAGTGGAGTCGCTTCACAGGCGGTGAAGCAGGTCTGCAGGTGTCTTTCTCTCCCCCTCTCTGACTTCCCCTCCTCTCTCCATTTCTCTCTGTCCTATCAAATGACAGCAATGACAACAATAATAATAACACAACAATAAACAACTAGGTCAACAAAAGGGGAAAAATGGCCTCCAGGAGCAGTGGATTCATGATGCAGGCACCAAGATGAAGCAATAACCCTGGAGGTAAAAAAAATTAATGAAATAAATAATAATAATAATAGGGGAGGCCAGCTGGTAGTGCACCCAGTAGAGTGCACACATTACTGTGCACAAGGACCCAGGTTCAAGCAAACAGTCCCCACCTGCAGAAGGAAAACTTTACAAGTAGTGAAACAAGTCTATAGGTGTCTCCCTCCTTTTCTACCTCCCCCTCCCCTTTCAATCTCTGTCTCTATTCAAAATAAGTAAATACTCTTAATAATAAAATAATAAATAAGTAAATAAAGACATCTCCCATTAGATAAATAAATACATCTAATTCCTCCTGCCCTTGAGGAACTCAGTGTTGTGTGGGTTCCATCTGTGTCCCCTCTAAGCCACCCAGAGCCTCCCAGTTTCTATATCCATCCTCTCTTCTCCTCCTAGCTCTGGATTCCACCCATACCTGGCTCCAGCTGGCTCTTCACTTAGCTTAGACCACATCTTTCCTTCCCTGGCGCAAGTGAGCCTCCTTATCCTGGAGTCAGCTCGGCATGTGGGCATACGCAGAAAGGATGCCCAGGGATTGTGTGTGGGTTTTGCGGTCCTACCCCTCTTGTTTCTCCCTGGCCACTTTTCCTCCAAGCCCTTCCCCTATGTGGGTGGGGTGCAGGCTACAGTCCCTGTAGGGGCAGGGCTATAGAGAGGGTGTCCCTGGTCCCAGTTGCCTAGCTGACTTATCTGTCAGAAACTCACACACTTTACCGGGTAGGGCCATTCCTAAGCTGGACTTGCCCTCTTAGCAGCCGCTTGTCTTTTTTTTTTTTTTTTTTTTTTTTTTTTTTTTTTAATTTCTTTATTAGGGGATTAGTGTTTTACATTTGACGGTAAATACAATAGTTTATACATGCATAACATTTCTCAGTTTTCCACATAACAATACAACCCCCACTAGGTCCTCTGTCATCCTTTTCCAGGACCTGTACTCTCCCCTCCACCCACCCACCCCAGAATCTTTTGCTTTGATACAATACACAAACTCTAATTCAGGTTCTACTTGTGTTTTCTCTTCTGATTTTGTTTTTCAACTTCTGCCTGAGAGTGAGATCATCCCATATTCATCCTTCTGTTTCTGACTTATTTCACTTAACATGGTTTCCTCAAGCTCCATCCAAGATGGGCTGAAAATGATGAAGTCACCATTTTTTATAGCTGAGTAATATTCCACTGTGTATATAGACCACAACTTGCTCAGCCACTCATCTGTTGTTGGATACCTAGGTTGCTTCCAGGTTTTGGCTATTACAAATTGTGCTGCTATGAACATATGTGTACACAGATCTTTTTGAATGGGTGTGTTGGGTTCCTTAGGATATATCCCCAGGAGAGGAATTGCAGGATCATAGGGTAGGTCCATTTCTAGCCTTCTGAGAGTTCTCCAGACTGTTCTCCACAGAGGTTGGACCAACTGACATTCCCACCAGCAATGCAGGAGGGTTCCTTTGACCCCACACCCTCTCTAGCATTTGCTGCTGCTACCTTTTCTGACATATGACATTCTCACAGGAGTGAAGTGGTATCTCATTGTTGTCTTTATTTGCATTTCTCTGACAATCAGAGACTTGGAGCATTTTTTCATGTGTTTCTCGGCCTTTTGAATCTCTGATGAAAATTCCATGTCCTCCACCCATTTTTGGATAGCCCCCTGTCTTCTAACCTCCATTCTTTCTTCTCCCTCAAAGGCAGTCTTTGTTTCATGGTTACAGCTCTATTGATATGCAATTCATACACCATACAATCCATCCATTTAAAGTGTACAATTCAGAGTCGGACGGTAGCGCAGCAGGTTAAGCACAGGTGGTGCAAAGCGCAAGGACCAGCATAAGGATCCCGGTTCGAGCCCCAGCTCCCCACCTGCAGGAGAGTCACTTGACAGGTGGTGAAGCAGGTCTGCAGGTGTCTCTCTTTCTCTCCCCCTCTCTGTCTTCCCCTCCTCTCTCCATTTCTCTCTGTCCTATCCAACAATGGACGACATCAGTAACAACAACAACAATAACTACAACAATAAAACAACAAAGGCAACAAAAGGGAATAAATAAATTTTTTTAAATGTACAATTCAAGCCAAGAGACAGCTCACCAAGTAAGGTGCATACCTTGCCAGAAGTATGGTCCAGGTTAGAATTCTGTCATTACATGGGAGATAATATAGTACCAAAGGAAGCTCCAGTGCTATCAATGCTATGGTATTCTCTCTCTCTCTCTCTGAATGAAAAAACAACTCAGAGCAATGAAATCACACATGTGCAAGGCCCTAGCTATGCAATAAGTAAAATAAAAAATTCAATGGCTTTTGGAATATTTACAGAGGTGTGCAACCATCACCGTCCTTCAGAGCATCTTCATTAGCCCCTAAAGAAGCTTCATGCCCTTTACCCATCAACTTCTAGTCTCCCAGTGCCCTCGACAGCCATGCATATTTCTGTCTCTACTGACCTATTTGGGATACTCTTGTTTCGTTTGTTTTCGAGGTCCATCCATGCTGTAGCATGCACTAGAGCTGCCTGTTTCATTATTGGTGAATTGTTTCACTTCTTGTTTTATTTGTCCACTCATCAGCTGGTGGACATATGGGTCCTCCCCCTTATGTCCTACCATGAGCAATGCTACTGTGAATATTTGCATCCAAGTTCTTCTTTTCTCTTTATTGGGGAGATTAATGGTTTATAGTCAATAGTAAAATACAGTATTTTGTACATGTGTGATATTTCTCAGTTTTCCACGTACCGATCTAACCTCCCCCCATTCTCTTCTGCCATCATGTTCTGGGACCCACACACACCTACACCCCCAACCCCAGAGTCTTTCACTTTGATGCAGTATACCAAATTCTTGTATGATATACATAGTCATTTCTCTTTTTTATTTTTAAAATTTTTATTTTGCCATCTCCATCTGGAGCTTTACTGATCCAAAATGACTTTTTGACATAGAAAAGGAAACAGAGAGGCAGAGAGATGGGGGCAGGGGGGAAGAACCCATAGTACAGAGGCTTCCTCCAATGCAGTAGGGGTCGGGCTTGAACCTGGGCCATACACGTGCCAAAGCACTATCCAGGTGAGCTATTTTGCTGGTCCCAGTCACTTTTCTTGGGAACATCTATATGTAGAGAGAGAGAGACAGAATTGCTGGATCACACAGCAACTCCATCTTTAACTATTTGAGAAGCTGCCAGAGTGCCTGCACCACTGGGCATCCCTGACAGCAATATCTGAGAGTTCTCATTTCTCTTATCCTCACCAACACTTGCTATCATCAGTGATTTTTCTTTTAAAAATATCTTTTATTGATTACAAATGAGAGAGCGTTCCACATGAGACAGAGAGGAGAAAAGGAAGCCAGAGCACATTCTGGCACATGTAGTGCTGGGATTGAACTGGGAGTGGCAGGTATGTGAGCCCAGTTCTGTGCCAATTGAACCATTTTCCCAGTCAGACTATTGCTACTGTTGTTGTTATTTGCCAGAGCACTGCTCAGCAAATAACAAATAAATAATAAAAAAAATTAAGATCTACTTATTTATTAGCAGAAGAGAGAACCAAAGCATCACTATGAAATCAAACTCAAAGCCTCTTGCTCTTAGGTCTAATGCTTTTCCACTGTGCCACCCCCAGTGCTGAATCAGTCCTTTTGATCTTAGCTGCCACAGGGAGTGTGGAATTGGATTTCACTGTGACCTTGATGAGCTTTTCTGAGGTGACTAATGATGTTGAGCATTTTTTTCTTCATGAGACCCTCAGTAACTGGCACATGAAATTTCTATTCGAATTTACTTTTATTCACCGTAGTTACCACTGGGGCTTGGTGGCAGCACTAAGATCCACCACTTCAGCAACCATTTTTTTTTTCTCTTTTCTATTTAATTTGCTAGAACAGAGAGAAATTGAGAGGCTAGGAAGAGAAAGGGGGGGGGGGGAGAAAGAGAGACACCTGCAGGCAGGGGTAAATAGCATAATGTAATGGTTATGCAAAGAGATTCTCATGCCTGAGGCTCCAAAGTTCCAGACTCAATCCCCCATACCAGCATAAACCAGAACTGGGCAGTGTTGTGGTAAATAAATAAAAATAAATAAATAAATAAACCTACTGCAGGACTGTTTCACTGCTTATGAAGAGTCCCCCCACCCCAACAGGTGGGAAGTCGTTGTGGGGGGAGCTCAAATCAGGTGAGTCACTGCCCAGCCGTCTCCATTCTGATTATTCTCTTCTCAATCTGGCTGCTCCCTTTTTCCTGATTAAACAGGGGTGATTCTCACGGACAAGGGCATGGCGGCCCACATCTGTGACAACCGACTCAAGGCCAGCGGCCTGGGCCAGCACAACAACGCCCGCAACTTCAACAACCAGAACTATGAGGAGCTGCGTGCCGAGTGTCTGAAGAAGGGGGAGTTGTTTGAGGACCCCTTCTTTCCTGCCGGACCCCGGTCACTGGGCTTCAAGGACCTGGGTCCCTACTCCAAACGTGTGCAGAACATCGTCTGGCTGCGCCCCAGTGTGAGCAGGGCAGGGGAGGTGTGGGGGTGGGGATAGTGACACCCCAAAGCCCCAGTACCCTATCCTGACCCTGGCTGGGACAGTTCTGGACATGCTGATTCAGAACCTCCAGGGTGGCCGGGTATGCGTTCCCCAGGAAAGATGGGAGGAGGGTGTTCAGGGCACCCTATGAACTTCATTCTTATGCTGCAGCAAATCACAAGCAACCCTCAATTCATTGTGGAAGGGGCGAGCTCAACAGACATCTGCCAGGGGGTGCTTGGTGAGTGAGAAACAGTAAAACTGGTCCCAAAGAGATGGGTATGTGTCGGGGTGGGCTCCCAGAATGTCTTTTGAGGCTAGGAGGGTTGGGGAGCCTAGACTGAGACTACCCGGTCTGAGATTCTGTCCACCCCTCTAAAGAGGAGGAGATGGTGGTGAGAAAGAGGGTGGAGATGTTCCCTTCACCTGCTGTAACCTGGATCTAGGCTGGTGTATTAGTTACCCCAGAATCTGTGCCTTAAAGCAAATAGAAATACTGACTGGGCAGGGAATGGGCACACCCTGCTGAGTGTACACTTCCCGATTGCAGAACCCAGGTCTGAGACCCCAGCACAACATGGGAGGGAGAACCACACACAGCACCAGGGGAAGCTTCATCAGTGGTGGAGCAGTACTGTGACTTCTCTTCTCTCCTCTCACCCCCTTCTCTATCTCTCTCTCTCAAAATATTATTTATTCATGAGAAATAATAGGAGAGAGCAAGAATCAGACATCACTGTGGTATATGTGCTGCCGGGGATTGAACTCAGGACCTCATGCTTGAGAGTTCAATGCCTGATCCACTGCATCATCTCCCGAACCACATCTCTCTCTCTCTCTCTCTCTCTCTCTCATCTGTTTTCTAACTTCTCACTTGATAGAGTGCACACATTAGCATGCATAAGGACCCTGGGTTCAAGTCCTCACCTGCAGGGGGAAAGCTTCACAAATGGTGGAGCAGTGCTGCAGGTGTCTGCTCTCTCTGTCCCTCACTCTCTATTAAAAAGAAAGAAAAAGAGGAAAGAGAGCAAGTGACAAATGGCTTGTTGGGGTCATGCAGGCACAGAGTTCCAGTGATAATCCTAGTGGTGAAAAAAAAGAAAAAAAAGGAAGGAAGAGAGGGAGGGAGGAAGGAAGGAAGTATGGATCAACTAGGAGCTGTGGACTCATGCAAGCTTGAAGTCTCAGTGACCCCTCCCCACACACACACACACACACACACACACACAAACAACTATGGTGTCCCATCTTCTGCGAGACAGGAATTTGGAAGCAGATCTTGACTGTGTCACCCAACAGAAAAGGGAGAGCTATTCAGCCACAGGGCTCTTCCCTACTGCCCTCTCCCTCCCTGACTCCTGGGGCAGGGATTGGAGTAAAGTGAATCTCTCCTGGGGAGGGTCGGTAGCAGTTTCTGTGCATCTAAGATTCATGGTTCCTGGGCCCATGGGGACTTAGGGGGATGCTGAGGGGTGACCTCTGCCTGCCTCTCCAGGGGACTGCTGGCTGCTGGCCGCCATTGGGTCCCTCACCGCATACCCCAAACTGCTCCATCGCGTGGTGCCCAAGGGGCAGAACTTCAAGAAACATTATGCTGGCATCTTCCGCTTCCAGGTAAAGGGCAGTTGGAAAGCCGGGATTGCTTGTGGCACATGTCAGAGATAGAAAAGACAGAGATGGTGGGAAAGAGGGAGAAGGAAAAGAATCAAGATGTGCTTTGCAGTCTCCCCTTTGGTTCTTTTCCCTTTTGAAAACTAACATCTATTAGGGCAAGTCACCCAACTTCCAGAGAAACGTGTTCACTGAAAAAACTGTAAACAGTCCAGGCGCTGACGCAGTGGATAAAGACTCGAACGCTCAAGCATTGGTGTCCCATGTGCCAGAGTGGTACTCTGGTTCTCTCTCATGAATAAACAAGTATTGAAAAAATAGTGGGGCGGAGGGTAGATAGCATAATGGTTATGCAAACAGACTCTCCTGTCTGAGGCTCCAAAGTCCCAGGTTTGATCCTGCACACCACCAAAAGCCAGAGCTGAGCACTGTGCTAGTAAAAAAAAATTGTGTAGGAACTGGAAGTGATTATGCTTAGAAAAATAAGAAGGTGAAAGACTACTACCAGATGGTTTTACTCCTATGTGGAATGTAGAGAACTGGAGGGGGAAAAAAACTAAGTAGTAAACAAACTTGTCTTTAAGACTTGATGAGGTGGTCCAGAGGGTGGTGCAGTGGATAAAACACTGGACTCTCCAGCATGAAGTCTTGAGTTCAATCCCTAGCAGCACATGTACCAGAGTCATGTCTATTTCTCTCTCTCTCTCTCCCTCCCTCCCTCTCTCTTTCTCTCTCTCTCTCTCTCTCTCTCAATCTTCTCCTATCTTTCTCATGAGTAAATAAATAAAATCATAAAAAAAAAAAACCCTCCTATGGGCCAGGCAATAGCACGTGCTAGTCGTTAAGTTCACATGGCACCAAGTGCAAGGACTGGTGTAAGGATCCCAGTTCGAGCTCCCCACCTGCAGAGGGGTTGCTTCACAAGCGGTGAGGCAGGTCTGCAGTTGTCTATCTTTCTCTCCTCCTCTTTGTCTCCCCTCCTCTCTCAATTTCTCTCTGTCCTATCCAACAACAATGACAACACTAATAACAATAACAATGATAAATGACAAGGGCGACAAAAGGGAAAAAATAGCCTCCAGGAGCAGCAGGATCATAGTGCAGGCACCGATCCCCAGTGATAACCCTGGATGCAAAAACAAAATCAAACAAACAAAACCCTCCTATAGTTATCCAGTGATAACCCTGGATGCAAAAACAAAATCAAACAAACAAAACCCTCCTATAGTTATCCTTTAATAAAAAATAAAAAAGACTTGGTGAGCACTATGATGGTGATTTTTGGGAGGTGAGAAGATAGGGACTCAGGACTTTGGTGGTGAGTGTGGTGTATAATCTTGTAAACTATTAATAATCAAAACTTTCAAAAAAAAAAAAAGCTTGCAAAATACATTAAATGAAATAAGTAGCATAGGAGTAGGGAGCTACATAGTAGTAATGTACCAGACTTGCATGGCTGAGGTCAAATGGTCCCAGGTTCCCGGTGCCACCATACACCAGAGCTGAGCAGTGCTCTGGTCTCTTCCTCTCGTGGAAATAAGTAAGTAAATAACGGGCTGGAGACAACTCACTCAGGACACTGCATATTTTCCCAAGACCCCTAGTTCACACCCCAGACACCACATAAGAACAGCATGCACAAGGTGGAGCAGTGCTATGGTGTCTTCCTCTATCTGTCACTCTCTCCCTCTATACCCCTTTCCTTCTCTTATCTTTCTATGTCTGATATTGAAGGGGGAAAAAAGAAGTCTGCCAGGAACCATGAATTCACATAAGTACATAAAGTCATAATAGCAAAAATAAATTATTTATTTACCAGAGCACTGCTCAGCTCTGGTTTGTGGCGGTACGGGGTACTAAACCTGGGATCTTTGGTGCATCAGGCATGAAAGGCTTTTTGCATAACCATTATGCTAGCCCATACATATATATATTTATTTATAAATATAATATAAATAACATATCCACTATTCCAGAACCAGGACCTCACAGCACATACTTAATTTCTTTTCTTTTTTTTAAGATTTTTTTTTTAATGAGAAAGATAGGAGGAGAGAGAGAGAAAGAACCAGACATCACTCTGGTACATGTGACTGAATTTAGGACTTCATGCTTGAGAGTCCAGTGCTTGATCCACTGTACCACCTCCCAGACCACACATACTTAATTTCACCACTCCAGGCTGCTTTTCCATTCAGATAGAGAGAGAGGGCAGTGCAGTGGTATGCCTACTTAAGCAAACAGAGCTCACCATGCGCAAGGATCTGGATTTGAACCCCCACTCCTCACTTACAGGAGGTATGCTTCACGAGTGCTAAAGCACTTTCTGCAGGTGTCTATCTCTCTCTCCTTCTCTGTCTCCTCTCCTCTCTCAATTTTTCTTTGTCCTGTCAAATAAAATAGAGAAAAATAGTAAAAATGGCTGCCTGAATTTGTAATGCTGGCACCAAGCTGTAGCAATAACCCTAGAAGCAAGAGACAGAGACAGAGAGAGAGAGAGAGAGAGAGAGAGAGATGTTGTAGTAGCATAGCGTCACCTGATGCCACAACATCTCCCATGTGGTATTGGGGTTAACCTTATCTGGTGAGATAGTTCTCTGACTTGGTAAATCTTTTTTTTTTAAATTTTTAAAGACAGAAATAGTGGAGTGGGGGGGGGGAGATAGCTCAAATAGAGCATGGAATTTACATGCCAAAGACTACAGAAGTCCTAGATTTGATCCCTGGTACAACTTTGATACCAGGTGTTCTGGCCTCTCTCATAAAAATAGTTAATTAAAGGGCGTAGCTCAGCGGGTTAAGCGCAGGTGGCGCAAAGCACAAAGATCGGCATAAGGATCTCAGTTTGAGCCCCCGACTCCCCACCTGCAGGGGACTTGCTTCACAGGTGGTGAAGCAGGTCTGCAGGTGTCTATCTTTCTCTCCCCCTCTCTGTCTTCCCCTCCTCTCTCCATTTCTCTCTGTCCTATCCAACAACAATGACAGCAATAACAACAACAACGATAAACAACAAGGGCAACAAAAGGGAAAAATAAAATAAATAAATAAATGTAAAAAAAAAGTTAATTAATTAATTTGTGGCCCTGGAGATGGTACAGTGACCAGAGAAAGGGAATGGCATACATGAGACCCCAAGTTTGATTACCAGCACCACTTATGTGATGGTGTTGCTCTTGTTCTCTCTTTTTTTTTTTTTTTTAACCAGAGCACTGCTCAGCTCTGGTTTATGGTAGTACAGGGGATTGAACATGGGACTTTGGAGCCTCAGGTTTGAGAGTCTCTTTGCAGAACGATTATGCTATCTACCCCTGCCCATTCTGGTTCTCTCTGTGTGTTTGTCTCCCCCTCTCTCTCCTTCATTGATGAACAAGACTTTTTTTCGTTATCGCCAGCAGGAGTATTGCTAGGATGCTGGCACTGAGAATCCACTGCTCCCAGCAACCTATCTTTATTTAATAGGACAGAGAGAAGTTGAGAGTGGAGGGGGAGATAGAGAGGGAGAGAGAAAGAGAGACACCTACAGACCTGCTTCACCGCTCATGAGCATCTGCCCCCTTGCAGTTGAGGAATGGGGGCTCAAGCCCAGATCCTTGCACATGGTGATATGTGTGATTAACTGGATGTGCCACCACTTAGTCCCTAATGAGAAAGTCTTAAAAGTAGAAATTGGGGGTCAGGAGGTAGCACAGCAGGTTAAACACACATGGCAAAAAGTGCAAGGGCCAGCTAAAGCATCCCAGTTTTGAGTCCCTGGCTCCCCACCTGCAGGGGGGGGGGTCACTTCACAAGGGTGAAGCAGTTCTACAGGTGTCTTTCTTCCCCCCTCTGTATTCCCCTCCTCTCTCCACTTCTCTCTATCCTATCCAACAACAAAGGCAACAAAAACAGGAAAAATAGCCTCCAGGAGCAGTAGATTCATAGTGCTGGCACCGAGCCTCAATGTTAACCCTAAGGCAAAAAACAAAGTAGAAATCATGGGACCTGGTAGTGGCTCACCTATAGAGCACACACTTTAAACTTTTCTTAAAAATTTATTTATTGATTGATTCCCTTTTGTTGCCCTTGTTCTTGTTGTTTTATTGTTGTAGTTATTATTGTTGTTACTGATGTTGTCGTTGGATAAGACAGAGAAAAATGGAGAGAGGAGGGGAAGACAAGGAGGCGGAGAGAAAGAGAGACACCTGCAGACCTGCTTCACCGCCTGCAGACCTGCTTCACCGCCTGTGAAGCGACTCCCCTGCAGGTGGGGAACTGGGGGTTGGAACTGGGATCCTTCTGCTGGTCCTTGTGCTTTGTGCCACCTGTGGTACCGCCCGACTCCCTGGAGCACACACTTTACCATGCGAGAAGACAAAAGTTCATGAGCAGGGGACCAGTGCTGCAGTATCTCTCTCTCTCTCTGTCTTTTATCCTCTGTCAAAAAACAAAGGGGGTGGGGCAGATGGTGGTGCACCTGGTTGAATGCACATGTTACCATACACAAAGACCTGGATTCAAGCCCCAGTCCCCACCTGCAGGGTCGTATCTTCACAAGCCATGATACATATGTTTGTGACTCTCTTCTGTATCTCTTCTCTACCCTTCTCTTTAGTAATGTGTGTGTGTGTGTGTGTGTGTGTGTGTGTGTGTGTGTGTGTGTGTTGAGTGTCTCTATCAGATACTTTTGTAACCAACTTTTATTTTAAATCTTTCAGTGCTGGAGCTAGAACCCAGAGTCTCATGCATGCGTTCTACTGCTAAACCACCTCACCAGCACAATTTCTATTTTTTTGTGAGAGAGCAGGAAGAAGACAGAGCAAGCCAAGAACACTCCACCAACCACTGCGCTGGACTCATTTTGTCTTGGTTGCTCTCTTGATGTCACCAAGAATCCAAGGCTTCATGCCTACTAGACATGTGCTACAGAGTCACTTCTGTGGCTCCATTATTTGATTTAAAATCTAGCGACAAGCACACTCATTCCATGTGTCATAAAACAGTGTTGAGAATCAGTTTTTGTGTGTATTATTTTTTGTTCTTTTTTAAAATTTTTATTTATTTATTTATTCCCTTTTGTTGCCCTTGTTGTTTTATTGTTGTAGTTATTATTGTTGTTGTCGTTGTCGGATAGGACAGAGAGAAATGGAGAGAGGAGGGGAAGACAGAGAGGGGGAGAGAAAGATAGACATCTGCAGACCTGCTTCACCACCTATGAAGTGACTCCCCTGCAGGTGGGGATCCAGGGGCTTGAACTGGGAGCCTTATGCTGGTCCTTGTGCTTCGTGCCATGTGTGCTTAACCCACTGTGCTAACACCCGACTCCCCTGTTTTTTGTTCTTGTTGTTTGGCGGTGGGGGGTGTGGAGCAGGGCCTCATGCACACACAATTTCACTGTTCCCTGGCCAACTTTTTCATTCACATAAAAAGAAAGACAAAGAAAGGGAGAGATACCACACCACTGGACAGCCTTAGCATCACCCATGTGGTGTCAGGGTCCAAACCGCTGCTATGAACATGGCAAGGCACATGCCCGGGCACATGCTCTAACTAACAATTTCTTTTTCTTTCTTTCTCTCTCTTTCCCTCTCTCTTCCTCCCTCCCTTCCTCCCTCCCGTGCACTGCTCAGCTCTGGCTAGTCTTCAGAACTTTAGGTATTAATATATTTATTTATTTATTGGGTGATTAATGTTTTACAATCAACAGGAAATACAATAGTTTGTACAAGCCATGAAAGTCTTTTTATATGACCATTATGCTATCTTCCTAGAGACTCAAAAAAAGCTTTTTTTAAGATTTATTTTATTTATTGCTTTGAAAGAATTGTATAAGAAAACCATGAGACACACATACACACACACACACACAGAGAAAGAGAGAGAGAGAGAATCTCTGCTAGCAAACTAGCAGTCATGTCTATTGTTCTCCCAGTTGAGCCATCTCTCCAGCCACCACAAAAATTTTAAGACCTCTAAAATTCTAAATTCTAATCAAAGTCAAAATGTGAGCAGTGTTCACAGAGACCTTGGAGTCTCTCTCTCTCTCTCTCTCTCTCTCTCTTTCACCAGAACTCAGTTCAGCTCTGGTATATGGTGGTGTAGATTTTGAACCTGGAACTTTGGAGCCTCAGGCATGAAAGTTTTTATGTATAACCACTATCCTATCTTTCCTGCCCCTTCCCTTCCTGCTTCCCCTCCCTCCCCTTTCCCTGTCTCCTTTTGCTCCCTGCTCCCTCAGCTACAGTGGGGGTGGAGGAGGAGGAGTGAGCTGGCTGGTTACCAACCTGGCCACCAGGAGACACTTATGAGCAGTTTTCACACTGACATATGAAGGGGAGTCTTGCGCTAACAGATGCCTCTGACCACCAACGACTTCCTTGCTCTTTTCAGATCTGGCAATTTGGGCAGTGGATGAACGTGGTGGTGGATGACCGCCTGCCCACCAAGCATGGCAAGCTGGTGTTCGTGCACTCCGCAGAGCACAACGAGTACTGGAGCGCCCTGCTGGAGAAGGCCTATGCCAAGTGAGTGCCCCACCTGTCCCATTGCTTCTATGGGGAAAATTATAATTGGAGGAGGGAGGCAAGGGGAGAGCTAAAGGAATAAGAGGAGAGCCACCACCTCTCCCTTCATCCCTCCCTCCTGCCATCCAAGCTTCAGTCCCCATCCCAGAGCCCTCTCTGTGCTCACAGGCTGAACGGATCCTATGAGACGCTGTCAGGGGGCAACACAGTAGAAGGCTTTGAGGACTTCACTGGGGGTGTGACGGAGAGCTTCCAAATCCAGAACCCCCCGAAGAGCCTGCTGAGGATTTTTCGGAAAGCCTTAGAACGGTTCTCACTTATGGGCTGCTCCATTGAAGTAAGCCATGCTCAGTCCTACCACAGGGCCTTTGCACCTCCTGTTGCTTGCAGTTAGAGATTCTTTTGCAAGAGACCTGTGTGGCTAACTCACTCCACATTTACATTTCTTTTATTTACTTTTTTTAAAACTGATTTATTTCTTCATGAAAGAGAGATATATAGAGAAAAAGATACAGAAAGAGATAGAGGCAGTCAAGACCAGAGCGCTGCTCAGCTCTGACTTGTGGTGGTAATGGGATTGAACCTGGAACCTCAGAACATGAAAAGTTTTTGCATAATTATTGTGCTGGCTCCCCAGCCCCTCATTTAATACTACTGCTTCAAGTTACTCTCCTCTGCTTTCCAGTCTCAGTTACCTAGGCCCCATCTACTTACTGCTTTGCTTTGATTTTTTTCTTTATAGCAACATTTATGGCAACTGGCCATCATTTTATTTAGTTTTATTTTATTAATTAATTAATTTATTATTTGCCTCCAGCTAGGGCTCAGTGCTTGCTGGTACTATGAATCTACCACTTCTGGTGACCATTTTTTTCCTTTTCTTTTCTATGTGATAGGACAAAGAGGAAGTGTGAGGGGAGGAGGAGACAATGAAGGAGAGAGAAAGATTGACACCTGTAGATCTGTTTCAGCATTTAGGAAGCATCCTTACTACAGTTGGGGAGTAGGGGCTTGAGCCTAAGTCCTTCCACATAGTACTATGTGCGATTAACCGGGTGCACCAGTGCCAACCCCCTTTATTAAAGTTGTTATCCGGGAAGTGTTCCCATTCTGTGAAGGCAGTGACCTCTCTTGTCTTACTCATTGCTGGATTTTGAGTCTTAAGGTTGGTGCTTGGTATGCAATGAAAACCTAAGAAAAAAACATGCAAATAAAGCAATGAACTTGGAGTCCTACCTTGTAATACCAGCAAGGGCATTCTTGGGCCTGGACCTCAGAGAAATGGACACATCAGTCCATAGAAACTCCATTCAGCGTGATCCGGGAGGCCAATGAATAAAGCATTGGACTTCCAAGCATGAGGTCCCGAGTTCAATACCCAGTAGCACATGTACTACCAGAGTGATGTCTGGTTCTTTCTCTCTCTCTCTCTCTCCTATTTTTCTCATTAATAAATAAATAAAATATTTAAAGAAAAAAAAACTCCATTTAGCAGATCCAGAAGCTGGAAACAACCTAGGTACTTTTCAGTGGAAGCTGTGCAGGCCGGGCTCAAACATGAGTCTGGCACTTGACAAAGAAGTGCACTATCCAGAGGCCAGGTGGTGGTGCACCTGGTTAAGTGCACAAGGACCTGGGTTCAAGCCCCTGGTCCCCACCTGCAGAGGGAAAGCTTCACAAGTGGTGAAGCAGTGCTGCAGGTCTCTCTGTCTCTTGCCCTTTATATCTCCTCCTCCCCCTCAATTTCCCTCTGTCTCTATCCAATAATAAATAAATAAAAGTATTTTTTTAAAAAAGAAGTGCACTATCCAAGTGAGCTGTTCACCAGCCCTTATTTTGTTTTATTATTTTTAATATTTATTTATTTATTATTGGATAGAGACAGTGAGAAGTTGAGAGGAGTGGGGGGAGATAATGAGGGAAAGAGACAGAGAGACACCTGTAGCCCTACTTCACCAGCTCTGCAGATGGGGACCAGGGGCCTGAACCTAGGTCCTTACACACTGTTCCATGTGTGCTTAACCAGGTGCATCACCACCTGGCCCTCCCCTTAGTTATTTTATTTATTTGCTACCAGGATCTTCACTGAGGCTCAGTGCCTGCTGGACTTCACCATCCCCTGTGGCTTTTTTTCAATAGAGGGTGAGTGAGAAAGAAGAGAGAGACAGAGAGAGATGGTGAGACACCACAGCACTGCTCTCCCACTCATTAGGTTCCCCTCTGAAGGTGTTCTCATGTGGTGGCCTGGGGCTCAAACCTACATTCTCGAGCAAGATGACATGCAGTGTGTTCTCTTCTGGATGAGTCACCACCTGGCTCTCACCTTCTTAGACTTATCTAAGGATATGTAATTATTTTAAAATGCAAAGTAATTTGGTTTAAAAAACAACAATGGAGGGATCAGGCAGTAGCACAGCGGGTTAAGGACCGGTGTAAGGATCCCAGTTTGAGCCCCCCGGCTCCCTATCTGCAGGGAGTCGCTTCACAGGCGGTGAGGCAGGTCTGCAGGTGTCTACCTTTCTCTCTCCCTCTCTGTCTTCCCCTCCTCTCTCCATTTCTCTCTGTCCTATAACAACGATTGACATCATCAACAACAATAAAAACCACAGCAAGGCTACAACAACAATGGCAACAAATGGAGGAAAAAATGGCCTCTAGGAGCAGTGGATTCATGGTGTAGGCACTGAGCCCGAGCAATAACCCTGGAGGCAAAAAAAAAAAAAATGGAGTCATGTTATCTATTGTTATATACATATATTTTAAATATTCCCTTTTGTTGGCCTTGTTTTATTATTGTTGTTATTGCTATCATCATTGTTGGATAGGACAGAGAGAAATGGAGAGAGGAGGGGAAGACAGAGAGGAGGAGAGAAAGAGAGACACCTGCAGACCTGCTTCACCGCCTGTGAAGCGACTCCCATGTAGGTGGGGACCCGGGGGCTCAAACCGGGATCTTTATGCCTGTCTTTGCACTTTGCACCATGTGCGCTTAACCCACTGCGCTACCACCAGGCTCTGCTATTGTTATTTGTTCATTTTTACTAGAGCACTTGCTCAGCTCTGGTACCTGGGATTGAACCTGGGACCTCAGAGCCTCAGGCATGAGAGTCATTTGCATAACCATCAGGCTGTCTCCCCAGCCTCAGGCCCTCCCTTCCTACCTCCTCCGCCCCTCTGGGCAGACCCTGAAGCTCTCCTTCCTTCCCGCTCTGTTCTGCAGGTCACCAGTGACAGTGAGTTAGAAACCATAACAGAGAAAAAGCTGGTGAAAGGACATGCCTATTCAGTGACTGGCCTCCATGATGTGAGCCACCACCGCACCCACCCCGAGGGACAGGGATGGCTGCCTCCTGGCCCCAAGTGTCTGACCTTAGCCCATCCCCAAGCAGGTCTTCTACAGAGGCAAGACAGAAACTCTCATCAGGGTGCGGAACCCCTGGGGCCGGGTTGAGTGGAATGGACCCTGGAGTGATAGGTATGTGACACTGAGTCAGAGCTGGCATGCAAAAGGCAGAGCCCAGAGCAGGCCCCAGACTAGGCCACAGATAGCTGCTGCTGCTGCTGCTTCCTCTTCTTCTCTTTCTTCTTCTTCTTCTCCTCCTCCTCCTCCTTCCCCTTCCCCTTCTCCCTCTTCTTTCTATTCTTCTTCTTCTGCTTCTGCTTCTTCTCCTCCTCCTCCGTCTTCTTCTTTATTATCTTTATTGGATAGAGACAGTCAGAAATCAAAAGGAAGGGAGGGGTAGAAAGGAAGAGAGACAGAGAGACACCTGCAGCATTGCTTTGCCACTCAAAGTGTTCCCCCTGCAGGTGGGGCCTGGGGGCTCCAACCTGTGTCTTTATGCATTATAGCCTCCTGTTCACTCAACCAGATGCACCACCACCCAGCCCTCAGGTCACAGACAGATGACAACCTGTGCATTGCCCTTCAACTTTTATTTTTTTAAATACTTTATTTATTGGAGAGGGGGTAGATAGCATAATGGTTCTGCAAAGAGACTCTCATTTCTGAGGCTCCAAAGTCCCAGGTTCAATCCCCTGCACAACCATAAGCCAGAGCTGAGCTGTGCTCTGGTTAAAAAAAAAAAAAGAAGAAGAAGAAGAAGAAAGAAAGAGAGAGAAAAGAAAAGAAAGAAAAGAAAAATAAATAGAGATTACTGATTGGTTTATTTTGGATAGAGACAGACAAATTGAGCAGAAAGAGGAAACTAGTGAGGGGAAATAGAGACACCTGCAGCACTGCTTTACTCATGAAGCTTTCCCCTTCAGGCAAGGACCAGGACTTGAACCTGGGTACTTGTGCATTGTAATGTATACTCTACAAGATGCACCACCACCTTACCCCCCTATACTTTTTCTTTTATTGCCACCAGAGTTACTGCTGGGGTTCAGTGGCAGCACTAAGAATCCACGGCTCCTGGCAGCCATTTTTCTTTATTTCTTTTTATTTTATTTGATAGGACAGAGAGAAATTGAGAGGGGAGGGAAGATAAAGAGAAAGACACCTGCAGATGTGTTTAATCGCTCATGAAGGTGGGGAGTTGAGGTTTGAGCCTGGGTCCTTGCACTTAGTAATGTGTGCGCCCAACCCTGGGAACCATCAGCTTCCCCCACACCCCACCTCATCCTACCCCTCTACATTTTAAAAAATATTTTATTCATTTATTAATGAGAGGGATAGGAAGAAAGAGAGAAAGAACCAGACATCACTCTGGTACATATGCTGCTAGGGATCGAACTCAGGACTTCATGCTTATGAGTCCAATGCTGTATCCACTGAGCCACCTCCTGGACCACCCACTCTATTTTTCAATTCATTTCTTGCTGTGCCAGAGCTGCCTCTTGTGACATAGCACCTCCTGTGTGGTGCCAGGGCTCGAACCTGGTTCGAACACATGGTAAGGCAAGCACCCTACACAGTGATCTATCTCTCCGACATCACCTTCCCTCTAGAGTTTCCATGTACAGCAGGAGTGGCATTAGGTGTGTGTGGGGGTCCCTTGGGGCAGATGTCTCCTGACTCCCTCCCTTTTACCACCCTCACTCCCCCACCCCCGCCCACTACCTTTGCTGTAGCTCCAGGGAGTGGGAAGACTTGACCCCTGAAACCCAGCGGCAGCTGCTGCAGAAGAAGGAAGATGGGGAGTTCTGGTCAGTGCACCTCCACTCACCGCCCTCCCCTGCCCCCCATACACACACCCTTCAGCTGAGCTCTGAACTCTGGGTAAGTCGGAGGTGGGTGTGGGGCACTGGGGGTGCAGCTGGCTGTGCCTCCCCCACCACAGGATGTCCTACCGGGATTTTCTGGAGAACTTCACGTTCCTGGAGATCTGCAACCTGATGCCGGATGAGCTGACCGAGAATCACAGGAGCCGCTGGCACACCACCTTCTACGAGGGCACCTGGCGCAGGGGCAGCACGGCTGGCGGCTGCAGGAACAATCTGGGTGCGGGAGGGGTCCTACACAGGAGGCAGGACCCCCCCCTCAGCCTCCTGGGGGCCACTACTATCCTGACCTGCTTCCTCTCGCAGACACTTTCTGGACCAACCCCCAGTTTCGCATCTCTCTCCCTGAGGAGGACGACGACCTGCTGGAGGATGACGAGGCCATGTGCACCTGCCTGGTGGCCTTGATGCAGAAGAACTGGCGGCAGGGGCGACCCCATGGGGCCCAGCTGCACACCATTGGTTTTGTGGTCTATAAGGTGGGCTCCCAGGGCTCACCCCACCCCCAGTGGTAGTAGAGAGAGGGACCCTGTAGAGGTCAAGGCCCATCATATGTGTAAGGGGATCCAAGGATTCCCTAACTAGGACCCCAGATGATCAGATGGTGTGATATTGACCAAATAGGCCATTAGTAAGTGGGCCAGTCTCTTGCCCTTATCCAGCTTTTGTAGTCCTTTCTTTATCTGATTATTTTAGATTTTCTCTCGGTTGTTTAGGCATTGAGTATCATTTGTTAAGCCCAACCAGAGTTAGGTTTTGGGAATCTGTCTTCTTTGGGCCTTTCTGCTAGGCTGCCCTGCTAATTTGGTCTAAGTCCAATCAATTACAGAATTTATAATGCCTTCTTTAGGTACTTCGACCATTATTGAGCACTTTGACTTTGGGTTATATGAATGCCCCTTGTTTGTGGATACATGTACATGTTTCCAGTACCCTAAACCCTAGCCTAGTCTGGTATCTGTTACTTAGTTAAATGACGTGCCATCTAACTTGGATGTAGGTAGTCCCATGTGTTAGGAAAGAGCTCACCAGATTTGAAGAGTTGCAAGGGTTGACTTCTCAGGCTGATATCTCTGATTGCAGTCCACAGTAGGATATCAATAGCAGCATAATGTGGGATGGCAGCCAGTAGTGATTTGGTTGAAGGTGACAGAGTTGGTATGGCAGTAAGGAATCATAGAGAAGGAATTTGAATAAGTATGGACATATCCTAGAGGTAACAGGACTAGGAGAAATGTGGATCTTAAAGATTATGCAAGGGATTTCTTATAGTTTTAGAGAAAGTTAAAATATCAATAATTGTGCGAAGCACAGGGACCAGTGTAAAGATTCTGGTTCCAGCCCCGGGCTCCCCACCTGCAGGGAAGTCGCTTCACAGGCAGTGAAGCAGGTCTGCAGGTGTCTATCTTTCTCTTCCCCTCTCTGTCTTCCCCTCCTCTCTCCATTTCTCTCTGTCCTATCTAACTACAACAACAATAAAATAACTACAACAACAATAAAACTACAACAATAATAAAAACTACAACAATAATAAAAAACAAGGGCAACAAAAGGGAAAGTAAATAAATAAATAAATAATAATTATAGCCAGGTTAGTTTGGGGGGGTTACTATTTATATTAATATACTTGACTTCACTACGATTTGAACCCTTTTAGTGGTATCTGAACCTCTTTGTATTTTAAATACTTACAAGGTCAAAAGGTCTTGACCTGTCTGGCCTAAAGCTATAGTTGATTTAGATGTTTGTAGAGCTAAATTTTCTTTTTTTGTTTATTTATTTATTTATTTATTTATTTATTTATTCCCTTTTGTTGCCCTTGTTTTATTGTAGTTATTGTTGTTATTGATGTCGTCGTTGTTGGATAGGACAGAGAGAAATAGAGAGAGGAGGGGAAGACAGAGAGGGGGACAGAAAGATAGACACCCGCAGACCTGCTTCACCACTTGTGAAGCGACTTCCCTGCAGGTGTGGAAGCCCGGGGCTGGAACTGGAATCTTTCCGCTGGTCCTTGTGCTTTGCGCCACCTGTGCTTTACGCCCCCACCCCCCACCCCCAGGTAACCACTTTCATACCTGAGGCTCCAAAGTCCCAGTTCAATGCCTCCTACTACCACTACCCTAAGCCAGAGCTGGGTAGTGCTCTGGAAAAAAAAGAGAAAAAAAAGTAGATGGAGAGACAGAAAGAAGAGAGTAAGAGCCACAGCACCAAAACTTCAATGTTATAGGGACCGTGCTCCAACCTGGGCTGAGTGAATGGCAAAGCAGCGCACTATCCAAGTGAGCTATCTCACCAGCCTGTCTCCTTTACTTAAGGAAAAGCAGGGGGTTCGCATCAAACATACTATTTCACTAGTGTTAACTAGGAAACTCCAGGCTGATTAATTCATTCATTTGTTATTTATTTCTTCTTTTTAAACATTATCTTGTGGGTTTCACCACTCTGATAGACATTGAGAGATAGATACATTTAAATGTTAATTTTTGAGGGGTTGATGATGTAGCAAAGTGGTAGAATACATGCTTCTCATGGATGAGGCCCTGGGTTTTGTCCTGGCACTCAACAACAAAAATAATAATAATAGTTTTCAGGGACTGGAGAGATGCTCTCGAGATAGGGCATACGCCATATCATGCCAACCTTTGATCCCTGGCACTGCATGGGAGGTACTATAGTGCTGAAGGAAGCTCTGGCATTGTGGGTGTTCTCTCTCCCTCTCTCAAAATTGGCCTGGGTGTGGTAAAGTCACGCATGCAGGAAACCCTGGCTCAGAAAATAAGTAAGTAAATGAATATAGTCTCCACTTTTCGAGTAAACTAAAACAGCAGTTAGCTTAGATAGTAAGTCATGGTGGGACTTAGCACAAACTCATCTTGGGCATGTTGTTTCTCCATGCCTCTCTCTCTCTCTCTCCTTTGTTTCCTCCTTCCTTTCACATAAAAAGACTCAAGCCTAGTCCACCTGCTGGGCTAAGTCTCCACCAGGTAAAGAGACATGCCTTCAAGGGCCAAGAGGCAGCTCACCTGCTAGGGCACATGCTCTACTATGTGTGAGGACCCAGGTTTGAGCTTCCAGTAACCACAGGCAAGGTCAGTGCACAGGGCAAACTTCATAGGAGGTTGAACAAGTGCTGTGATGTCTCTCTCCCTCTATATGGAAAAAAATCCAAGTGAAGTTATGGGAGCCTTAATGAAGGGGGCGGGGGGGAGAGAGACTCTTTCAGACAATCCCAAGGCTAGACATGCTCTTCCAGAAGGTTATCTCTAGCTCATCTGCTACCATTTCAGTGCATTAAAGTTTCAGCCTATTAAAGTTTCTACAGAATGACCTATTTATCTTGATTTGACTCACCTTTTTACAAATTTGATTGTGCTCAATCCTCAGTGCCACTAATCACCTACTAACTTCCTGTAGGATATCAGTTTTTTGTGGAAAATGTTCTCCTAGCTGTTTTCTTTCCAGGCCCTTTCACTTTCCAACAGTGAGAAGTTGGTTAGATCACTCCAGAGAGTGGGGTCCCCAGCCTTTCCTGGCCCTGGAGCAGCAAAGCCCCACATACACATACACATACACATACACAACCATGTCAACTTCCCAGTGTCCCAGTTCCCTTAACAAACCCCCCAAATATATGCCACCATCCCATACACGGAAGTATATACCTGGTTTCTGCAGACTGAACCTCTTCACTGAGCTGGGCTCAGTCACTGACCTACTTCTCTCTTTCTTTTTCCAGGTCCCAAAGGAGGTACTGAAGATGAGGGCTGAGCCTGGCTGCATATGGATGGGCAAAGGGCTGGCATTCATCCAAGGGCTTGGAGGGAGGCACTTGAGGCAGGAATAGACTCTCCAATGGCACCTGGGCATTTTCTAGTTAGTTGGTGGCTGTGCCTCACCACCATGACTCTGCCCAGCTAGGCTTTGCCTGGGGGGGGGGGTTCCCTTACTCCCTTCCTGCCCCCTTTCCCCCTCCCTGTGCCCACTGTGTACCCACTACCAGGCACCTACAGTTTCAGAAAATGGAGAACATCCACCTGAAGAAGGACTTCTTCCAGAAGTATCAGGACCACGGCTTCTCAGAGATTTTCACCAACGCGCGCGAGGTGAGCAGCCACCTGCACCTGCCGCCTGGGGAATACATCATCATCCCGTCCACCTTCGACCCGCACAAGGACGCCGACTTCCTGCTCCGAGTCTTCACCGAGAAGCACAGCGAGTCCTGGTGAAGCCCCCCCCCACCCTGACCCCCCACTCCACTCCCTCCCTGCTTCATGCTCAGGGAAACTGAGGCACAAAAAGACAAAGTGCCAGGTCTCCGCAGAGCCAAACCCGGGGTCCAGGTTCCTGTGTTGCTCCTCATGAGAAGCTCTCCCCCTCCCGGTATTCCTCCTGCTATGCCCCCCCAATCACTGTCTCACTGCCTCTGTTCATACCTGGGGTCTCCACTCCTGTCCAGGGAACTGGATGAAGCCAACTATGCAGACCTGCTCCAGGAGGTAAGTGAAGCTAAGAGGCTGTGGGGATCCCAGGAAAGTGTGTGTGTGTGTTGGGGGGGGGGGTGTCAAGAAACTTTCAAGGACAAGGGTTGCTTTCCCCACCCCTTTCCCTGCAGGAGAAGGTGTCCGAAAATGAGATAGACCCAAACTTCAAACACATGTTTGAGGCCGTGGCAGGAGGAAAGGTGAAAGGCAGGGGAGGGAGGTACTAGAATGAGTGGGAGCCCAGGAGGCCTAGCAGGCCCCTCTCATCCCCTCACTTCCTAGAACAAGGAGATAGGCATGTTCGAGCTACAAAAGCTGCTCAGCAAAGCAACAGCCAAATGTGAGTCTTCCCGTACCTCCCACAGCCCCTCCTTCCCACAGCTTCCCCCTAACCCCACCCCACCCGGCCACGGTCCACAGCCACAGCCACTCACTCTCTCTCCTCCTGCCCCTCCTTCCTGCTCAGTCAAAGATCTCAAGACGGATGGCTTCAGCCTGGAAGTGTGCCGCTGTATGGTCAACATCATGGATGTATCTTTTAGTGTGTGTATGTTTTTATTTATTTTGGATAGAGACAGAAATCAAGAGGGGGAGGTAGAGAAGAAGAGAGAGACACCTGCAGCACTATTTCACCGCTTGTGAAGGTTCCCCTCTGCAGGTGGGGACTGGGGCCTTGAACTTGGGTCATTGTGCACTGTAACATGTGCACTCTACTGTGTGTTCCATAACCTGCCCCTCTATGGATGTATCTGACAGGTCCTCTGAACACCCCTCCCCTGCCCCAGCCTGGACATCCCTGTGGCCAGCCCTGCCCACCTTTTTCATAGGGGTTAGACTCTGGGGCAGCAACCGCTATCCACCTCCCACGTAAGAGCCCAGGACCTGGCTCTCCCCTTCCATCAACCCTTGGGTCTCCACTGTCCACCACCCCGTGTCTGTTTTCCTTGACCATCCTCCAGAAAGATGGCTCTGGAAAGCTGGGACTGCCAGAGTTCCATATCCTATGGAGAAAAATCAAGAAGTGGACGGTACATGAGAACATGGAGGGGTAGTTTACCGGGCTGAGGAAGCAGGGTGTTCAATGCCCAGTGAAGATGGCACTAGGACTGGAACCCCTGACTGTACACACACACACACACACACACACACACACACACACACACGAGGATATGGCCTACTGAAGTAGCAAAGTATTGCCAGGTTAAACAGTTTAATAGTGCAGGCAAGAAAGAAGCTCTGCTGGGAAAAAAAATAATTCAGTTGATAGACCACAGGACTTGCTCTGGCTTATGGTAGCTGGGAGACTGAATCTGGAAGCCTCAAGTATGAGAGTCTGTTTGCATAACCATTATACTATCTCCCCCCACCTTTTTTATTTTTATTTTGTCTTGATGAGAAAGAAATACAGAGGGGCCAGGCAGTGGCTCACCTGATTAAGAACACATACTACAGTACGCAAGGTTACAGGTTCAAGCCCCTGGTCCCCACCTGCAAAGGGAAAGCTTCACAAGTGGTGAAGCAGGGCTGCAGGTGTCTCTCTGTCTCTCTCCCTCACTATGTCCCCCTCCTCTCTCAATTTCTCTCTGTCCCTATCCAATAAATAAATAAAAATAATAAATAAAGTTTAAAAATAAAAAAAGAGAAATACAGACAGAAAGATGCAGAGACAAGCACTGCTCAATTCTGGCTTATGGCGGTGTTGAAGATTGAACCAGGAACCTCAGAGTCTCAGGCATGAAAGGCTTTTGCAGAACCATTATTTTGTCTCTTAAGCCTGAGTTTCTTTTTTTTAAAATAGAAATCCTAGCTTTAAAAAAATTTTTTTTTATTGTTGTTGTTATTGATGTCACCGTTGTTGGATAGGACAGAGAGAAATGGAGGGGGGGAAGACAGAGAGGGGAGAGAAAGATAGACACCTGCAGACCTCCTTCACCGCTTGTGAAGCGACTCGTGCAGGTGGGGAGCCGGGGGCTCAAACCGGGAACCTTATGCTGGTCCTTGCGCTTTGTGCGACGTGCGCTTAACCCTCTGTGCTACCGCCTGACTCCCCAGCCTGAGTTTCTGTCCCTGGCACCTCACATACCAGAGTGATGCTCTGGTTCTCTCTCTTTCTCTCCCTCTCTTTCCCTCTCTCAAATAAATAGTTAAAATACAGAAGGATAACTCACCTGGGAGAGTGCCTGCTTTGTCACACATGCAGCCCAGGTTCAAGTCCAGCCCCCACCACACACACACACACACACACACACACACACACTAGGGGAAACTTGGTTGCTATAATGTCTTGCCCTCTCTCCCTCTGTCTCTGTCTTTCATAAAAAACAAAATGAAACACTAAGCACTTATTCATTAATAAGAAAGGAAAAGGAGAGAGAACCAGAGCATCACTCTGTTGTGTGAGATATCAGGGGTTAACGTTGGTACTTCATATTTGAGAGTCCAATTCTTTATCCACTGCACCACCTCCCCAGTTTCTGTCTCTTTTTGTATTTGAAAAGGAGCAGTGAAACCCTGGTGCAGACGACTAAGAGGGTGGGTAGCTCCTGTAGCCCAGCCAGCAAAGAATAGATAGATAGATAGATAGATAGATAGATAGATAGATAGATAGATAGATAGATAGATAGATGTAGAGAACTCTGAGCAGGGAGCCCAACAAGCCCCCCCCCCCCCGGGCCTAGAATTAATAGTTAATGTGGCCTGGATAATAGTTCAGTTCATATAGGGTAGAACCTTCAGGCCTGAGGCTCTTAATTCTGTCCCTTGTTCTGCATATACTAGAGTGATGTTCTGGCATATCTATCTATCTCCCTCACTCCCCCCCTCCTTTCTATATTATATGAAAGGAATAAGGTAGACTTTTAAAATAAATAGTTACTGGGCCACAGAGACAGAATTGTGATTATGTAAGACTTTCATGCCTGAGGCTCTGTGGCTCCAGGTTCAACCCCCAGTACCACCATTAGATAGAGCTGAGCAGTGCCCTGGAAAAAAAATAAACCAATTAAGTACTCCTAGAAGGTCAGGAGATAATATCCTATGGAGTACATACCTTGTAAATGGGCTCCTGGATTCAAACCCCAGCACCACATGGGAGTTTCACAGATGGTAGACTGGTGCTGTGGTGTTTTACTTCTCTCTCTCTCCCTCTTTCTCATTGTAATATGTGCCTTCAACTGCTATGCCATCACCCAGCCCCTGAAAAAGATTCTCATGCCTGAGGCTTTGAGGTCCCAAATTCAATCCCCTGTATCACCCACATAAGCCAGAGCTGAACAGTGCTCCATTTAAAAATGTTTTTAAAGTGGGGCCCAGGAAGTATCTCCATGGTAAGCCCCGAGTTTACCCTCAGGTGCTACACAATAACAACCAATAGGGCGGGGGTAGATAGCATAATGGTTATGCAAAGAGACTCTCATGCCTGAGGTTCCAAAGTCCCAGGTTCAATCCCCTACACCACCATATGCCAGAGCTGAGCAGTGCTCTGGTAAAATAAATATTTTAAATTATCTAAAAAATAACAGCCAACAAACAGACAAACAAAACCAGCACAGTTAGCCAATAGGGTTGTTGGGAAATCTTGAGGTGGGCCAGGATAAGGGGCCCCTGAGGCCTCACAGAACAACTGTGCTGCACTCCATGCCACACCCACAATCCCACCACATCTGTCTCTGTCTGCCCCCTTAGGAGATCTTCCGAGAGAGTGACCAGGACCACTCAGGCACCCTCAACTCCTATGAGATGCGCCTGGCAATTGAGAAAGCAGGTGTTTGGGGCCAGGAGTAGGCTGGGGGAACAGGAGGGGCAGTGAGTAGGATGCTGAACTCTTCCCTCCACCCTCACCCCTCTCTCCAATGGCATCAAGGTGTGTGTGTGTGTGTGTGTGTGTGTGTTTTGTGCTTTTGTTTTTTTCTTTTTTAAACCAAAGCACTGCTCAGCTCTGGCTTATGGTGGTACAGGGGATTAAACCTGGGACTTTGGAGGCTCAAACATGAGAGTCTGTTTGCGTATAACCATTATGCTATCTACCCCCGCCCAAAAGGCATCAAGGTGAATAACAAAGTGGCGCAGGTGCTGGTGGCCAGGTACGCAAACAACAATATGGTTGTGGATTTTGACAGCTTCATCATCTGCTTCCTGAGACTGAAGGCCATGTTCAGTGAGTCAATCACCTGCCTCTCCACCCTCATCCCTAGCCTGACTTCCACTTTGGGAAATGGGCCACAGATCTTCTTCCACATGCCATAAAAGAAGCACTGCTTGAGAGCTACCTTGCAGGGCACAAGTGGTCTCAGTTCAAGTCCCAGCTCCACCACTGACTGGCTTTGGCTTCCTCTCTGTGCCTCATCCCTCAGCTGTTGCTGGTGGATGATGTCAGTACTGTCCTCAAAGCAGTGAAGTATAAGCCAAATGTTAGGGGGAGATAAGCGGTAGTCGAGGGCAGGACTCACCAGGCCTGAGTCTCTGGGTTCCAGCCCCAGCACAGCATGCACTAGAGCACTGTTCAGGCTTCTATCTATTGCTGTCTCTCTCAGAAAATGAAAACAGAGGGCTGGGGAGAGAGCAAATGGTTCTACAAAAGACTTTCATGCCTGGTGGTCTGGGAGGTACCACAGTGGATAAAGCACTGGACTCTCATGCATGAGGTCCTGAGTTCAATCCCCAGCAGCACATGTGCCAGAGTGATGTCTGGTTCTTTCTCTCTCTCTACTATTTTTCTTATGAATAATATATTTTTTTGCCTCCAGGGTTTTCGCTTGGGCTCAGTTGAATCCATTGCTCCTAGAAGCTGTTTTCCCCCTTTTGCTGCCCTTCTTGTTTATCCTTGTTGTTGTGAGATAGGACAGAGAGAAATGGAGAGAGGAGGGGAAGACAGAGAGGGAGAGAGAAAGATAGACCTGTAGACCTGTTTCACCCCTTATGAAGTGACTCCCTTGCAGTGGGGAGCCAGAGGCTCCAACCGGGATCTTTAGGCTGGTCCTTGTGCTTTGTGCCACATGCGCTTAACCTGCTGCACTACCACCCGGCCACCAATAAATAAAATCTTTTAAAAAAGACTTTCATGGGAGTTGGGCCATAGCACAGCAGGTTAAGCACAGGTGGCGCAAAGCACAAGGACCAGTGTAAGGATTCGGGTTCGCGCTCCCAGCTCTCCACCTGCAGAGGAGTCGCTTCACAGACGGTGAAGCAGGTCTGCAAGTGTCTATCTGTCTTTCCCCCTCTCTGTGTTCCCCTCCTCTCTCCATTTCTCTCTGTCCTATCCAACAAAGACGACATCAGTAACAACAACAACAATAAAAAAAAAAAAGGGCAACAAAAGGGAAAATAAATAAATATTAAAAAAATTTTTTTCATGCCTGAGACTCCGAGGTCTCAGGTTCAAACCTCAGCACAACCATAAACCAGAGCTGAACAGTGTTCTTGTCTTCCTTCCTTCCTCCCTTTCTCTCTACCTCTCTGTATCTCATTCCAAAATAAATAAATCAATAAACCGTTTTTAAATTTTTAAAGAAATAAAAACAGCAACCTTTCCTTAAAACATTATGAAGAACAGAAAAATAGGTTGCCAGCCAGGGCACCTGCCATGCCCTACACCTGGCCTTGTTTCAAGGTCCAGCACCATGTGGGAGAGCCACGATCCCAGGGGAAGCTCTGGTGTTGTGCTCTCTCCCTGTGTCTTTATCTCTCCACTGGGAAAAGTAGACCCAGAGTGGTGAAATTACGCATGCACAAAGGCTTGTCATGGCGAACAACAAATGTTACCATGAGGACAGTGCTCAGAACAGGGCCCGACTCACAGCAAGGGCTGTTAATAATCTTCTGGCCCAAGCCGGTTAGCTGTGCAGCAGCAAAACAGAGCTCCTTTCTCTTACTCTCCTCCTCCTCCTCCCCTCCTGCTCTCCTCCACCTCCCCCCTTTTCCTCCCCTTCTCTCCTCTTTCCTTCTGCTTCTCTCCCTCCATCTATCAGAATACTGCTCAGTTCTGGCTTTTGATGATGTATCTGTTATTAATATTGATTTATTTATTATTAGATAGAGACAGAGAAGAATTGAGAGGACAGGAGAAAGATAGACAGGGAGAGAGATAGAGAGACATCTCAGCCCTGCTTCACCACTTGTGAAGCTTCCTCCCTATAGATGGGGACCAAGGACTTGAACCTGGATTGTTGCACACTGTGATGTGTGCACCTGGACGGGGTAGAAAGCATAATAGTTATGCAAAGAGACTCTCTCTCATGACTGAGGAGGCTCTGAAGTCCCAGGTACAATCCCCCACACCACCATAAGCCAGAGCTGAATAGTGCTCTGGTTAAAAAAAAAAAAAAATGTATTCACTTAACCAGGTGAGCCATGGACTGATCCCATATCTTTTTTTTTTTCTTTCTTAATTCTGGAATGAATACTTTTTTTTTTTTTTAAATATTTTTACACTGCTCAACTCTGGCTTATGGTGGTGCTAGGGATTGATTGAACCTGGAACCTTGGAGCCTCAGGCATGAAAGTCTCTTTGTGTAACCATTGTGCTGTCTCCCCAACCCTTCCTTAGTTTATGATGATTTATGATGAGTGGTTTAAACCTGGGACCTCCAAGCTTCAGGCATGAAAGTCTGTTGCATAAACCACTGAGATATCTCCCCAGCCCATAGAATGAGCTTCTGTTGCCAACCCTAATTGGGAAGAAGCCTTTCAAGCCACTGATTCCTCTCTCCATCCCCTACCCTTTGCTTTCTCTCCCAAACAGTGTATTTTCTCACCAATGACCCCAAGAAGACTGGGTCCATCCACTTGAACTTGAACCAGGTATGTATTTTCTGACCAACAACCCCAAGAAAACTGGGTCCATCCACTTGAACTTGAACCAGGTACCTGGAACAGCTCTTTGGGGCTCTCCAGTCCTGAGCCCATGCCTCCCATCCCACCCCACCCACCCTGTTCTCTCCAGCCATCCTGCCCCACCCCAGCTTTCCTGTCCTCACACCTGTTCATTCTCTTCTCAAGTGGCTACAGATCATCCTATGGGGATAGAGAAACTTCTGGAACCAGCTGCTGAACACCCTCAGGAGCTGGGGCAGGGGAGGAGGCTCGCAGACAATTGGATGGTCTCCAGGGGGCGACACCTGGGCCCCAGAAACCACAGACTCCAGCAACTCCATGCCCACCCTCCCAACCCCAAATGTCTCCTTCCATCCCAGTCAGCCTCACGGGGGTCACTTCGCTCCACAGACTGTCTTCTCCTCAGAATGCAGATTGAGTGACACTTCCCTAGCACCCCCACACTGGGCAAGCTTTCCCCACTCTCTGTCCCACACCACTCCTTCCCAGCACAGCCTCTCTCTTCTCTCCCCCACTTGGGGGCATTACTTTAATAAACAGCACATGGTTCTGACTTCTGTCCTTTTGGTTGTTTGCTTACCATCCTGGGGTCTAACCCATGTGCCATTTTGCAGCTCAGGACTGACAGACAGACAGGAAGAGACACTACAGCTGTTGCTCACATTCAGAGTATCAGGGGACTTGAACCTGGGCTTCTAGTACACGGCACTGTAATTGCTCCTCCTACTCCTGTGAACTATCTCACTGACCCACCCGACTTGTTTTCTATTGCCAAGAATCTATTATCACTTTCCCATCTCCAAAGAGAGGGAAGGCAGGGCCTTGGAGCTCTCAGGGAAATGGCACCCCCACCTCCTAGGAGAGTTTGGAAATGTGTGGTGGTCACAGACAGACACTAGAGGGCACTGTAGGCATTTGTGGGCAGGGTGGGGAGAGGGTACCCAATGCTCCCCTTTTGGTGCAGAGCAAGGAGCAGCCTGAGGTAATGGATGAGTCTAGGGGTAACCAAGCCTGTTAGAGCTGAAGTTGAGGCACATTTGGGGGTCTGCAGGACCCTGAACCTCTAGATGAAGGCTCTAATGATGACACTATAGCAGCCCAGTAAGTGGCACAATGGCTAGAGATCTGGACTCTCAAGAATGAGGACTGAAGTTCAATCCCTGGCATCACATGCACCAGAGGGATGCTATGGTCCTCTCTTTCCTTAATTAATTAATTAATCAATTTTTTTTTATCAAAGCACTTCTCAGCTTTGGTTTATGGTGGTGCAGGGGATTGAATTTGGGCCTTCAGAGCCTCAGGCTTGAGAGTCTCTTTGCATAACCATTATGCTATCTTCCCCACCCTCTCTCTCTCTCTCTTTTTTTCCCCCACCCTCTCTCTTAATTTTTAAAATTTTGTTTATGGGATAGAAACAGCCAGAACTTGAGTGGGTAAAGGGTGATAGAGAGGGAGGATGGGGGAGAGAGAAAGAGAGAGACATCTGCAGACCTGCTTCACCACTTGCAATTCTCCCCCCACCCTCATCCCTGCCCACAGGTGAGGACCAAGGGCTCAAACCCCGGTCCTTGCACATTATAACAAGTGAGCTCAACAAGATGAGCCTTTTTTTTTTCTATTTTTTTATTGGGGAATTAATGTTTTACATTCAACAGTAAGTACAATGGTTTGTACATGCATAACATAACATTCCCCAGTTTCCCATATAACAGTACCACCCCCACTAGGTCCTCTGAGTCCTTCTTGGACCTGTATTCTCCCCACCCACCCACCCCAGAGTCTTCTTCTTTGGTGCGATACGCCAATTCCATTTCAGGTTCTACTTCTGTTTTCTTTTCTGATCTTGTTTTTCAACTTCGGCCTGAGAGTGAGATCATCCCATACTCATCCTTCTGTTTCTGACTTATTTCACTCAACATGATTTTTTCAAGGTCCATCCAAGATCAGCTGAAAATGGTGAAGTCACCATTTTTTACAGCTGAGTAGTATTCCATTGTGTATATATACCACAACTTGCTCAGCCACTCATCTGTTGTTGGACACCTGGGTTGCTTCCAGGTTTTGGCTATTACAAATTGTGCTGCCAAGAACATATGTGTACACAGATCGTTTTGGATGGATATGTTGTGTTCCTTAGGATATATTCCCAGGAGAGGAATTGCAGGATCATAGGGTAAGTCCATTTCTAGCATTTTGAGAGATGAGCCTTTAATATTTTATTTATTTATTTTGTTTTGTTTACCAGAGCACAGATCAGCTCTGGCTTATGGTGGTGTGTGGAACTGAACCTGAGACTTTGGAGCCTCAGGCATGAGAGTTTCTTTGCATAACCATCATGCTATCTACCTCTGCCCTTTCTGCCTCTCTCTCAATAAAAAAATAAATTTTGAAGAACAAATTAAGTAAGGGTGGAGTTACAAATATCTTCAAGGTTAAAAAAAAATCAACACTCACAGGAAGCCAGAAGGTCATAGACCTGAAGTGACTCTTGGGGTGTGAAGCTGGAAGGGATAAAGGCAGAGCAATGGGTGTGTTATTCCTGCCCATGAGTTGTTCTGATTCAAATCATCACTATCACTAGAAAGTCATAGCCAAACAACTGCCCGGCAGGAAGGATGGAAGAATTCCCAGTGTGTCAGTTCTTGACTTTGAAGTCTGCCCACCACGATCCCCCGCAACATCCTACTGCTGAGAGTACCTGAAGCAACTCCTCTGTCATTCTTTCTGATCCTTCCCGCTCTTTCTGTGGCTCCTCCCCCAACCCCATCCCCCACCAGTCTCTCTAGCCTGAATTCTGGGCCTGGTCATGTGAACTTTTCAATCTCTTAAAGAGAGACAAAAAAAAAATTTATTTATTTATTTTATTTTGCTTTATTTTTTTTCCACCAGGGTTATTGCTGGGGCTCAGTGTCTGCACAAGTCCACTGTTCCTAGTGTCCATTTTTTCCTCCTCCTCCCCTCCTTTTTTTTTTTTTTTTTTTTTTTTTTTGATAAGCCAGAGAGAAACTGAGAGGTAAGAGGGTGGGGGAGACTGAGAGAAAGAGACACATCTGGGGTGGGGGGATAGTGTCGCATCTGATTATGCCCACATCTCTCACAATGCACAAGGATGCCTGTTCAAGCCTCTGCTCACCACCTGCAGGGATGCTGCAAGATGTGGTGAAACAGGTCTGTAGGTGTCTGTCTTTTCTCCCCCTCTGTCTATCTCCCCTCCCCTGTCAGTTTCTCTCTGTCCTATTGAATAAAATGGAGAGAGAGAGAGACAGAAAGAGAGAGACCTGTAGCACTGCATCACTGCTTGTGCAGCTTCCCCCCTGCAGGTAGGGACTGGGGGCTTGAGCCCAGGTCCTTGAGTATGATAATGTAGTCAGGTAGACCACCACCAAACCTCCTTCAATATTTAGGGAATTTAGGGCCAGTCATTCCCAGATGATGAAATCCTTCCTGTATTCCTCCTGTATACCCCTCTAGCTTCCTAGATAATAGTCTCAAGTTTCCTACTAAAGTAGAGCTCAATTTGCACCAAACCCACTCACCTCTCCCCTTTCTCTCTCTCTCTCTCTCTCTCTCTCTCTCTTTACTAGAGCACTGCTTAGCTCTGGCCTATGGTAGTGCGGGAGATTGAACCTGGGACTTTTGAGCCTCAGGCACGAGAGTCTGTCTTTTATATATTTTTTATTTACTTATTTTTATTTATTCACTTTTGTTGCCCTTGTTCTATTGTTGTTATTGATGTCATCGTTGTTAGATAGGACAGAGAGAAATGAAGAGAGGAGGGGAAGACAGAGAGGGGGAGAGAAAGACAAACAACTGCAGACCTGCTTCACCACCTATGAAGTGACTCCCCTGCAGGTGGGGAGCCGTGGGCTTGAACCGGGATCCTTACAACGGTCCTTGTGCTTCCTGCCACATGCACTTAACCCGCTGCACTACTGCTCGACTCCCTATCTTTCTTTATTTACTTATCTATTTATTTATTTAGATTTATTTATTGGGGTCAGATAGTGTCTTACACGGTAGAGTGCACGTTACAATGTGCAGTGACCAAGGTTCAAACCCCTGGTCCCCACCTGTAGGGGAAAGCTTCATGTGCACTGAAGCACTGTTGCAGCTCTCTCTCTCTCTCTCTTTCCCCATCTCTAGCTCTATCCAATAAATAAATAAATACAATATTTTTTAAAGATTTGTTTATTAGGGGTTAAACTCTGGACCTCATGCTTGAGAGTCCAGTGCCTTATTCACTGAGTACTCCCTGGGACCACCCAGCCACTCCACCTTTGCTATCACTTCCTTAATCTGGTGAAAGATTGGGCTTGTCCTTCCTCCTCTGTGATTTCTAAGACTAAACCCCTCTCTCCATTGTCACCTCCACCACCTAGGAGGAATCATTGGCTCCAACCCTGTTACCCCTTTCTCCCCCATCCTCTTCCCTCTGAGTCTTGTCTGGGTGAGAAGTTTCCACTCTCTTAAGGAGCCTCCCAGGAAGTTGCAACTGGCTATGCCTCTGCCCCTCCCCCCCACAAGATATTAACCAGGCAGTGGCATACAAGTTAAAGCACACCTGTTACCATGAGTAAGACCCTGGGTTCAAGCCCCTGGTCCCCTCCTGCAGAGGGGCATGTTTGATGAGCAGTAAAGCAGACCTTAAGCTGTTTCTCTTTCTCCCTCTCTATCTCCCCCTTCCCTCTCAATTTGTCTCCATGAAGAATTCATATTTAAGAATTTGGATTAAAACTATATCTTTCGAGGGCTGGGTGGTGGCCCACCTGGTAAGAGCTGTGTGTCTAGAGCCAGAGAGGTGGCTCAGCAGCTAGAACAGATATCTTCTAAGTGGGGCAGGGGAAACCGCACGAGGTCTGAAGCTCCAAGGTTCCAAGTTCAATCCCCCACACCACCATAAATCAGAGATGAGCAGTGATCTCAGATCTCTCCTTTCCCCTCTCTCTTCCTCTCTTCTCCTTTCCTCTCCTCTCTTCTCTCTTATCTTTCTCTCTAAAATAAAAAATACATCTTAAAATTTATAAAAAAAAAAAAAAAAAAACTTTTGTGGTCTGGGAGGTGATACAGTAGATAAAGCACTGGACTCTAAAGCATGAAGTCCTGAGTTCAGTCCCTGGCAGCACATGTACCAGAGTGATGTCTAGTTCTCCCTCTCTTTTATCTTTCTCATGAATAAATAAAAAAAATATTTATATAAAAAAAAACCTTTCTAGACTAGTGCTATAGATCACCTGGCAGGGTGCCATGGTTCAAGACCTAAGTTTGAGCTGTACCCCCCAAGGTACTAGGGAATGCTTCAGTGGTGGGCGTCTCTGTCTCTCTGTCTCTGTCTGCAAAAGTCATCCCAAAGCAGTAAAGCAGTGGCAAAGAAAAAAAAAATTCTTCCATGGATAAGGCCTGAATTTGATCCCTGGCACCACAAATAGCAATAAATACAGAAACAAGTAGAACCCCATAGATGGTGGAGGTAGTGCTTTGGTCTTTGTCATAAGAAGAAATAATAATAATAACTTAAAAATCAGGTCAGGGAGGTGGCTCAGAAGTAGATGACATGTCTCCCATGTGTGCTATCCTCTGCTCAATCCCCAGCATTTCATTTAAAACTAAAACTGCAGTGTCAGAGAAATAGCTCAAGACAGGACTCAACTCAGATTTGAACTCTGGCACCACATGGCAAGTGTTATGGTATCAGAGGAAGCTCCAGTGTCTCTCTCTCTTTTTTTTTTTCCTCCAGGGTTATTGCTGGGCTCGGTGCCTGCACCATGAATCCACCGCTCCTGGAGGCCATTTTTTCCCCCTTTTGTTGCCCTTGTTGTTGTAGCCTCGTTGTGGTTATTATTATTGCCATTGTTGATGTTGTTCGTTGTTGGATAGGACAGAGAGAAATGGAGAGAGGAGGGGAAGACAGAGAGGGTCTCCAAGAAAGACAGACACCTGCAGACCTGCTTCACCACCTGTGAAGTGACTCCCCTGCAGGTGGGGAGCTGGGGGCTCGAACTGGAATCCTTACGCCGGTCCTTGCGCTTTGCGCCACATGCGCTTAACCCACTGCGCCACCGCCCGACCCCCTATGGTGTCTCTTTTTATCTGAATGACAAAACAGCCTAGGAGCAGAGAAATCATCACAGTACATGTGAGATTCTGGCTATGTGGGGGGGGGGAGGGCAGAGAGAAAGTGAAAGGAAGGAGAAGGGAGAGGGGAGGGAAGGGAAAGTATCTATCACACAGACAAACATAGATATATTGCAATCCTTCACATCTAAATCTGAAACAGAAGTCCCCAACCAGTGCCAGACCCTAATTCTGGCTCTTTCTATCTTTCAGTGTTTTATTTTATTTTTTTTAACCAGAGGGCTCACTAGTCAGTTCTGATCTCTGGTGGCACCAGGGGTAGAACGTGGGCATGAAAAGTCTGTTTCATAACCATTACGCTATCTCTCCTACCCTGTTTTCATCTCTCACTGGCCAAATTTGTCCTCTGTTCCCCACCCAACTTCTGGAGCCCCTTCTAATTCCATCCCAGTTCAGTCTGACTTGCCTATCAGGAAGCCATCACCCCCTCAAGTCTGTGTTCTCCCCAGCCTGTAGCCACACCTTCTGGGGCCTCTTCCAGGCTTCTGCCCAACAGTTTCCTCTGTCCCTGCACTGGGAGGGGTGTCTGGCTGAGGGAGGCACTAACCCAGACTGCCTGCAGCTGGCACAGTTCCTGCTGGGTGGCTGCAGTGGAGGCACCATGGTGACCTAAATTTCCTCTCTCCATGACTAACTGCCTCTCTGTAATTGCCACCCCCAGGCCTCCTGGCCCTTCTCCACAGCTCTGGATAGATGGCAAAGATTGAGGCCGGGTCAAAGGAGCAACACCAAATAAATAAAATAGTTAATTTAAAATGAGGCCTGGGACATGGCACAAAAGAAGAGTGTAAGACTTACAAGGTCCTGAGTTAGATCCCTGCACCCACCTCATGTGCCAGTGTGATACTCTGGTTCTCTCTCTTCTCACAGATGAGTCTTTGTTTAATCACAAAATCATTTATTTTATTATTATTATTATTTTTAACCAGAGTGCTGCTCAGCTCTTGCTTATGGCAGTCCTAGAGATTAAAACTGAGACCTTTGGTCTTAAGTGTGAAAATCTTTTTGCATAATCACTATGCTATCTTCCTAGGCCATAATTTTTTTTTAATAATTTTTTTTTGCCTCCAGGGTTATTGTTGGGGCTCGGTGCCTGCACTACAAATCCACTGCTCCAGGAGGCTATTTTTTTCTTTTTGTTGCCCTTGTTGTTTATCGTTGTTATTATTGTTGTTGTTATTGCTGTCATTATTGTTGGATAGGACAGAGAGAAAGGGAGGGAGGAGGGGAAGACAGAGGAGGGGAGTAAAAGATAGACACTTGGGGAGTCGGGCGGTAGAGCAGCGGGTTAAGCGCACATGGCGCAAAGTGCAAGGATCGGCGCAAAGTGCAAGGATCAGCGTAAGGATTCCAGTTCAAGCCCCTGGCTTCCCACCTGTAGAGGGGTCACTTCATAAACAGTGAAGCAGGTCTGCAGGTGTCTTTCTCTCCCCCTCTGTTTTCCCCTCCTCTCTTCATTTTTCTCTGTCCTATCCAAGCACTACGACAACAATAATAACTACAATAATAAAAAAACAAGGGCAACAAAAGGGAATAAATAAATATCTAGTAAAGAAAGGAAGAAAGAAAGAAAGGAAGAAAAGAAAGAAAGGAAGAAAGGACACTTGCAAGAAAGAAAGAGAAAGAAAGAAAGAAAGAAAGAAAGAAAGAAAGAGAGGAAGAAAGGACACTTGCAGACCTGCTTCACCACTTTTGAAGCAAACCCCCTACAGGTGGGAGCCGGGGGCTCCAACCCGGATTCTTGCTCCAGTCTTGTACTTCACGCCATGTGCACTTAATGCGCTGTGCTACCACCCAGGCCCAGGCCATAATTTTTTTTTAATTTCTTTATTAGGGGATTAATGTTTTACATTCAACAGTAAATACAATAGTTTATACATGCATAATATTTCTCAGTTTTCCACATAACAATACAACCCCCACTAGGTCCTCTGTCAGCCTTCTTGAACCTGTATTCTTCCCACCCACCCACCCCAGAGTCCCAGAGTCTTTTACTTTGGTGCAATACGCCAATTCCATTTCAGGTTCTAATTGTGTTTTCTTTTCTGAGCTTGTTTTTCAACTTCTGCCTGAGAGTGAGATCATCTCATACTCATCCTTCTGTTTCTGACTTATTTCACTTAACAAGAATTTTTCAAGGTCCATCCAAGATCAGCTGAAAACGGTGAAGTCACCATTTTTTATGCTGAGTAGTATCCCATTGTATATATATATATATATACCACAACTTGCTCAGCCACTCATCTGTTGTTGGACACCTGGGTTGCTTCCAGGTTTTGGCTATTACAAATTGTGCTGCTATGAACATATGTGTACACAGATCTTTTTGGATGGGTGTGTTGGGTTCCTTAGGATATATCCCCAGGAGAGGGATTGCAGGGTCATAGGGTAGATTCATTTCTAGCCTTCTGCTAGTTTTCCAGACTGCTCTCCACAAGGGTTGGATCACATAATCTTTTTATATTTATATTTTTTGTTTTATTTGATAGTTCAGAGATAAATTGAGAGGGGAAGGGGAGATAAAGAGGGAGAAAGACACCTGCAGCACTGCTTTGTTATTTGTGAAGCTTCCCTCCTGCAAATGGAGACTGAGGAATTGAACCCAGGTCCTGGTACATGGTAACATGTATACTCAACCAAATGCACCACTGCCCAGCATGCCCCTCACCAAAAATCTTTTTTTTAAGTCTCTGTGAATGTAAAAAAAAAAATTTTTTGGTCATTTCTGGGGTTTTGCCACTCCAGGCTGACTTTCTCAGATAGGAAAAGAAAGACAGGGAAAGATACCGTAGCACCAGAACTTCCTCTAGTGAGGTTGGAGTTGTGTTTAAAACCGGGTCTTACATATCACAAAGAAGGTGAACTATCTTGCCAGCCCTGTGAATGAAATGTGGAATAATACAATAAAATAATACAACTCTTTAAAGAAATAAAAACCCGCATATCATAAACAGAGACCATACTAGTGATTGCTAGAGGCAAGGGGGGAGTTGGGATAAAATAAAGTGAAGGCACCACTCCAGTTAAAGATAGAAACTTTTAACTATAAAATAAACAAGTCTGGGGCTGGGAGGTGGCGCACCTGGTTGAGTTACATCTGTAACAAATACCTGCAGGTGTGTTACAAAGCACAAGGACCCAGGTGCGAGCTCCCAGTCCCCACCTGCAGGGGGAAAGCTTTGCGAGTGGTTAAGCAGTGTTACAGGTCTCTCTCTGTCTCCCTTTCTGTCTCCCCCTGCCTTCTCAATTTCTGGCTATCTCTAACTGATAAATAAAGATAATAAAAAAATTTAAATAAAATAAACAAGTCCTAGGGTTGTGATATGCAGCATGGAGGCTGTACTTAATAACATTAAGAAAGACAGCCAGTAAGAACTAAAATCCAATAATAGTAGTGTATATTTGAAAGTTGATAAGAGTGTAGATTGTACAATTTCTCATAACACACATGCACACATACACACACTTAACTAAATCTAGTCATCATGTGTTACTACAGTGATCATTTGCAATATATACAAATACTGAATTATGATGTAAATAAAACTAATTAAATGTCCTAGGAAAAAAGGACGCCATGCCGGAAGCAATGAACTAGATACCAAACAGAAGCATGCAGAGCCTGAAAAATGTTTAGCAGGGAAAGGCCAGTGTGACCTGGCAGGTGGCACAGTGGGTTGAGTGAGAGACTTACAGGTATGAGGTCCCGAGTTTGACCCCTGCACCACATATGCCAGAGTCATGCTCTAGTTATCTCTCATTGGAGACACAATTTTGGCTATTACAAAATAGTGGCACGATCGGTTAGTGTGCAGTACTTACACAGTTTTCTCTCATTAATAAATAACTAAAAATATTTGGGGAAGAAAAAGAGAGAGGGAAGAGGGGCAAAACAGGATGAGTACAATAGCTTCTTCTATTTTTTTTTAGAGATCTCTGTATTCGTTAATGAGAGTGAAAGGAAGAGGAGACAGAGAACTAGAGCATTGCTCTGGTACAAGCGATGCCAGGCACCGAACTCAGGATTTTGTGTTTCAAAGTCCAAAGCTTTATCTATCTCAAGAGCCACACAATAGCTTTAAAAAAATTTTTTTTAATTGTACTGTGTGTGGGGTGGTGGTGGTGAGGTGAAGGTCAGGGGACTAGGGATATAATGGTTATACCACAAAAAAAAAAAAAATTATTTTCATTCCAAAGGTTCCAGGTTCAATCTCTAGCACCACCATAGGCCTTGACCTAATGTCATGAGAATGAACTTTTTTTTTTTTTTTTTTTACCTCTGTGGATTCTTTCCCCCAAGTCCAAAACCACAGTCTGATCACAAGCAAAGCAGCAGACAAATCCCACTCAAGGGACATTGTACAAGTTGTCTGACCACCACTTCTCAAAACTACCAAAGACATCAAAAAACATGGGAGGTCTGAGGAACTCTTCTCAGAGCCCAGAGTGGCATAAGGAGACCTAGTGCTTCCATGTAATGTGTCTTGCATGAGATCCTGGAACAGAGAAGCAACCCTGGGTCAAAACTAAGGTAATCTGAATTAATGTGGGTGGGGTTAAAAGTAATGGATGGGGTGCAGGAGGGACAGGCGGTAGCACAGCTGGTTAAGCATACATGGCACTAAGCACAAGGACTGGCTAAAGAATCTAGTTGGAGCCACCTCCCACACTGACTCTTGTTTGTAGCTATGGCCTCTTACATGTGCAGTTTCATCACTCCAAGTCACTATTTTTCTTTCTTTCTTTTTTTCTTCCTTCCTTCCTCTCTCTTTTTTAAATTTTTAATTTCTTTATTGGGGAATTAATGTTTTACATTCAACAGTAAATACAATAGTTTGTACATGCATAATATTTTCCAGTTTCCACATAACAATACAACCCCCACTAGGTCCTCTGTCATCCTTCTTGGATCTGTATTCTCCCCACCCACCCACCCCAGAGTCTTTTACTTTGGTGCAATACGCCAATTCCAGTTCAGATTCTAATTGTGTTTTCTTTTCTGAGCTTGTTTTTCAACTTCGACCTGAGACTGAGATCATCCCATACTCATCCTTCTGTTTCTGACTTATTTCACTTAACATGAATTTTTCAAGGTCCATCCAAGATTGGCTGAAAACGGTGAAGTCACCATTTTTTATAGCTGAGTAGTATCTATCTATCTATATATCTGTATATATCTATATATCTGTATATATATACATACCACAACTTGCTCAGCCACTCATCTGTTGTTGTATACCTGGGTTGCTTCCAGGTTTTGGCTATTACAAATTGTGCTGCCAAGAACATATGTGTACACAGATCTTTTTGGATGGGTGTGTTGGGTTCCTTAGGATATATCCCCAGGAGGGGAATTGCACGATCATAGGGTAGGTCCATTTCTAGCCTTCTGAGAGTTCTCCAGACTGTTCTCCACAGAGGTTGGACCAATTGACATTCCCACCAGCAGTGCAGGAGAGTTCCTTTGACCCCACACCCTCTCCAGCATTAGCTGCTGTTACCTTTTCTGATGTATGACATTCTCACAGGAGCGAAGTGGTATCTCGTTGTTGTCTTTATTTGTATTTCTCTGACAATCAGAGACTTGGAGCATTTTTTCATGAGTTTCTCAGCCTTTTGGATCTCTTCTGTGGTGAATATCCTGTCCATGCCCTCCCCCGATTTTTGGATGGGGTTATTTGTTTTCTTGTTGTTGTGATTTGCAAGTTCTTTTTTTTTTTTTTTCATTTAAGAAAGGATTAATTAACAAAACCATAGGGTAGGAGGGGTACAACTCCACACAATTCCCACCACCCAATCTCCATATCCCACCCGCTCCCCCAATAGCTTTCCCACCCTCCATCCCTCTGGGAGCATGGACCCAGGGTCATCAAGGGTTGCAGAAGGTAGAAGGTCTGGCTTCTGTAATTGCTTCCCCGCTGAACATGGACGTTGACTGGTCGGTCCATACTCCCAGTCTGCCTCTCTCTTTCCCTAGTAGGGTGTGTCTCTGGGGAAGCTGAGCTCCAGGACACATTGGTGGGGTCTTCAATCCAGGGAAGCCTGGCTAGCATCCTGATGGCATCTGGAACCTGGTGGCTGAAAAGAGAGTTAACATACAAAGCCAAACAAATTGTTGAGCAATCATGGACCCAAAGCTTGGAATAGTGGAGAGGAAGTATTAGAGAGGTACTCACTGCAAACTCTAGTGTACTTCTGCTTTCAGGTATATATTTTGCAGTAGTTTATGGATACGTGTGAACATAAGCTCTCTCTCACAGAAACTGGTGTATATCTAGGTTTTGGGACTTTGTTAGAAAGTGAACCACCTGAGATGAAATTAGAGTGTACTATAAAAGGAAAGGTCTCACCCGAGTAATGAAGCTGAAGGGTTGTGATTCCACACGTGAAGTCTCTGGACACAGTCTGAGGTGAAGCATGTTGAGGTGGCAATCGTTGCGTTGGCAAGTTCTTTATATATGTTGGTTATTAAACTCTTGTCTGATGTATGGCATGTAAAGATCTTCTCTCATTCTGTGAGGGGTCTCTTGGTTTGGGTAGTAGTTTCTTTAGCTGTGCAGAAGCTTTTTAATTTGATGTAGTCCCATTCGACTTCCGGAGGCGGAGCTACGAGAAGCAGATCGCTTTCTCTCCTCTCTTCTCTCCCGGATCAACTAGGAATACCAAAGGAGACCACCTGGACTGAAACAAGACAGGACTAGAATGACCACAGGAACCCAGTAAATCACCCGTGAGTACAAACACGCGTGGCTGGTGACAGAGAGGAGAGAGGGGCCTAAGGAGAGATTAAGTGACTGCTAACATTCAGCAGTTTATCAGTGGAGACACCACCTCCAGTCTACACCACAACAAGGGGACAGCTGAAGGGAGGAAAGGACTCCCCAGAGACTCACCAAGTGCAACTCTGAGTCTCCATTGCTACTACCCTCAGAATCTGGAGCAACAACAGGGAGGGACACCAGGGGACAGAGATCTAACCGGGAAACTCAGGAGAAGACCTCTACCTCGGTGACATAGCTGAGGGGCTGTGAAAGTCTCTTTGCATAACCACTGGATTATCTCTGCCACACCCTGCTTTATCTCTTGGTCAGGAGTCAGTGATTAAGCGAAGAAGCCTATTCATAGTTTAAAAGCCCTCAGGCACCCATAGCCTACAGGGAAGAAAAAAAAAGAGGCTTTTACACCACTGAGCTCCAACTCAGGGATTGAAAAAAAACTGTTAACTTCCACCACGGTAAACCCTTTAATTAAATTACTTAGACACAAGTCAATCCAGGCAATAGTGATCAATAATTTGAAAAGTACTGATAAAGGGAACTCATAACATAATATATAAAATGGTTAAAACAACAAGAAAAAATATTGGAGACTCGAACCAGGACAAGAGTCCAGCTAAAAGTCCTCCAGAGGGTGAAGCACAAAACAACGAGTTCAACATCCAAACATTAGCTAAGGAAATAATAACAAGAGTGAGTAAAGAATTTGAAAAAATTGTAATCAGAAATGCAGGAAGAACAAATGAGAATATGGAAGAAAATTCTAATAATCTCATGGTTATTAGAGAGCTGAAAGCTGAAATCTCTGAGCTAAGAAGGCAACTAGCTGAACAAGCTAAAACAGTATCAGAGCAGGGCAACAAAAACTCCAGAAAGCAGTAGAGGGCAGAGAGAATAGAATCAATGAGGCTGAAGACAGAATTAGCAAGATTGAGGATGAATTAGAGACAACTAAAAAAGAAGTAAGAGATCTCAAAAAGAGATTAAGAGATGCAGAAAACAACAACAGAGTCCTATGGGATGACTTCAAAAGAAACAATATACGCATTATTGGCTTACCAGAGGAAGAAAGAGAAGGAGAGGAAGAAAGCATTCTCCAGGCCATAATAGCTGAAAATTTCTCTAGTCTAGACAACACCAAAGACATAAAGATTCAAGAAGCCCAGAGGGTCCCAAACAGAATTAACCCAGACCTAAAGACACCAAGACATGTCATACTTAGAATGGAAAGGAATAAGGATAAAGAAAGGATCCTCAAGGCTGCAAGAGAAAAACAAAGAGTCACCTACAAAGGAAAACCCATAAGATTAGCAGCAGACTTCTCCATACAAACACTACAGGCCAGAAGAGAATGGCAAGATATCTATCGAGTGCTCAAAGAGAAAGGCTTTCAGCCAAGAATACTATATCCTGCTAGACTGTCATTCAGACTAGATGGAAGCATCAAAACCTTCTCAGACAAGCAACAGTTGAAGGAAGCAACCATCACCAAGCCTGCCCTGAAAGAAGTTCTGAAAAGTCTCCTATAAACAACCAAACCACCACAAATAGGACATATATCAAAACACTCTAAAACTCTACAAGAATGGCGTTAAAATATCTTCAATCTTTGATATCAGTAAATGTCAATGGCCTGAATTCACCTATTAAAAGACACAGAGTAGGAAGATGGATCAGAAAACACAACCCAACAATATGTTGTCTATAGGAAACTCACCTAACGCAACAAGACAAACACAGACTTAAAGTGAAAGGATGGAAAACTATCATTCAAGCCAATGGCCCACAAAAAAGGGCAGGAACAGCTATTCTCATATCTGACATGATAGACTTTAAAATAGATAAGATTAAAAAAGATAGGAATGGACACTACTTAATGCTCAGAGGATCAGTCAATCAAGAGGACTTAACAATTATTAATATCTATGCACCCAATGAGAAGCCATCTAAATACATCAAACTTCTACTGAAAGAGCTACAGAAATATATTAACAGTAACACAATCATAGTAGGGGACTTCAACACCCCACTATCTCAACTTGACAGATCATCCAGGAAGAAAATCAGTAAAGACATAAGGGAGCTAAATGAAGAGATAGATAAACTAGAACTATTGGACATTTTCAGAGTCATTCATCCCAAGAAACTGGAATACACATTTTACTCAAATCCACATGGATCATTCTCAAGGATAGATCATATGTTAGGCCACAAAGACAGCATCAGCCTATTCAAGAACACTGAAATAATCCCAAGCATCTTCTCAGACCACAGTGGAATTAAACTAACACTTAACAATCAACAAAAGATTAGTAACAGTGCCAAAATGTGGAAGCTCAACAGTACACTTCTTAACAACTTCTGGGTCAAAGAGGAAATCAAGGAATAAATCAAAATGTTTTGAGAGTTTAATGAAAATGAAGACACAAGCTATCAAAATATTTGGGACACAGCTAAAGCAGTCCTAAGAGGGAAGTTCATAGCTATACAAGCACACATTAGGAAACAAGAAAAGGCACAAATAAACAGCCTGATTGCTCATCTCAAAGACCTAGAATAAGAACAACAAAGGAATCCTAAAGCAACCAGAAGGACAGAAATCACTAAAGTTAGGGCAGAAATAAATAACATTGAGAATAGGAAAACCATACAAAAGATCAATGAAAGTAAATGTTGGTTCTTTGAAAGAGTAAACAAAATCGACAAACCTTTAGCCAGACTCACAAAACAAAAAAGAGAGAAGACCCAAATAAATCGGATAGTAAATGAAAGAGGAGAAATCACAACAGACACTGCAGAAATTCAATATATCATGCGAGGCTTCTATGAACAACTATATGCCACCAAGCTAGAGAACCTGGAAGAAATGAATGATTTCCTAGATACCTACCAACTTCCAAAACTAAGTAAAGAGGAAGTGGATAACATGAACAGGCCCATCACAGCTAATGAAATTGAAGCAGTTATCAAAAATCTTCCCAAAAATAAAAGTCCTGGACCAGATGGTTTTACAAATGAATTCTACAAAACCTTCAAAGAAGAACTAATACCTCTACTTTTAAAAGTCTTCAGAAGATTGAAGACACTGGAATACTCCCTGCCAGCTTCTATGAAGCCAACATCACCCTGATACCAAAAGCAGACAGGGACATAACCAAAAAAGAAAACTACAGACCAATATCTCTGATGAACATAGATGCGAAAATATTGAACAAAATTCTAGCCAACCGGACAGCAGTATATCAAAAAGATTGTTCATCATGACCAAGTGGGGTTTATCCCAGGCATGCAAGGTTGGTTTAATATACGTAAATCAATCAATGTGATCCACCACATCAACAAAAGCAAGACCAAAAACCACATGGTCATATCAATAGATGCAGAGAAAGCCTTTGACAAAATACAACATCCCTTTATGATCAAAACACTACAAAAAATGGGAATAGATGGAAAATTCCTGAAGATAGTGGAGTCTATCTATAGCAAACCTACAGCCAACATCATACTCAATGGTGAAAAACTGGAAGCAAAAAAAAAAAAAAAAAGAAAAACTGGAAGCATTTCCACTCAGATCAGGTACTAGACAGGGCTGCCCACTATCACCACTACTATTCAACATAGTGTTGGAAGTTCTTGCCATAGCAATCAGGCAGGAGCAAGGAATTAAAGGCATACAGATTGGAAGAGAAGAAGTCAAACTCTCCTTATTCGCAGATGACATGATAGTATGCATGGAAAAACCTAAGGAATCCAGCAAGAAGCTTTTGGAAATCATCAGGCAATATAGTAATGTGTCAGGCTATAAAATTAACATTCAAAAGTCAGTGGCATTCCTCTATGCAAACACTAAGTTAGAAGAAGTTGAAATCCAGAAATCAGTTCCTTTTTCTATAGCAACAAAAACAATAAAATATCTAGGAGTAAACCTAACCAAAGAAGTGAAAGACTTGTATACTGAAAATTATGAGTCACTACTCAAAGAAATTGAAAAAGACACAAAGAAGTGGAAAGATATTCCATGCTCATGGGTTGGAAGAATTAACATCATCAAAATGAATATATTACCCAGAGCCATCTACAAATTTAATGCTATCCCCATCAAGATCCCAAGCACATTTTTTAGGAGAATAGAACAAATGTTTATCTGGAACCAGAAAAGACCTAGAATTGCCAAAACAATCTTGAGAAAAAAGAACAGAACCGGAGGCATCACGCTGCCAGATCTCAAACTGTATTATAGAGCCATTGTCATCAAAACTGCTTGGTACTGGAACATGAACAGACACACTGACCAGTGGAATAGAATTGAGAGCCCAGAAATGAGGCCCCACACGTATGGACATCTAATCTTTGACAAAGGGGCCCAGACTATTATATGGGGAAAGCAGAGTCTCTTCAACAAATGGTGTTGGAAACAATGGGTTGAAACATGCAGAAGAATGAAACTGAATCACTGTATTTCACCAAATACAAAAGTAAATTCCAAGTGGATCAAGGACTTGGATGTTAGACCAGAAACTATCAGATACTTAGAGGAAAATATTGGCAGAACTTTTTTCCGCATAAATTTTAAAGACATTTTCAATGAAACGAATCCAATTACAAAGAAGACTAAGGCAAGTATAAACCTATGGGACTACATCAAATTAAAAAGCTTCTTCACAGCAAAAGAAACCACTACCCAAATCAAGAGACCCCTCACAGAATGGGAGAAGATCTTTACATGCCATACATCAGATAAGAGTTTAATAACCAACATATATAAAGAGCTTGCCAGACTCAACAACAAGACAACAAATAACCCCATCCAAAAATGGGGGGAGGACTTGGACAGAATATTCACCACAGAAGAAATCCAAAAGGCCGAGAAACACATGAAAAAATGCTCCAAGTCTCTGATTGTCAGAGAAATGCAAATCAAGACAACAATGAGATATCACTTCACTCCTGTGAGAATGTCATACATCAGAAAAGGTAACAGCAGCAAATGCTGGAAAGGGTGTGGGGTCAAAGGAACCCTCCTGCACTGCTGGTGGGAATGTCAATTGGTCCAACCTCTGTGGAGAACATTCTGGAGAACTCTCAGAAGGCTAGAAATGGACCTACCCTATGACCCTGCAATTCCTCTCCTGGGGATATATCCTAAGGAACCCAACACATCCATCCAAAAAGATCTGTGTACACATATGTTCTTGGCAGCACAATTTGTAATAGCCAAAACCTGGAAGCAACCCAGGTGTCTAACAACAGATGAGTGGCTGAGCAAGTTGTGGTATATATACACAATGGAATACTACTCAGCTGTAAAAAATGGTGACTTCACCGTTTTCAGCCGATCTTGGATGGACCTTGAAAAAATCATGTTGAGTGAAATATGTCAGAAACAGAAGGATGAGTATGGGATGATCTCACTCTCAGGCTGAAGTTGAAAAACAAGATTAGAAAAGAAAACACAAGTCGAACCTGAAATGGAATTGGAGTATTACACCAAAGTAAAAGACTCTGGGGTAGGTGGGTGGGTGGGGAGAATACAGGTCCATGAAAAATGATGAATGAAATAGTGGGGGTTGTATTGTTAAATGGGAATCTGGGGAATGTTATGCATGTAAAAAAAAAAAAAAAGAAGAAGAAGTAGAAACGCAAAGCAGAAATTGACTGAGTTTGGAGTATGGCACCAAAGTAAGAAAGCAGAAGTATACTAGAGTTTGCAGTGAGTACCTCCCTAACACTTCCTCTCCACTATTCCAAGCTTTGGGTCCATGATTGCTCAACAAATTGTTTGGCTTCGTATGTTAACTCTCTTTTCAGTCACCGGGTTCCAGATGCCATCAGGATGCCGGCCAGGCTTCCCTGGATTGAAGACCCCACCAATGTGTCCTGGAGCTCAGCTTCCCCAGAGACACACCCTACTAGGGAAAGAGAGAGGCAGACTGGGAGTATGGACCGACCAGTCAATGCCCATGTTCAGCGGGGAAGCAATTACAGAAGCCAGACCTTCTACCTTCTGCAACCCACAATGACCCTGGGTCCATGCTCCCAGAGGGATAGAGAATGGGAAAGCTACTGGGGAGGGGATGGGATATGGAGATTGGGTGGTGGGAATTGTGTGGAGTTGTACCCCTCCTACCCTATGGTTTTGTTAATTAATCCTTTCTTAAATAAAAAAAATAAAATAAAATAAAATAAAATAAAAAAATTGATGTAGTCCCATAGATTTATGCTTGCCTTAGTCTTCTTTATAATTGGATTCATTTCATTGAAGATGTCTTTAAAATTTATGCGGAAAAGAGTTCTGCCAATATTTTCCTCTAAGAATCTGATAGCTTCTGGTCTAACCTCCAAGTCGTTGATCAACTTGGAATTTACTTTTGTGTTTGGTGAAATATAGTGGTTCAGTTTCATTCTTCTGCATGTTTCAACCCATTGTTTCCAACACCATTTGTTGAAGAGACTCTGCTTTCCCCATTTAATAGTCTGGGCCCCTTTGTCAAAGATTAGATGTCCATAGGTCCCAGCCCACTTTTTAATGAGATTGAGAGAGGATAAAGGGAAATGCACAGATTCATCCTCTGCTGATGGTGTTCTTTGCTGATCTCCTATTGATATCAAACCCAGCTCCTCATGACTACAAGGCTGGTGTTCTCCTGCTGAGCTGCCTCCCCAGCTGCTCAGTATTGGTTCTGTTATGGGTTCTTTTTTTTAAAAAAAAAAAAATCATTTTACTTATTTATTTATTTATTTATTCCCTTTTGTTGCCCCTTTGTTGGTGTAGTTGTAGCTATTATTGTTGTCATCATTGTTGGTTAGGGCAGAGAGAAATGGAGAGAGGAGGGGAAGACAGAGAGGGGGAGAGAAAGACAGACACCTGCAGACCTGCTTCACCACTTGTGATGCCCCTGCAGGTGGGGAGCTGGGGGCTCGAACCAGGATCCTTATGCTGGACCTTGCACTTTGTGCCATGTGCACTTAACCCCCTGCGCTACTGCCCGACTCCCCTGTCATGGGTTCTTTATTGAAACAGCACAAGTATACTGTAGTAAGTGAGGTATAATGGATGAAATGTATAAGAAAAACTGGGTGTGGGATATATAGAAATTCTCTGCACTATCTCCACACTATTTTTGTAAATCTAAAACTATTCCACAATAGTTTATTTTCATGATTTATTTATGAGAATAAGTCTAAGGTGGCTCAATTGATTCATATGGCATATGCAGCACTGGGGATAGAACTTGGGGCTTCGTGCTTGCAAGTTCAGTGCTCCAAGCACTCCACAACCTCCAAGGCCACACTAGAATAGTTTTTTTTTTTTTTTTTTTATTCTTTTTTTTTTTTATCAGAGCACTGCTAAACTCTGGTTTATGGTGGTTCAGGGGATTGAACCTGAGACTTTGGAGCCCAGGCATGAGAGTCTCTTGCATAACCATTATGCTATCTACCCCTGCCCTAAACTTTTTATTATCTTTATTTGTTTATTGCATAGACAGCCAGAAATTGAGAGGAATAGAGAGATAAAGGAGAGTGTCAGAGATACCTGCATCCCTGCTTCACCACTGGTAAAGTTTCCCCTCTGCAGATGGGGACCAGGGGCTTAAACCCTGGTCTTTGTACATTGTAACATGTTTGCTCAACCAGGTTCACCACCACCCAGCCCCAAATAGTTTATGTTTTAAGGGAGAGTGTACCACCAGCACAACCACCTGAAGCCCCAGAGGCTCCAGGTTCAACCTCTGGCACCACCAAATGGCAAAGCTGAGCAATTCTCTAAATAAATGAATAAATAAATAAATAAATAAATAAATAAATAAATAGGGGCTGGGCAGTGGTGCACTCAGTTAAGCACACATATCACCATTCACAAGGTTCCAGGTTTAAGACTCCACTTCCCACCTGCTGGAGGAGGCTTTATGAGCAGTGAGGCAGGCCTGCAGGTGTCTTTCTCTTTCCCTCTCTATCTCCCCTCCTCTCTCAATTTCTCTCTGTTGTGTCAAATAAAAATAAAGTCGGAAGAAGAAGAAGAAGGAGGAGGAGGAGAAGGAGAAATAGAAGAAGAAAGAGAAGGAGGATGAGAAGGATGAGAAGGAGAAATAGAAGAAGGAGGAGGAGGAGGAGGAAGAGAAGAAGAAGAAAGAAAAGGTCACCAAGAGTGGTGGATATGCAGTGCTGTCACAGAGTCTCTACAATAACCCTGGTAGCAACAAATAATAAAATAAAACAAATAAAAAATATATCTTGTGGAGTCAGGCGGTAGCTCAGCGGGTTAAACGCAGGTGATGCAAAGCTCAAGGACCAGCATAAGAATCCTGTTCCAGCCCCCGGCTCCCCACCTGCAGGGAAGTTGCTTCACAAGCAGTAAAGCAGGTCTGCAGGTATCTCTCTTTCTCTTCCCCTCTCTGTCTTCCCCTCCTCTCTCCATTTCTCTCTGTCCTATCTAACAATGATGACATCAATAACAATAACAATATTAACTACAACAATAAAACAACAGGGGCAACAAAAGGGAATAAATGAATATAAATAAATAAGTGCACACGCGTGCGCGCACACGCACACGCACACACACACACACACACACATATTGCACCAGAAGTCCCAAGTTCAATCCCCAGCTCCATGATATGCCAGAGTTGAGCAGTGTCCTGTTCAAAACAATAAAAATAAATTAATGAATTAAATTAAATACCTTAGACTTTATTCTGTTAGTGTAAGAGCTTTGATTTTTTTTTTTTTTGTGGCTGTATATTCCACTGTACTGAAGTTATATAATTTGTTGATTGGTTCTTTACTAAAGATTGGTTTTTATTAGAGGCAATGCCATTGTAGAAAAAACACTATATATGTGTCATTTTATGCCAGTCTCTATAGGATAAATTCCTAAAAGTAAAACATTGAACTAAAAAGTCCTAACCAGTGGCCTGGGATGTGGCACAGTGGATAGTGTTGGACTTTCAAGCACAAGGTTCAATCCTTGGCATTACATGTGTCAGAGAGTAAGTACTCTGTTCTCTCCTCCTCTTTCTCATAAATAAACAAAAAAACATATTTTTAAGAGTCAATAATCAGTTATTTGGATAAGTATTAAATTCCTTTCCATAAAGGAGTACCAAAGTTTCTCCTACAAGGCTGGACAGCGGCTCACCTTGTAGAGCACACATGTTACAATGCACAAGGATCCGCGTTCAAAACCACTTGTGGTAGTGGTGATGATGGTGGTGCTTAACAAGTCTTGAAATAGGTCTGAAGGTGTCTTTCTCTCTCTCCTTCCCTCTTTCTCTCCCTTTCCTCTCAATTTCTCTGTCCTATCAAATAAAATAGAAAACAGGGAGAAATGGCTGCTGGGAGCAATGGCTTCATAGTGCCAACATTCAACCCCAGAGATAACCCTAGTGGCAATACAAAAATATATTCCCAGTAGCAATATAATAGTGTTGACTCTTTTGGGCAAGGAGGTGGCTCAGTGGGTGGAGCATAGACTTCATAAGTGAGGCCCTCAGTTTGACCCCTGGCACCACATATGTTCATGTGATGCTCTGGTCTCATAACATAACTTTTAACAAAAAAAATAAATAAAAGCACTATTCCCTCACAGCCCTGTCAGCATTGCTAAAACCTTTGTGTATTTCTAATATGATGGAAGAAAAATGGTCTTTCAATGTTGCTGTAATTTGCATTTCTCTTATTGCAAATGCGACAGAGCAACTATTCATACTTCACTTGCATTCAATTTCTATGAGCTGTCTCTATATTCATTTTTGTACTGGGCTTTTGTGCTTTTCCTTACAAAATCTTAGGAGCTATTTATATATTTAGGATTTGAATTTTGTCTACCAGAAGCTGCAAATACTTCCTTTTTTGTCTTCCCACTTACTTAAAAAAGGGGGAAGGGGAGTGTTAAGGCCTTGTACATGTACAAATTCACTGATTCCAAGTTAACTTTTTATATTTTTTAAAATATTTTATTTATTTATTAATGAGAAAGATAGGAGGAGAAGAGAGAGAACCAGACATCACTCTGGCACATGTGCTTCCGGTGATAGAACTCAGGACCTTATGCTTGAGAGTCCAATGCCTTATCCACTGCACAACCTTCCGGACCACTCAAGTCAGCTTTTTCTTTTTTTAATTTTTTTTAAAGATTTTATTTATTTATTTATTTATGAGAAAGATAGGAGAGAGAGAAAGAACCAGACATCACTCTGGCACATATGCTGCCGGGGATTAAACTCAGGACTTCATGATTGAGAGTCTAGTGCTTTAGTCACTGTGCCACCTCCCAGACCACAAGTCAACTTTCTCTTTCTTTTCTTTCCTTTCCTTTCCTTTCCTTTCCTTTCCTTTCCTTTCCTTTCCTTTCCTTTCCTTTCCTTTCCTTTCCCTTTCTTTCTTTCTTTCTTTCTTTCTTTCTTTCTTTCTTTCTTTCTTTCTTTCTTTCTTTCCCAGAGCATTGCTCTGGTTTATGGTGGTGAGGGGGGATTGAACCTGGGACTTTGGAGCCTCAGGCATGAGAGTCTCTTTGCATAACCATTATGTTATCTACCCTCACCCTTTTTCACTCTTTTTACTTCAGATTGATAGAGAGAGAGACAGACAGACCAGCAGTGACAGAGATAGAGGGGAGACACACCACCACATTGCTCCAGCATCCTTGGAGCTTCCCACAATGCCACAGCACTCCCCTTTGGTGTCTGGAGTTGGGACCTGGGCTTCATGTACAGCAAAGTGTACACCCTACTAGGTGAGCTGTGTCCTGGCCTTCCTTTCCAGTCCATTAGAAAAAGGAGCATTTAGGAGTCGGGCGGTAGCATAGAGGATTAAGCGCAGGTGGCACAAAGCTCAAGGACCGTCTTAAGGATCCCAGTTCAAGCCCCAGCCTCCCCACCTGCAGCGGAGTCACTTCACAGTCAGTGAAGCAGGTCTGCAGGTGTCTATCTTTCTCACTCCCTCTCTGTCTTCACCCTCCTCTCTCAATTTCTCTCTGTCCTATCCAACAATAACATCAATAATAACTACAACAATAAAACAACAAGGGCAACAAAAGGGAATAAATAAATAAATATTTAAAAACAAAGAAAAGAAAAAGGAGCATTGGTGGTGACCTATTCAGTAGCATGCATATGTTACAATACCAAGGACCAGGTTCGAGCACCTACCTGTTCCCCACCTGCAGGGGGAAGCTTCACAAGCTGTGAAGTAGGTCTATAGGTTTCTCTTTCTCTCTCCCTTTATATCTCTCCCATCCCTCTAAATTTTTATCTGTCTCTATCCAAAGAATAAATAAAATATTTTTAAAAGAATAAAAAATGCCAGGAGTTAGGTGGTAGCACAGCAGGTTAAGCACACAAGGACTGGTATAAGGATCCTGGTTCGAGCCCTAGCTCCCCACCTGCAGGGGAGTTGCTTCACAGGCAGTGAAGTAGATCTGCAGGTGTCTTTCTCTCCCCCTCTCTGTCTTCCCCTCCTCTCTCCATTTCTCTCTGTCCTATCCAACAACGAATCAATAACAACTACAACAATAAAACAACAAGGGCAACATAAGGGATTAAATAAATATTTTTTTAAAAAGAATAAAAAATGCCATAGATCATCAAACTCAGGACCTTATGAGAATACAGTACTTTTACCCACTGTGTCTCTTCCAGGCTGTTCTACTCTACTTTTTAAAAAATATTTTATTTATTTCCTTTTGTTGCCCTTGTTGTTTTATTGTTGTTGTTGATATAGGACCGAGAAAAATGGAGAAAAATGTTGTTGAATAGGACCGAGAGAAATGGAGAGAGGAGGAGAAGACCGAGAGAGGGAGAGAAAGATAGACACTTGCAGACCTGCTTCACCGCCTGGGAAGCAACTCCCCTGCAGGTGGGGAGCCAGGGGCTCAAACCAGGATCCTTACACCGATCCTTGCACTTTGCCCTACATGTACTTAACCTGCTGCGCTACCGCCTGACTCCCCTATTCTACATTTTGTGTGTGTTGTTTTTGTTATTGTTTGATAGGACAGAGAGAAATTGAGAAGGGAATGTCAGAGAGAAAGGGAGAGAGAAAACAAGATACCTACAGCACTGCTTCACCACTCATGAACCTTCCCCTAACTGGGGACCAGAGGCTCAAACCTGGGTTCTTGAGCCTAGTAATGTGTGCATTCTACCAGATGTACCACAGCCTGACCCCACTCCATTCCATTTTTAATGGTTGCACACATGCCAGGCCCCTTCACTCCAGCAGAGCTGCCCTCACTAGTCACATGTTCCCTCTCAGAGATACACCCTAAAGCCCCTCTATTTTTCAGTCTTTCTGGTCACATCTGATCTCTTGGGAGAACTTGACTCTGCCAAAGACTCTTCTTGTTTTTTTTTTCTTTTTCTTTAGTATTTATTTATTTATTATTGTATAGAAACAGAGAGAAATTGAGAGGAGTGGGGGAGTTAGAGAGGGAAAGAGACAGAGAGACAAACGCAGCATTGCTTCACCACTCATGAAGCTTCCCATTCTGCAGGTGGGGACCAGGGGTTTGAACCAAGTCCTTCTGTACTGTAGTGTGTGTACACCCCACCCACTCCCAGAAGACTCTACTTGTGCAAATAACATTTATTGCGTCCTCTGCCTGACTTCAGAAGTGACTTATTCTCTTCAGAGCATAGAAAATACAGAAAAGCATGAGGAAGGACATAAAAGCCCCCATTTATTCCACCTCCCAGGATAACTACTTCCTGTTTATCCATGCCTGTGGGTGTGTTTAATTATTTACAAAGTACAGTTCTTAACTTTACCCAGTTCGTTTGGTTGTTAAGAACAGCATTTCCCACCTCCTGGATTTCTCGTCTTGTTTATTCTGTCTTCCCAAGCAACGGAGCTCACTTGGGGTGCTGGCGTGGGGAGGAACGCCTCCAGCTCCAGCAGCAGCTTTATGTTCTCCTTGACCCTTGCCCCCCACCCCTTCCAAGTTAACCACGGTCCACATTCCCTGCCTGAGGCTCACATTCTAGGTCTCCCGGGCTCCTCAGAATTACCTGGGAAACTGGAACCAGGCAGGGGTCCACCTGATTGAGCACACACTACAGTGTGCAAGGACCTAGGTTCAAGCCCCTGGTCCCCACCGACAGGGGGAAACCTTCATCAGTGGTAATGTAGAACTGTCTCCTATCTCCCCATCCCCTCTCAATTTCTCTGTCTCTATCAAATAATGAATTAATTAATAAAATAAATTTAAAAGGAATTCTTTATCTATGATGTCCTTAAAAATAATAATAGTGAGTCGGCCGGTAGCGCAGCGAGTTAAGCGCACTTGGCGCAAAGCACAAGGACCGGCGTAAGCATCCGGGTTCGAGCCCCCGGCTCCCCACCTGCAGGGGCGTCGCTTAACAGGCGGTGAAGCAGGTGTGCAGGTGTCTGTCTTTTTCTCCCCTTCTCTGTCTTCTGCTCCTCTTTCCATTTCTCTCTGTCCTAACACCGATGATATCAATAACAACAATAAAAAAAGGAGGGGCCAGGCGGTAGCAACGGGTGAAGCGCACGTGGGGCAAAACGCAAGGACCAGCATAAGGATCCCGGTTCCAGCCCCCGTCTCCCCACCTGTAGGGGAGTGGCTTCACACGCCGTAAAGCAGATCTGCAGGTGTCTTTCTGTCCCTGTCTCTGTCTTCCCCTCCTCTCTCCATTTCTCTCTGTCTATCCAACAACAACAATAATAGTAAAACAACACCGATGAACAACAAGGGCAACAAATGGGAAAAAAATGGCCTCCAGGAGCAGTGAATTCATAGTGCAGGCACCGAGTCCCAGCAATAACCCTGGAGGCAAAAAAAAAAACAAACAAAAAGGGCAACAAAAGAGAAAATAAGTAAATAAATATAATAATAATAATAATAAATAACCTGGGAAATGCAGGCTCATTAACCTATCTGCCAAACACATCCCTGTCTCCTCTTCCTACTGGTTACCCCTGGTGCTGGGAGGTGGTTCAGCAGCTAGAGTGCCTTTGTGTGCATGAGGCCCTGGGTTTCATCCCCAGCACTGAATATGAACCAGAGCACATATCTCTCTTTCTCATAAAGTAAATAAGTAAGCCACCAAGTAGTGGCACAGCCAGTGTCTCATCCCAACACTGTTTCCAGCCCATAACTACATGCACAAAATATTCCCTGATGCACCCAGCCCTGTCTGTCCTCTCCCTACCTTTTCCCACTCCTTCTTCCCCTTGACTCTCCCCTCTCCCCCATACCCAGTATCTCTCCCCAAGACCATGCTTTTGTGCTTGAGACTCCAAGGTCCTAGGTTCAATTCCTGGTACCACTGTAAGGCAGACTTGACTAATGCTCTATTAAAAAAAAAAAATAGTTAATTGGGGTCAAGCGGTAGTGCAGTGGATTAAGCACACATGGCATGAAGCACAAGGACCGGTGTAAGGATCCCAGTTCCAGCCCGGGCTCCCCACCTGCAGGGAAGTCACTTCACAAGCAGTGAAGCAGGTCTGCAGGTGTCTATCTTTCTCTCCCCCTCTCTGTCTTCCCCTCCTCTCTCCATTTCTCTCTGTCCTATCCAACAACAACAACATCAATAACAACAACCATAATAACTACAACAATAAAACAACAAGGGCAACAAAAGGGAAAATAAATTTTTAAATAGTCAATTTAAATAATAGTAGGGCCAGTAAGTTCCAGATGCTATTTTGATTCCATCCTGACTTCCCTGGGCAGATGACCTCACCAGTGTGTCCTGGAACCTCACCTCTCCAGAGCTCTGCCCCACTGGGGAAAGATAGAAACAGGCTGGAGTGAATAAGGGCAAGAGACTGGCATACTTTAATGATGACTCTTTAGTCACTATCAGGTCATTCCACCAGCTGGGGCCCTAATCGAGGAGTCCTGAGACTCCCAAACAGACTTGATGGGCCTAGACCTCAAATAAATCCCTCTCCATTGTTACCGGTCATCTCTATCAGGAACAACAAAATAAACCCCTTTTAAAGCCTCCATAGGACCTTGCCCTCAACCTGGATCAACAATGGTAGAGAATGGTCCATCCTCCGAAAGGAGGATGGACAACATACTCTGTGCTACACCTGAGGAAGATGGGTCAATACTGGGGCAGCATGGAATGTTCCTACTCATGACCAAAGAATGTGAGATCAGATCTAGAGGGACATAGAGGTCACACAGGCTCCTAAGCTAATTATGGGCCCCAGATCACATCAAATCGATGGGGTTTACAGTCAACATATATACCCCTTTCCCATATTAGGGAGCTACTCTCTTCTCTGATCCAGCTTTCTGGTCCTTTTCCCAGCCATGACATCATCTCTCCAGACAACAATTAGGATTCACCTGCATATCAGATTCAGGCTCAGGAAAAAAAAAACCCACTAGTATAGCTACAGTCCCTTTGAAATATAACTAAAATATGTCTACTAGCTATCTACAAAATGGAGGACCCCCCCAACACTTCACCTGCACTATCCCAGCCTTTAGGTCCATGATTGTTCAATAATTTGTTTGGCTTTGTATATTAACTCTCTTTTCAGCCACCAGGTTCCAGATGCTAGCAGGATGCGACCAGACTTCCCTGGACAGACAACAGACAACCCCACCAATGTGCCTTGGAGCTCCGCTTCCCCAGAGCCCTTCCCCACTAGGGAAAGAGAGAGACAGGCTGGGAGTATGGATCAACCTGTCAACACCCATGTTCAGCGAGGAAACAATTACAGAAGCCAGACCTTCAAACCTTCTGCATCCCACAAGGATCTTGGGTCCATACTCCCAGAGAGTTAAAGAGTAGGAATGCTATCAGTGCAGGGGTTGGTATATGGAGGTCTGGTGGTGGGAATTGTGTGAAGCTGTGCCCCTCTTATCCTATGGTTTTGTCAGTGTTTCCTTTTTATAAATAAAAAATTTAAAAAAAAGAAACAGGCTGGAGATATGACCGACCTGCCAACTCCCGTGTCCAGCAGAGAAGCAATTACAGAAGTCAGACCTTCCACCTTCTACACCCCTAATAGAATTTTGGTCAGTATTTCCAAAAGCATAAGCAATAGGGAAGTTTCCAATAGAGGAGATGGGACAGAGAACTCTGGTAGTGGGAAATGTATGGAATTATACCCCATTACAATTACCCTTTAACATTTTATAAATCAATATGAAATCACTAATAACAAAATAAAACATTGAGAACAGTCTGGAGAACTCTCAGAAGGCTAGAAATGGACCTACCCTATGATCCTGCAATTCCTCTCCTGGGGATATATCCTAAGGAACCCAACACACCCATCCAAAAAGATCTGTGTACACATATGTTCTTGGCAGCACTATTTGTAATAGCCAAAACCTGGAAGCAACCCAGGTGTCCAACAACAGATGAGTGGCTGAGCAAGTTGTGGTATATATACACAATGGAATACTACTCAGCTGTAAAAAATGGTGACTTCACCATTTTCAGCCGATCTTGGATGGACCTTGAAAAATTCTTGTTAAGTGAAATAAATCAGAAACACAAGGATGAGTATAAGATGATCTTACTCTCAGGCAGAAGTTGAAAAACAAGCTCAGAAAAGAAAACACAATTAGAACCTGAACTGGAATTGGCATATACCAAAGTAAAAGACTCTGGGGTGGGTGGGTGGGGAGAATACAGATCCAAGAAGGATGACAGAGGACCTAGTGGGGGTTGTATTACTATATGGAAAACTGGGAAATGCTATGCATGTACAAACTATTGTATTTACTGTTGAATGTAAAACATTAATTACCCAATAAAGAAATTAAATAAATAAATAAAACATTTAAAAATTAAATAAATAGTAGTAGGACCAGGCAGTGGCACACCCAATTGAAGATACATATTACAGTGTACAGGGACCCAGATTCAAGCCTCCAGTCCCCACCTGAAGGGAAAGCTTCGTGAACACAGTGGCTATAGCCCTGTACTCTCAAGCAGGACATCCTGAGTTTGATCTCATGCATCACATGTGCCAGAGTTAAGTCTCTGTTTCTCTCACTCTTCCTCTCTCATTAACAAATAAATAAATCTGGGACCAGGTGGTGGCACACCTGGTTGAGAATATGTAGTTACAATGCACAAGGATGCAGGTTCGAGTCCCCAGTTGCTTCATGAGTGGTGAAGCAGGGCTGCAGTTGTCTCTCTGTCTTTCTCCCTCTCTATCTTCCCTTTCCCTCTCAACTTATGACCATCTCTATCCAATAACAAATAAATATAATAATTTTTTAAAAAAATAAATCTTTTTAAAAAACTGCTTCATATTTTGCCATCCTCTACCCTCTGTATGACCTTGGCCTCTTTTTTTCCCCCTATCTCTAAAGGCTTCCCTGCCACTCCTCGAAGATGGCCTTCATGAAAAGTAGCACGCACACTTACCTCAGGCCCCACGCAGCCCAGGGACTTATGACTCCTATGAGGCCAGACACTTCCCCTAGCAGAACACTTATCTATGTAATGTAATTTCCTGTTTATGCCTCTGTGTTCCCTATGACCATCGGTTGGGGCAGGACTCTCTTTTGTATCTGCTTTGCTCAGTTTGTTTTTTGGTTTTGCAGTGCATGGCCCTCTGGCATGCATGAGTTTTCTCTCAGGCTGATCTTTCCAAAGCACTGCTCCACTATCCATAGAGCTTTTCCCGGTGCTGTGGTGTTCACATTTGATTCCAGGGCTGGAAACCGAGCCTTTGCATATAGCAAGGTGCACTCCTCCTGTGAGTCTTCTGGCTTGGGACTATTTCCTTCATTGACGTATTTCAAGTGCCCACACATGTGTACACTAATAACATTCTCAACTAAGGAAATGAACTGTTTTCCCAGCTAATGTGGTCATTCTCCATTTTGAAACGTCAAAGCTCTCCATCAAGGGTATCTCCAGAGGAATGGGGACACAGAACTCTGGTGGTGGGAAAGGTGTGGAATTATAGCCTTGCTATCTTACAGTTTTGTAAATCAACATTAAATCACTAAATAAATAAGTGCCTCCAGGAACATCAAGGTGACCCTCATTGGAGCTCTTCTGAGTCTGACACGCAATCTTTACTACCTCCATGACACCTTTCCTGGCTACTGACAAGGCTGTTTGAACCTCAGTTTAGTCACTTGTCTACAGAAGATAGTAGGAAGTCACAAGGTTCAAATAAAATGTACTTGGGGAGCTGGATGGCAGTACACTTGGTTGAGTACAGATGTTACCATGCACAAGGACCTGGGTTCAAGCCCCTGGTCACCACCTGCAGGGGGGAAGTTTCACAAATGGTGAAACAGTGCTGCAGGTCTCTCTCTCTCTCTCTCTCTCTCTCTCTCTCTCTCCACTCTTGATTTCTTTCAATCTCGAGCCAATAAATAAATGAGCAAAAAATATTTAACTAAAGAAAAAAGAACCACACCCATAGTTTCTCTTCTTTGAAATTTCTGTTATCAGACTCAAATAGTATATAAATCCCCACCAGTTTAAGTGAACACAGAGAAGTTCAACAATATCTCTTTGGACTTAGCTCCCCCATCCCAGACTCTCCAAGCACTTGCAGGAGGAAGTCCCTCCATCACTTCTTGCATATTTTCAGCTTTTCTTAACCAGAACTGAGATGGAGAGGAGGGGAGGGGAGGAAAAGCCCAATCTGGCTGGGGTTCTCCATTTGGATTCACAAGGGACAGGAAAAGACAGGGCGAGAGGTGGTGGGCACCTACAGTCCTTTGTGTTCATAGCTTGGGGAGCAGTCCTAGGCCCTCTGGAGTGCTATGGGGGGTAGCATGACAAGGTCATCTCCAGGTATGTAGATTCTCCTGGTCTTCCTCCTTCGCCTGCCCTATTCTTTCTCCCAACACCAGTCTTGCTCCTGGCAAAAAGGACCAGCTCCTGCCTATGGGGACCAGAGTAGGGAAGAAGGGCCAAAAGGAGCCAGCTCTGGACACTTTAGGAGAGACTGCAGACAGAAAGAGGACATCCTCTAAGGACAGCTAAAAAGCAAGAGGTCTGTCTCCCAGACAGACAGAAGGAAAGAAGAGGGGACAGATGGGAAAGAACTCGTTGGGTCCAGAGAGAAAAAAAAGAGAAGTTGGGGAGGTCAAGCCAAGTTCTACTACCCAGTGACCCCCAGAATAATAATGACTTTTTCAGATAGGTAACAAGAGGGAAAGAAGGAAAGACACCACAGCACAGAGGTTTCCCCCAGTGCAGTGGGGGCCAGGCCTGGACTGTATGCAAGGCAAATTAGGCAGGCAGGGGCCAGGCCATGGCACACCTGGTTAAGCACTCACATTACAGTGCACAAGAACCCAGGTTCAAGCCCCTGGTCCCCACCTGCAGAGGAAAGCTTCACAAGTAGTGAAGCAGGGCTGCAGGTGTCTCTCTCTGTCTCTCTCTCTCTCACTATCTCCCCCTCTCCTCTAAATATCTTTTTTTTTAAATAATTTATTTCTTTATTGGGGAATTAATGTTTTACATTCAACAGTAAATACAATAGTTTGTACATGCATAACATTCCCCAGATTCCCATTTAACAATACAACCCCCACTATGTCATTCATCATTTTTCATGGACCTGTATTCTCCCCACCCACCCACCCACCCACCCCAGAGTCTTTTACTTTGGTGTAATACTCCAATTCCATTTCAGGTTCGACTTGTGTTTTCTTTTCTAATCTTGTTTTTCAACTTCGGCCTGAGAGTGAGATCATCCCATATTCATCCTTCACTTTCTGACTTATTTCACTCAACATGATTTTTTCAAGGTCCATCCAAGATCGGCTGAAAACGGTGAAGTCACCATTTACAGCTGAGTAGTATTCCATTGTGTATATATACCACAACTTGCTCAGCCACTCATCTGTTGTTGGACACCTGGGTTGCTTCCAAGTTTTGGCTATTACAAATTGTGCTGCCAAGAACATATGTGTATACAGAACTTTTTGGATGGATGTGTTGGGTTCCTTAGGATATATCCCCAGGAGGGGAATTGCAGGGTCATAGGGTAGGCCCATTTAATATATTGCTGTAGCTCTTTCAGTAGAAGTTTGATGTATTTAGATGGCTTCTCATTGGGTGCATAGATATTAATAATTGTTAAGTCCTCTTGATTGACTGATCCTCTGAGCATTAAGTAGTGTCCATTCCTATCTTTTTTAATCTTATCTATTTTGAAATCTATCATGTCAGATATGAGAATAGCTGTTCCTGCCCTTTTTTGTGGGCCATTGGCTTGTATGATAGTTTTCCATCCTTTCACTTTAAGTCAGTGTTTGTCTTGTTGAGTTAGGTGAGTTTTCTGTAGACAACATATTGTTGGGTTGTGTTTTCTGATCCATCTTCCTACTCTGTGTCTTTTAATAGGTGAATTCAGGCCATTGACATTTATTGATATCAAAGATTGAAGATATTTTAACGCCATTCTTGTAGAGTTTTAGAGTGTTTTGATATATGTCCTATTTGTGGTGGTCTGGTTGTTTATAGGAGACCTTTCAGAACTTCTTTCAGGGCAGGCTTGGTGATGGTTGCTTCCTTCAACTGTTGCTTGTCTGAGAAGGTTTTGATGCCTCCATCTAGTCTGAATGACAGTCTAGCAGGATGTAGTATTCTTGGCTGAAAGCCTTTCTCATTGAGCACTCGATAGATATCTTGCCATTCTCTTCTGGCCTGTAGTGTTTGTATGGAGAAGTCTGCTGCTAATCTTATGGGTTTTCCTTTGTAGGTGACTCTTTGTTTTTCTCTTGCAGCCTTGAGGATCCTTTCTTTATCCTTATTTCTTTCCAATCTAAGTATGACATGTCTTGGTGTCTTTAGGTCTGGGTTAATTCTGTTTGGGACCCTCTGGGCTTCTTGAATCTTTATGTCTTTGGTGTTGTCTAGACTAGAGAAATTTTCAGCTATTATGGCCTGGAGAATGCTTTCTTCCTCCCCTTCTCTTTCTTCCTCTGGTAAGCCAATAATGTGTATATTGTTTCTTTTGAAGTCATCCCATAGGACTCTGTTGTTGTTTTCAGCATCTCTTAATCTCTTTTTGAGATCTCTTACTTCTTTTTTAGTTGTCTCTAATTCATCCTCAATCTTGCTAATTCTGTTTTCAGCCTCATAGACTCTATTCCCTCTGCCCTCTACTGCTTTCTGGAGTTCATCTATTTTGTTGCCTTGCTCTGATACTGTTTTAGCTTGTTCAGCTAGTTGCCTTCTTAGCTCAGCAATTTCAGCTTTCAGCTCTCTAATAACCATGAGATAATTAGAATTTTCTTCCATTTTCTCATTTGTTGTTCCTGCATTTCTGATTACAATTTTTTCAAATTCTTTACTCACTCCTATTATTATTTCCTTAGCTAATGTTTGGATGTTGAACTCGTTGTTTTGTGCTTCACCCTCTGGAAGAGTTTTAGCTGGACTCTTGTCCTGGTTCAAGTCTCCAATATTTTTTCTTGTTGTTTTAACCATTTTATATATGTTAACAGTTTTTTCAATCCCTGAGTTGGAGCTCAGTGGTGTAAAAGCCTCATTTTTTTTCTTCCCTGTAGGCTATGGGAGTCTGAGGGCTTTTAAACTATCAATAGGCTTCTTAGCTTAATCACTGACTCCTTACCAAGAGATAAAGCAGGGTGTGGCAGAGATAATCTAGTGGTTATGCAAAGAGACTTTCACAGCCCCTCAGCTATGCCACCGAGGTAGAGGTCTTCTCCTGAGTTTCCCGGTTAGATCTCTGTCCCCTGGTGTCCCTCCCTGTTGCTGCTCCAGATTCTGAGGGTAGTAGCAATGGAGACACAGAGTTGCACTTGGTGAGTCTCTGGGGAGTCCTTTCCTCCCTTCAGCTGTCCCCTTGTTGTGGAGTAGACTGGAGGTGGTGTCTCCACTGATAAACTGTTGAACTGTTAGCAGCCACTTAATCTCTCCTTAGGCCCCTCTCTCCTCTCTGTCACCAGCCACGCGTGTTTGTACTCACGGGTGATTTACTGGGTTCCTGTGGTCATTCTAGTCCTGTTTTGTTTCGGTCCGGGTGGTCTCCTTTGGTATTCCTAGTTGATCCGGGAGAGGAGAGGAGAGGAGAGAAAACGATCTGCTGCTCGTAGCTCCGCCTCCAGAAGTCAAATCGCCTCTCTAAATATCTTTGTCTCTATCCAATAATAAAGAAGATATTTTTTAAAAGTAGAATCAGGAACCGGGTGGTAGCACAGCTGATAAAGCTCACAGGGCATGAAGCACAAGGACTGGCTTAAGGATCCTGTTTCGAGCCCCAGGCTCCCCACTTGAAGGAGAGTCCCTTCAAGGGCGGTAAAGCAGGTCTGCAGGTGTCTATCTTTCTCTTCCCCTCTCTGTCTTCCCCTCCTCTCACCATTTCTCTTTGTCCTATCCGACAACAACAACAGCAATAATAATAACCGACAAGGGCAATAAAAGGGGAAAAAAATAGCCTCCAGGAACAGTGGATTCGTAGTGCAGGCACCAAGCCCCAGCGATAACCCTGGAGACAAAAAAAAAAGGGGGGGGGGGCGTCGGGCGGTAGCACAGCCGGTTAAGCTCACATAGCACGAAGCGAAAGGACCAGTGTAAGAATCCCAGTTGGAGTCACCAGCTCCCCACCTGCAGGGGAGTCACTTCACAGGCAATGAAGCAGGTCTGCAGGTGTCTTTCCCTCCCCCTCTCTGTCTTCCCCTCCTCTCTCCATTTCTCTCTGTCCTATCCAACAACAGTATCAATAGCAACAACAATAACTACAACAACAATAAAACCACAAAGGCAACAAAAGGGAAAAAAAAGTAGAGGGGGTCGGGTGGTAGCGCAGCAGGTTAAGCACAGATGGCGCAAAGCCCAAGGACCCGTGTAAGGATCACGGTTGGAGCCCCCGGCTCCCCACCTACAGGGGAATCGCTTCACAGGCCATGAAGCAGGTCTGCAGGTGTCTTTCTCTCCCCCTCTCTATCTTCCCCTCCTCTCTCCATTTCTCTCTGTCCTATCCAACAACGATGACGTCATTAACAACAATAATAACTACAACAATAAGACAACAAGGGCAACAAAAGGGAATAAATAAATAAAATAAATATATATTTTTTTAAAGTAGAATCAAGCAAAATAGGCAAGCACACTATCAAAGTGAGATTAATTTTTCTGCCAACCATTGGGGGCACCTTTTTTTTTGAGGGGAGGGTTGCTCAATGGTTATGCAAAAAAAAAAAAACTTTCATGCCTGAGGCTCCAAAGTTTCAGGTTCAGTCCTTACGACTACCACCATAATAAACTACAGCTAGAGCTAAAGATAAACATTGTTCTGGTCTATCTCATTAAAATATATATATACATATATTTTTTTTAATAGAGAAGGGCAGCAAATACTGTACCAAAATATCCCTGTGTATTCCCTCCCCCAACAGGAAGAGAATATTAGCACTGGGTCATATTTCCTTTTTTTTTTTTTTTTTAGAACACTGCTCAGCTCTGACTAATGGTGGTGCTGGAGACTGAACCTGGTATTTTGGAACCAAAAGCACTAAAATCTTTTTTTGCCTAACCACTATTACTTCTTCAACCTACTCTCTTCACTTCTTTAAAGGAAGAGCATCATTTGTGGCCCTGTAAGGGGCTCAGCAGTACATTCCTAGAATGCTTTAGGCCCCTGACACATTATGACCCAGTGGTGCCTCAGGTCCTGTCCTCTCATTAAATAAATAAATAAATCTTTAAAGGTAAAATACATTATAAGAAATGGCTATGCTCCCTCTCCCCTCAAACTGAGAGACCTTCACTTTTTCTGTCCTTTCTCATTTAGAGATGACCATTCTCCCCACATTCTGTCTCTCTCTCCTTTTCATGTTTCTACTTTTACTATAAGCATCTATGCACACACACACACACACACACACTATATAGACACTATATATATATATATAAACACTATATATATTAGTGTTTATGTATATATGTATATATTAGTGTTTGCACAAAAGAAAAGAAACTGAGGAGAGGAGGAGGAGGTTAAGGGGGGGTATTCAGGGCATTGGGATCCTGGTGCATGATGTTGGGAAAGAGATAAGATTGGGGTGCGGACACCTATCACAAGAAGATGAGAAATTGTATGCATTTATCAGTAACTATGCTGTAAACCGGTTTTCCCTCCCCGATAAAATGACTGGGGAAAAAAAGAAAAAAGTATATGTATTTAAACGTATAAGAAGCTTTTACTTTTGTCATCATAAACATTAGATTCTTATTGACACATATATATCTATAGATATGTGCTCATTTTAAATGTTTATGTAAATATTTAAATGTATGTAATCATAATCATCTGACTCATACTCCTTTGTCACTAAATGTTACATTACTGAACATTATATTTTTCATACCTCTGTTGACATTCAGTTAGTACATCAGTTTTTTCCAGATGGCATCAGGAAATGACTAGGTTGTGCACAGTAACACAGAGCAGCCTCCAGGGCCTGATTTTTTTTTAAATTCTATACCATTTAAGAAAGAGAGAGAAAGAGACAGAGAGGAAGAGACATAGAGATGGTGAGACACCAAAGCACCATTCCATCGTCCGTGGCTGTCCACAGTGCTCCCGTGTGGTTCCAGGGATACTCTCCCCACTCTGCTGGATAGTATTCCATTTTATGAGTAAGTTTACTTCTAAAAATTTATTTATTTATTTTTATTTTCCCTTTTGTTGACCTTGTTTTTATTATTGTTGTAGTTATTTTTATTGTTGTTATTGATGCCTTCATTGTTAGATAGGACAGAGAGAAATGGAGAGAGGAGGGGAAGACACAGAGGAGGAGAGAAAGAAAGACACCTGCAGACCTGCTTCATCGCCTGTGAAGCGACTCCCCTGCAGGTGGGGAGCCAAGGGCTCCAACTGAGATCCTTATGCCCATCCTTGTGCTTTACACTATGTGCGCTTAACCTGCTGCGCTACCACCCAGCTCCCCTAAGAATTTATTTATTGGGTGGTACAGGAGGTGGCGTAGTGATAAAGCTTTGGACTCTCAAGCATGAGGTCCAGAGTTCAATCCCCGGCAGCACATGTGCCAGAATGATGTCTGGTTCTTTCTCTCTCCTCCTATCTTTCTCATAAATAAGATCTTTAAAAAAATTATTTATTGGTGGGGGGTGGCACCAGCCAGTGGCACATCCAGTTAAGTGCTACATTACCATGCATAAGGACTGGGGTTTAAGCCTCCACTCCCCAACTGCAGCGGGTGTGTGTGTGTGTGTGTGTGTGTGTGTGTGTGTCATGAGTGGTGTAACAGGTCTCCAGGTCTTTCTCTCTCCCTCTATATCTTCTTTCCCCTCTCAATTTCTCTCTGTCATATATAATATAAAATGGGGAAAACTGGGAAAAATGGCCACCATGAGTGGTGGATTTGTAGTGTTGGCACCAAGCCCCAGTGATAACCCTGGTGGCAACTAAAATATGTATATTGGGAGGGCAGCAAAATAATTCACATGGATAGTGCATTACTTTACTTTGTGTACAACCCATGTTGGAGTGCGGCCCCCACTACATTTTGAAAGAAACTTCAGTGGTATGGGTTTTTTCACTCTCTCTGTCTCTATAAATTAATAAGTGAAATAAGAGGGGTTTGGGGAGTAGCACACTGGGTTAAGTGCACATAGTATGAAGCACAAGGACACGCCACCTGCAGGGGAGTCACTTCACAAGCAGTAAAGCAGGTCTGCATGTGTCTATCTTTTTCTCCCCCTTTCTACCTTCCCTTCCTCTCCTCTCTCAATTTCTGTCTGCCCTATCTTATAAAAGAAAAAGAGGGAGTCGGGCTGTAGCACAGCAGGTTAAGCGCAGGTGGCGCAAAGCAAAAAGGATCCCAGTTCAAGCCCCCAGCTCCCCACCTGCAGGGGAGTTGCATCACAAGTGGTGAAGCAGGTCTGCAGGTGTCTATCTTTCTCTCCCCCTCTCTGTCTTCCCCTCCTCTCTCTATTTCTCTCTGACCTATCCAACAACAATGACATCAACGGTGACTCCAACAATAAAACAGCAAGGGCAACAAAAGGGAATAAATAAATAATAAAAATTAAAAAAAAAAAAGAAAGACAGACAGAAAGAAAGAAAGAAAGAAAGAAAGAAAGAAAGAAAGAAAGAAAGAAAGAAAAGAGGGAGGGAAGGAAGGAAGGAAGGAAAGAAGGAAGAAAGATGCCTTGCAGGAGCAGTGGATTTATAGTGCCAGTACCAAGCCCCAGGAATAACCCTGGAGGCAAAAACAAACAAACAAAAAGTGAAATAAGTAAGGTCTTACATTTTTATTACTTATTATAGAGCAGAAAGAATTTTTTAAACTTTTTTTTATAATTTATTTCTTTATTGGGGAATTAATGTTTTACATTCAACAGTAAATACAATAGTATGTACATGCATAACATTCCCCAGATAAAACTTTTTTATTTTTAATTTAGTTATTCCCTTTTGTTGCTCTTGTTTTTCAGAAAGAATTTTGTATGAGGCAAAGTTAATGAGAGCATCCAGAGTGTCACTCCAGTCCATGCAGTCAGTGCTGGGGAGGGAAAGGGGAACCTCACGCACAGGAGTCCAGTGTTTTACCAACAGAGCTGTTTTTCTAGCCACAAATTACTTTTATGTTCTCCTGCTGAACATTTGCTTCCAGCCTTTGTTATTATAAAAAGCATGAATGGCCATCCTTCTTCACCTCCCCCTCCACACATTTGTAAGAGCTCCCAAGAGTCACACCTCGGACACAGAATTGCTGATTCCCAGGGAAATGTGATTTCCAGATTTACCAGGTAAGGTCAAAGAGCCCTTTAAAGAGATTGTGCCCACTAACTCTCCCCGGAGAAGTTCTGCTTCTCAAGAGTGCAAATAGTTCTTCCCTGTTATCTTTTACACTTCCCCAATGTTGCTGTACAGATAAATAACTTTTCACATTTGTAGACACTTGTGCTTTCTTGCCAGGAAATGACCTACTCATATCCTGTACTTATTTTTCTCTTCAGTTTTTTTTTTGGGCCCCTTTTTATTGATTGTAAAAGAACTTTATGATTGAGGACAACTAAAGAACTCACTTGGGGGGACCAGGTGGTGTTGCCCCCTGGTTGAATGCATATGTTACAATGCACAAGGACCCGGGTTCAAGTCCCTGATCCCCACCTGGAGAGGGAAAGTTTCACAAGTGGTGAAGCAGTGCTGTAGGTGTCTGGCTGTCTCCCTATCTTCCCCTCCTCTCAATTTCTGGCTGTCTTTATCCGATAATAAGTAAATATAAGGGTGGAGGGTAGATAGCATAATGGTTATACAAACAGACTCTCATGCTTGAGGCTCTAAAGTCCCATGTTCAGTTCCCCACATCACCATAAGCCAGAGCTGAGCAGTGAACTGGTAAATAAATAAACAAATAAATACAACAATTTTTTTTTATTATCTTTATTTATTGGATAGAGACAGTCAGAAATCGAGAGGGAAGAGAGACAGAGATAGAGAGGGTGAGAGACAGAGAGACTGCCCTGCTTCACCACTTGTGAAGCTTTCCCCCTGCAGGTGGGGACCGGGGGCTCGAAACTGGGTCCTTGAGCATTGTCATGTGTGCGCCACTACCCAGCCCCTATAAATGTTTTTTAATCTTTTTTAAAAAAATACTCCCTTGGAGCTTTGCCATGTACACAATCCAGGTTTGAGCCTGATCTCTATTGCTTTGAAGAAAGCTTTGATGATGTGGTATTTTTCACTCTCTCTCTTTCCACCTCTGTGTCTTTATCTGCAAAATAGTAAGAACAACAACAACTTTATATTGGGCCAGGGATGTAGCTTGATAGTTATGTAACAAATGTTCATGCCTGAGGGCTCAGAGATCCCAGGTTCAATCCATGGCAACACCATCAGCCAATACACACACACACCAAACCACAGGGGCCCCACACAGAGCTAAGTAGGTTACATTCAAGCAGATTTCTCCCTCCTACCCAAACTCACAGAACCCCAAACAAGGCATCACCAGGAAAACTGTAATGATCTATCTTGCCAGACCCACACATTAATTTTTTAAATTTATTTGAGAGAGAGAGAGAGAGAGAGAGAGAGAGAGAAGCATACTGCTCAGCTCTGGCTTATGTTGGTACTGGGGATTGAAGCCAGGACCTCAGAGCCTCAGGTATGAAAGTCTTTTGCATAACTATTATGCTGTCTCCCTAACCCCAGCCCCCACATTTTCTTAAATATTTTTAAAAATTATTTCCCCAGAGAGAGAACAAGAGTTAGAGCATCACTCTGATACTTGTGATGGCAGGGATTAAACTCAGAACCTCATGGTTGAGAACTGAGCACCTTACCCTCTGTACCGCCACAGAGCTTGCTATTTTTTTTTAATATTTATTTATTCCCTTTTGTTGCCCTTTTTTATTGTTGTAGTTATTATGTTGTTATTGATGTCATCCTTGTTGGATAAGACAGAGAGAAATGGAGAGAGGAAGGGAAGGCAGAGAGGGGGAGAGAAAGATAGACACCTGCAGACCTGCTTCACCGCTTATGAAGCAACTCCCCTGCAGGTGGGGAAGCAGGGGCTCGAACTGGGATCCTTACGCTGGTCCTTGCACTTTGTGCCACCTGCGCTTAACCTGCTAAGCTACTGCCCAACTCCCAGAACTTGCTATTCTTGATCTTCCTTCTTTCCTTCCATATACATCTTATGACCAAGAGAAAAGAAAAAGAAATGAATATTGTGGCCAGGGGGCAGGGTGGTGGCACATCTGGTAGAGTACACACATTACTATACCAAGGTTTGAGCCCCTGTCCCCACTCCCAAGGAGAAAGCTCTGCAAGTGGTGAAGCAGTGCTACAGCTGTCTCTCTGTCTCTCTCCCTCTCTATCTCTCCCTTCCCTCTTGATTTTTGGCTGTCTTTATCCAATTAATAAATAAAGATAATTTTAAAAGTTAACTATTGTGCCCTGTTTACCTGATACCAGAAATGAGGAGAAACCACATTATTGGGCTCTTACTAGGAATTGCACAGAATTTCCAGATGAATTTCGGGGGGGCAAATAAAATTTTTATTGCACAACTCCTTCCTAGTCAACACCCTGACCCACCCACACATGCCGGTAGGTCTTCTTTTTCAACCCCTATACAGAAATGTTGCCTGTCATCTCCACTTTGACCTTGCTTAGTCCTTGTTTGTTTTTTTTTTCCCCTTGGCTAGGCTGCACTCCCTCCCCTCAGTATCAAATATGCCCGGCATCTCCTTCACCCCACTTGTCCCTCAGCCACACCCCTGCATCCTTGTCGGTTCGGGAAGCAGCTGTCCTGTGCTGACAGCTGATGGCTTCTCTGGGGTTCCCATTCCCCACCTTGGGGCCTGTCAGCTGAGTCTGGGGGTGTGGTGACAGTTGTTACCGTGGGGACAATGGGCTGCCTTCTGCACAGGCTGCTCTCCAAGGCCTCAGTCCCTGTGGTCAGAGCACCTGTTCCTGTGGAGAGGGTATGGCTCCACCTGTCAGCTCCGGTTACTCCTCCAGGCCACAGCCAACCCCCAGTTTCTTTCAGGCCTCTTAGGGTGTCTGTTGTGCCATTATTTATTCATTTATTGGACAGAGACTGAGAAATGGAAATTAAAAGGGGAGATAGGGAGAGAAACACCTGCAACACTGCTTCACAACTCGTGAAGTTTCCCCCCTACAGGTAGGGGCTGGGGGCAGGTCCTTGCTCAAGGTAATGTGTGCACTCAATGAGGTGTGCCACCACCCAACCCCTCTGTTGTGCCTTTACTACCCAAACACCTGCTGTCTCTTGCTGCCTAGAACCAGTGGGCAGAGGATGGCAGGTTGTCACTCGTTAGGGACCACCCAGCCCAAATGTGTAAGCTCTTTACCTCAGAGGAGCTGTTGTCACAGTGCATTCTCTCAGGGGTCACCATGCTCATGCTCATGATCCTTACTGACAGCCCACTAGGGTAAGTGAGTGACTACTGTCCCACACAGAGAGATGCTGCTGAGATGGGTGACAGGACTGATATATCCTATACCAATCCTGGACTGGTAGAGTCCCCTTCCTCTTTGCTCACTCACCTACACTTCCTGTACCTGGCTGACTCGAGGTCCCCTATATATAATATGGCCCCTCAATCTTCCCTGCCCTGCTGAGGCCTCTTTCTTGGCCTCTTGCTGACTGGATACTTTCCTTAGTGGGTGGGGACCAGCTCAGCCCTCAACTTCCCCCAAAAGGGAAGGACTTCAGGCCAGTGTTGATCCCTGAAGGGAACAACAGAACAATAATACATCAAAGACCAGAACTTCAAGGGAGGTTGGGCCTCCATTAATGATTCTTCACACAGTTAATGAGTTCAAAGTCCACTTCCAGCAGCGGCTCCTGAATCTCATAGATCAGCACAACAACCATTGGAAGAGCAAGCAATGGGATGGGCTTTAAGGTGTCAGACTTATGGTGTCCTCAGAGCTAGAATTCAGAATAACCTGTTGTCATATTCTGGGGCCCAGATTGGAGCCTAGCCCCCCACCGCACTGAAGAAAACTTTAGTGCTGCGATCTCTACTCTTTTTCTGTCTTCTCTGTGTCTATAAAATAATAAATAAAATCCAAAATGACCCAAAGAAAGATACTTGCTTATGGGGCACTGTCTAGGAGCCCTGCAGGTTTAGTATTCTCCTACCTCTTTTTGTTCCATTCTTCATGTTTTTCGTTTGTTAGAGACAGAAATTGGGGGGGGGGAGAAGATAGGGAGGAGGTAGGGGGAGAAAGAGAGAGAGAAAGAGAAGGCTTATGAAGCTTCCCCCCTGCAGGTGGGGACCAGGGGCTTGACGCCAGGTCCTCAAGCATGGTAACATGTGCATGCTAATGGTGCCACCTCTCAGCCCCTGTCCCACCTGTTGATATTTTCAGAGGTCCATATGACAATCGCCATTTGATGGAGGAGGGCCACCACGTAGCCCAATGCCAGAAGGGGTCCTTCCCACCACTGGGGTACACAGCCTACACAGGCATGAGAACAACCCTGACAGAGAGTCCCAGTGAAGCCTGGGAATCCACTCCTGAGCCACACGAATGCAGAATGTCCTTTATCACCTTATGCTTGCTGTCTGGTGGCTAAGCCATAGAGCTGCTGGGTGCTGACATGCAGAAAAAGGGGTGATGAAAGCAAGATCCCTCACCTGGTTGGTGCTCCTGCTTTGTTCTATTCACAGCCCAGGTTCAAACCTGAGCCCTACCACACTAGGGGAAGCTTAGGTGCTGTGGTCTTTCCCTCTGCCTATCTCTTTTAATCTGAAAAAAAACCACCCTGAAGTGATGAAACCCTGGTAATGACAAACAAGCAAACAAAACTCTATTAGAAATCTCCCCACCCCCACCCCCACTTTTCATTTTCTATTAGACTTTGAGGAACAAGAGTTTTGGGCCATTTCCTCCAAGTTGCTGGACTCCTCCCAGCCCAGCACAGGGTGGAGGTGGGGGTGGGGAGGCAAGGCTCCAGGGCAGCTTTCTAGTCAGAGGGTAGTTGTCTTCCAGGGCAGGCTAAGGGAATTCCCACCAAAATCACTTCCACACTGGAGAAAATGGCATTCCCTTTTGCCAAAATAATAACAATAACAACAATAATAATAGATATCTGGGACAGACTGAGGCAGGTGGGGTAGAGTTAATTCCTAGTCAAGGTAAAAAAGAAAGTGGAGGCCATTGGGTGGCAGCACACCCACTTGAGTGCATGTGAGCAAGGCCCCTGGTTCAAGCCTCCAGACCTCATCTGCAGAGAAGGAACTTTAGGAGAGGTGAAACAGTGCTGCAGGTGTCTATCTTTCTCTCTCCCTCCTTATCTCTTCCTTCTCTTTCCATTTCACTCTATCTCTATCAAATAAATAAATAAATAACATTTATTTTTTAAAAGGAAGTAAAGAGGGAGTTCTTTCTATAAAAGGGATAGGAATTGGGATACAAGGAATAAACCTTCACACCCTCCCTTCCTGGCTTCCTCTGAGCTCCCCCAATGTTACCAACTAGGAGACCCAGTTTCTCTTATCTCCCCCATTGTCCCAGACCCCTAGAGCCCCTCACTGTGTTGACAGGGGGATGGGGAAGGAAGCTGGCCCCAAATCCTGGCTCTAAGGGTCTATCTCACAGCTGCAGAAATAGCAGCTGGCAATGAAGGTGAGGGTGTGACTGAGTAACTGCAAGTAACTGCAACTGCAGATCTGGGCCAGTGCCTGGTGAAAACTTAAGGGTTTCCTGGAAGACACACACTTTGGGGGTTCCCAGAGGGCAGCATCAAGGCCTGACTTTCCCTCCCTCATCTCAGTGTAGTCAGATCCTTCTTCTAAGGGCTTTCTCCAGTTCTCTGTGTCTTTGAGGGCTCTCACACACATCTTAATAGTGTGTCTCGTGGGCTCAGTAGTACAGATTCTGGAACAAAGTGGCCAGCATTTGGGTTCCATTGCAGAACCTTTATTTAAGGGTTCAAGAAGTTCCTCATCTGTTAGGGCACCTGCCTTGCCACACACCTGGCCTGGGTTTGAGCCCTAATGCCACAATGGAAGAGCTGTGACACTGGAAAAAGCTCTGGCGCCGCCGTGAGTGGTCTCTTGTCGGTTGTGGCCAGGTGCCGGGCTGCACTGCGGAGAAGAGAGAGAGAGAAGGTCCGGAGCAAATGGGGTACACAAATCTTTATTATAGGATGGGGGGGTGGCTCAGGCCACGTGGAGTCAGCCGACAATGGCCGTCCCCGCTACCTCACCACCTGGCAGGAAGGAGAAGGAGAGAGAGAGCCGAGAGCCCAGAGAGAACCAAGGGGGGGGGGAGAGTGAGAGAGCTTTAATTGGGCAACAACCAGGGGTGATGTGTGGGGGCAGGATTGGTTGAAGGGGGGCACTGCTAGGATGTCGTGGGGCGTGGTAAAACCTGGGGGCAGAGACTGCATCAGAATAAGTCCTCAGCATCAGTCTCTTTATCTGAATGAAAAGCAGTCCATAGGGCTGGGTAACACCTGGTTGAATGCACATGTTACCATGCACAAGGACCCAGGTTCCAAACTCTGGTCCCCACCTGCAGGGGGAAAGCTTTGAGAGTGGCGAAGCAATGCTGCAGGTGTCTATCTCCTCCTTCCCTCTCAATTTTTGACCGTCTCTATCCAATAAATAAAGATAATTTTTAAAAAAAATTTTAAAAAGCAGTCCAGGGAGGTGACAGAGAGAAAGAGAGAGACTAAGAATTACAACACATGTTTGTTTGTTTCTCAGAGCATTGCTCATCTCTGGTTTATGGTGGTGCTGGGGATTGAACATGGGACCTTTGATGCCTCAGGCATAGAAGACTTTTTACATAACCATTATGCTGTCTCCCCAGCCATATAACAAATGTTTATTGCCCCCAGCACTGGAGACACAGCAACAGACAAAATAGACACTGATGCTTGACTCTTATAGAGTTTCCAGTCTAGTAGGGGTACAGACAACAAAATACACAGCATATCAAATGTGTTTGTTATGGAAACAAATCTGGAAGAGAGGCAGCAAGAGACAGCGTGGATGGAGGGAACACACCTTTGAACTGCATGATTGGGAAACACTGGAGCAAAGATCTGAAGGAGGCGACAGAGCTACCCATGTGACTTTCTGGAGAAAGAACCTTATAGGTGTCACCAGGGATCTCCCCACTAGATTGGGTGGGTGAGTGGGTGGGGAGGTCCTACTGTTCCAGACACAGAAAAGAATTCCAAGAGGATGAAGTGCCAGTGAGCAGACGTTTATTAAGAAAGCGCAGAAGGCAAGCAAGAAATGGGCAAAAGCTGCTGGCTAAGTCAGGAAGCTTTACATTATATTAAGAAAGAAGTGGGTCTGGGGAGAAAGCACAATGGTTATACAAAAAAAGGTTTTCAAGTGGGGCTGGGTAGTGGCACACCCAGTTAAGCACCGATAGAAGCACAAGGACCCGTGTAAGGATCTGGGTTCCAGCTCCCCCCCCACCTGCAAGGGGTACACTTCATGAACTGTGAAGTCTGTAGGTGTCTTTCAAGTCTGTAGGTGTCTTTCTCTCTTCTTCTCTCTCAATTTCTCTCTGTCCTATCCAATAAAATGGAAAAAATGGCTGCTAGGAGCAGTGGATTCATAGTGCCAGCACCAAGCTCCAGTGATAACCCTAGAAGCAAAAAAAAAAAAAAAAAAGAAAAAAAATTCCATACCATCATATGCTGAAGCTGTGCAATGTTCTAGTAGAAATAACAATAATATAATAAATATCATAATAATAGGGCTGGGGAGACAGCATCATGATTACACAAAGGACTTTCATGCCTAGACTTTAATCCCCAGCACCACTGTAAACCAGAGCTGAGCAGTGCTCTGATCTTTTTTTCTGCTTTTTCTCTGTATCTTTCTCTCATTAAGAAATAAAAAATAGATATATCTAAAATATATTGTCATTTGATAATAATAATTAAAAACTAAAAAGAAAATTGAAAGAGATAAGAAGAGAAGAATAGAAGGAAGAGGAAGGCTGGTTATGCAAAAAGATTTCCATGCCTAAGTTACCAAAGGTCCCAAATTCAATCCCCTGACCACCATAAGCCAAAGCTGAACAGCTTTGAAAGCTGAAAGCTCTGGTATAAAGAAGGAGGAGGAGGAGAAAGAAAAGGAGAAGGAGAAAAATTGGACTTGGGGGTGGCACAGTGGACAGATAAAACATTGAATTTTCAAGTGTGAGTTCCTGAGTTTGATCCCTGACATCACATTTGCCAGAGTGATTCTCTGGTTCTATTTTCTCCCATCTCTTATTAATAAATAAATCTTTAAAACAATAAATAAAAGTAAAGAAAAGTACACTTAAAGTTAACTAAAGAGGGAGTTGGGCGGTAGTGCAGCGGGGTAAGCTAAGCACATGTGGCATGAAGCACAAGGACCGGCGGAAGGATCTCGGTTTGAGCCCCCGGCTCTCCATCTGCAGGGGCATCTCTTCACAGGCAGTGAAGCAGGTCTGCAGCTGTCTTTCTCTCTCCCTCTCTGTCTCCCCCTCCTCTCTCCATTTCTCTCTGTCCTATCCAACAATAACAACTACAACAATAAAACAAGGGCAACAAAAGGGAAAAAAATAAATTTAAAAAAGTTTTTTTAAGAAGGTAACTAAAGAGAGCACATTTGCAGAGTAGGAAGTGGGCAAAAGAGAGCTGTAGCAGCCCCTTTTAGATAGGGTTTCCCTGGGCTTCTCCTTGCAGCTTCAAAAGTCTGATTGGATGGTCCAGCCGAGTTGCTGGATGAGTCTACTCCCTCATCAGGTGCAGTTACAGGGGTCTGCAGGTGTTAACCATGGTTCTTCATGGTCAGTTGTGTTGACAGATTTCATTGTTGTGGTTCAGTGTGGTCATTTCTGGCCAGAGAGGACTCCTGTGGTGTTACCATAGTCAGCAGTAGACAGCTGCTCAGCTACTACTGGGTCAGAATGTCCTCTCTGCTGGTATTGCTGCTGTATTCTTCTAGCGCGAAAGATATTCGTCGGGATGCGGCATCATCTAAGTTCATTTCCCACGTCTACGCTCGACCGGACCTGCCAATATACGTGGATATCTTTGCCCACCCTGTCCAACGCTTGACGTCTCGTCACCCAATCTGGTCCCCTACACCTACACTGAACTTCTCTGCTCCAGACTCTTGGAAACAGAGTTGGCAGTCAGCTGAGGTAAAGAACAAACACCTCATCACAGACCCCTGCAAGCGTCAACCCGGCTTTGACCTAGCACGTTACAATTGGGCCCTCATCAATCGCTATCGAACAGGCCATGGCCGGTGCGCCACTATGTTCCATCGCTGGGGAGCCAGAGACGACCTGAACTGCCCCTGCCCCTGTGGCTACAGACAATGACCCACATAGTCAACGACTGCCACCTCTCCAGATTCAAAGGAGGTCTTGAAACTTTACATCAGGCTCAACCTGACGCTGTTGACTGGCTATGGAAGAAGGGCAAACGCTAGAAGAAGCGCGAAAGAGAGAAAATCTGCTACCACAGACCTAGAGAAACTGCTCTTGAAGTTGTGTGACTCCTGGAACTTTCCCATGCACCTGGGCCTGCTATCTCAGTAATATTCCCGTAGTTTCCTGCCCACCTTTGCAGCTTAGGCCAATATCTGTTTGTTGGGGTTTTGTTTTGTTTTGTTTTGTTTTGCCTCCAGGGTTATCGCTGGGGCTCGGTGCCTGCACTACAAATCCTCTTTTCCTGGAGGTCATTATTCTCATTTTGTTGCCCTTGTTTTGCTTATTGTAGTTGTTATTGTTGTCATAGCTGTTGTTGTTGGATAGGACAGAGAAATGAAGAGAGATGGGGAAGACAGAGAGGAGGAGAGAAAGCTAGACACCTTCAGACCTGCTTCACTGCTTGCGAAGCAATCCCCTGAAGGTGGGGAGCCAGGGGCTCGAACCAGGATCCTTACTCTGGTCCTCGCACTTTGCGCCATGTGCACTTAACCCACTGTGCTACTGCCCAGCTCCCCAATGTCTTTTTTATTTAAACCCTAACACAGGTAGAAGTGAAGTTGAATAAGAGGTTGGCTACCAGGTGCCACAGAAAATCAAAATCTGTCACATCAGCTTTTAAGGAAGGGACATCTGCTTTACTGCACAATCCAAGGCTGGAGATTAAACCTCCCTCCTCCAAGGAGTGTCATTTTCTTCCTTTTCTTCTCTTTCTCCCTCTCTTTCTCGTGTGTGTGTGTGTGTGTGTGTAGAGACAGAGAGAGAAGAGAGAGGAGAGAATCCCAGAGTATCACTTTGGAACATGGAATGCTGGGAATTGAGTTCTGGACCTTTTGCTTGAAAGTCCAACACTGGAGGTAAGGGCTGGGGAAACATAATTATTATGCAAAAAGATTCATACATGAGGCTCTGAGGTCCAAGTTCAATCTCCAGTACTACCATAAGCCAGAGCTGAACAGTGTTTTGGTAAAGAAAAAAGAAAAAAGAAAAGGGGAGGAAAGGAAGGTAGGAAAGCAGACAGACAGAAAGAATGAAAATCACAGTGCCCGCTGTACCATGCCCCAGGAACATCCGTCCTATACAGGTGCGAGTGGGGGAAAGTGAAAAAGCTGGGAGCCGACTCTGAGGACAATCAGGGAGGAGTGAATGCTTCTCAGTCTTCCGGCCCCTCATTACTCTCCCCACTTTCAGGGCCCTGACAACTGTTGGAACAAAGCCTGAAATAGTTCTTAACTACTCTCCACTGCAGCAAGGGGTAAGTAAGGTCATTGGGAAAGTGCTTTGGGTCTGTACAGACTCCTGAGGCTGTCCTTCTGTTTCCAGATTGGTTTTAAATCCTGGAGTTAAGCTAAATCTAATTTATCAATCTCAGGCCATGCCTTGCCTCCCTCCCCTCCCCACCCCCACACAGTCACATTAGACAGTCCAGGCCCAGTGCTTTCTGGGCTCTGTTTCAAGAGCAACAGTAGGTGCAAAGCACTTGAGACAGAAACCTGTCTGGCACAGTTAGGGAACAGCAGGGAGGCCAGTGTGTCTTGAGCTGAGTAAGAGAAACCAAAGCCAGAGGACGAAATCAGGAGGCCTGGGAAGGAGGGAACACTCATGACCTTGTAAGGCACACTGAAAGCCTTTGCCTTTAACTCTAAGTGACAGAACACCATGGGAGAGACTCAGCAGGAAAAGGACAGGATTTATTCATTTAAAAAAAAAAAATTTATTTCCCCTTTTGTTGACCTTGTTGTTTTACTGTTGTAGTTATTACTGTTGTTGTTATTGATGTTGTTGTTGGATAGGACAGAGAGAAATGGAGAGAGGAGGGGAAGACAGAGAGGGGAGAGAAAGAGAGACACCTGCAGACCTGCTTCACCACCTGTGAAGGGACTCCCTTTCAAGTGGGGAGCCGGGGGCTCAAACCGGGATCCTTAACGACGGTCCTTGCGCTTTGCACCACCTGTGCGTAACCCGCTGCACTACCGATGGACTCCCCTCCCTATTTGATTTAATTTTTTTATATTAAGAGTAAGGCACCAGATGGAGCTTTTTGATGTTTAAATTGGTCTGATTTTTGTTTTGTTTAATGAGAGAAAAACCAGAGCATTGGTCTGCCATTTATGATGTGCTATTCTGTTATTCTGTTCTGTTATTCTGTTCTGTTCTTTTTTTTTTTTTCTTGTGTGTGTGCGTGGGTGTTTAGTTTTTTCTGTTTTGTTTTGTTTTATTTGCCTCCAGGGTTACTGCTGGGGCTCTGTGCCTGCACTACAAATCCACTGCTTCTGGAGGCTATTTTTTCCCATTTTGTTGCCCCTGTTGTTGTGCTTGTTGTAGTTGTTATTGTTGTCATAGCTGTTGTTGGATAGGGCAGAGAGAAATTGAGAGAGGAGGGGAAGACAGAGAAGAGGAGAGAAAGACAGACACCCGCAGACCTGCTTCCCCTCTTGTGAAGCAACCTCCTGCAGGTGGGGAGCCAGGCACTCGAACCGGGATCCTTACGCCAGCCCCTGCACTTTGCGCCATGTGTGCTTAACCCGCTGCGCTACTGCCCGACTCCAGTTTTTTGTTGTTTTGTTTTTTGGTCTTTTTGCTTATTTTATTTTGTTTAAACCAGGGCTTCCCATTGATGTGATTCCATTGTTCCTGGCATACTCTCCTTCCCCCTTTAAAATTTTTAAAGACAAAGAGGGGAGAGAGGAGAGAAACTACAAAACTGCTCCACCAATCATGAAGTTTCTTATAGTGCTACGCATAATTCTCTGATTTGTGTAGACTGAGGTTTGGACCTGGGTTCCTCCACCTGGTAAAGCGTGCATTCTACATGTTACCATGCACAAGGACCTGGGTTCAAGTCCCCAGTCCCCAACTTCAAGGTGGGAAACTTCACAAGTGTTGAAGCAGTTGGTGTATTGCACCAAAGTAAAAGACTCTGGGGGGGTGGGGGGGTGGGGACAGTACAGGTCCTGGAAAAGGGTGACAGAGGACCTAGTGGGGGTCGTATTGTTATGTGGAAAAATGAGAAATGTTATGCAGGTACAAACTATTGTATTCACTGTTAAACGTAAAACATTAATCCCCCAGTAAAGGGAGAGAAAAGTGTAAAAGTGTTAAAGCAGTGTTTCAGGTGTCTTTCTTTTTGTAAAAAAAAAAAAATTATTCCCTTTTGTTGATGTCTCATCGTTGTAGTTATTGTTGTTGTTATTGATGTCATCGTTGTTGGATAGGATAGAGAGAAATGGAGAGAGATGGGGAAGACAGAGGGAGAGAGAAAGATAGACACCTGCAGACCTGCTTCACCGCCTGTGAATCGACTCCCCTCAGGTGGAGAGCCGGGCTCAATCCGGGATTCTTATGCCGGTCCTTGCACTTTGTGCCACCTGCACTTAACCCGCTGCGCTACCGCCCGACTCCTGTCTTTCTTCCTTTTTATCTCCCATTCCCCTCTCAACTTTATCTCTGTCCTATCAAATTAAATAACAAATAAATAAATTAAAAGTGTGCACTCTACTGGGCAAACTGTCTCCATGTCCCTGCTTCTTGTTTTTTGTTTGTTTTGCTTTGTTTTCACCAGAGCACACTGCTCAGGTCTGGTTTATGGTGGTGCTGGGGATAGAACCTAGGGTCTCAGAATCCTCAGGCTTGAAAGTCTTATTGCATAGCCATATGCATTCTCTTTTATTTTTTTAATTTTTTATTATCTTTATTTATTGGATAGAAACAGTCAGAAATTGAGAATGAAGGGAATGATAGAGAGGGAGAGAGACAGAGAGACACCTGCAATACTGCTTTACCACTTGCAAAGCTTTCCCCTTGCAGGTGGGAACCAGGGGTTGGAACCTGCAGGGGTCCTTGTGCATGGTAATATGTGCACTCAACTGGGTGTGCCACCACCCAGCCCCCCATTATGGTCTCTGTCCAACAGCATTTCCTATTTTTATGTAGTGTCAGGGATTAGAGGATTCAGTGTCTCATGAAGGCTGAACATGTCCTTTACAGCTGAACCACCTCCCCACCCCCAAGCTTGTTCACGTTTTATAAATAGGAACACTAGTTAGGAAGGAGGTTTCTACAATAATCCAGGAAAAGACTCACATTGCCAGCAATCCCCTCTGGTGACATGGTATTTGTTAGAAATCAGGATCTTACTTCGCTAAATGTCTTGTAGTGGCCTTGACTTTGTCTCTTAACAGGGCTGTTTTTATGTGAGTTTTCTTTGGCATCCCAATGGAAGAGTAACAGATAAAAAATAATAATAATAAATCCAGGAAAGTGATAGCCAGAACTCATATGAGCATAGTCATAGTGACGTTAATAAGGAGGAGTAAGGTTCCGAATACCTGGAAAGGAGAGTCACCTCCCTTTACAAGTGTGGTGGTGTGACAGGAAGAAAGGTCTGCGATTTTGGCTACTAGAAAGATAGTGTTGCAAAAAAATAAAATAGTGGACCGGGAGGTGGTGCAGTGGATAAAGTATCGGACTCTCAAGCGTGAGGTCCTGAGTTCAATCCCCGGCAGCACATGTACCAGAGTGATGTCTGGCTCTTTCTCTCTCCTCCTATGTCTCTCACTAATAAATAAATAAAACACTTTAAAATAAATAAATAAAGTAAAATAAAAATAAAATAAAAAAGAAAGATGGTGTTGCAGCTTATAGAAATGGGAAAGTCTTGGGGTAGGGTCAGGGAAAGTTTGTGGAGAGACCAAACTATTAAACTGCTGTGATTCTGAACAAGTTGTTTAACCAAGCTAGACCTCCGTTTCCTCATCTAGTGACAATAGTAATTGTTCCCTTGAAAAGTGGTGATAAAATTCGAGTGGAGTCAGATGCCAGGAGATAGCTCACCTGGTAGAGCACACATGTTACCATGAGCAAGGGCCTAGGTTCAAACCGCCAGCCATCATATGGGAGGGCATCATGCAGAAGGGAAGCTTCGTGAGTGGCAGGGTGATGCTATGATATCTCTCCTCTTTCTGTATCTCTCTTCCACTAGCTGGGGAAAAAGGGGGGGGGGGGAGTCTGCTTGGAGCTGTGGAATTGTGCCGACAGGAAGCCCCATCAAAGCCCCAGTGTTAGGAAAAAAAAAAATGAGTGAGACCATAAGCTCATAGACGTTGCATTCATATGCATCCTTCCCACAGTTCGGGGATGACACAAGGCTGTCACATCTCCTCAGGAAGCAACTGGAAGACTGGATCTACAAATCACAGTATCAGTTTCTCTTCCCTGCTTCCTTTGAGTACAAATGGAGGAGGACAGGTCTTTTTGACATTTTAATTTTATTTATTTATTATTTTGACTACCTGGACTTTATACATGCACCATTTCACTATTACTAGGTGTGTTTTTCATTCAGAAAAAGAGACAGGAGAGATACTGAAGCACTGCAGTGCTTTGTTTTTAAATGAGATCATACGAAGCACAGCCCCAGAACTTGTGATTTCTTTCTTTGGTTTGGTCTTTCTTGATTTCACATGGTGTTGGGTGGGACCCAGAGCCTCAGGCACGCAAACCATGGGCTCTACCACTGAGTCACTTCCACAAGCCCTCAAATATTCTTCAAAATCCTGGATGATCTGGGAGGTGGTGAAGAATGCTCGTGGAGGTTGGTGGTGAAAGAAGAGCAAATGTTAATCCTCAAGGCTGTGGAGTTTGCAAAAACACTTTCACAGCCATGATTTCATGAGTCCAGCAAGGCAGAAATTATGCCTGCTTCATAAAGTAGAAAAAGAAGAGACCCAGCCTGTCTTTTTTTTTAATCTTTTTTTAAAAAAAATCTTTATTAATTTATTGGAGACAGCCAGAATTGAGAGGGAAGGGGGTGATAGAGAAGGTGAGAGACAGAGACACCTGCAGCCCTGCTTCACCACTCGCAAAGCCTTCCCCAGGCAGGTGGGGACCAGGGGCTCAAACCTCGGTCCTTGCATATTGCAACATGTGTGCTCAACCAGGTGTGCCACCACCCAGCCCCAAGGCTGTCTATATATATACATATATATATATATATAGATATATATATATATATATATACAGATATATATATATATATATTCCCTTTTGTTGCCCTTGTTGTTTTATTGTTGACATCACTGTTGGATAGGACAGAGAGAAATCAAGAGAGGAGGGGAAGACAGAGGGGGGAGAGAATACTACTAAGCTCTGGCTAGTGATGGTGCTGAGGACTGAAGATGTGATTTCTTGCATGCAAGTTCTCTGCACAACTGCTGTGCTATCTCCCTGGCCACTTGACTTTGGATTTTGTTTTTGACTCCAGGGATATTGCTGGGGCTCGGTGCCTGCACCACGAATCCACTGCTCCTGGAGGCCACTTTTTTCCTCTTTTGTTGCCCTCATTGTCATAGCCTTGTTGTGGTTATTAGGGGGAGAGAAAGACAGACACCTGCAAATCTGCTTCACCGCCTGTGAAGCGACTCCCCTGCAGGTAGGGAGCCTGGGGGCTCGAACCCGGATCCTTATTCCTGCCCTTGCGCTTTGCGCCACCTGTGGTTAACCCGATGCGCTACTGCCCAACTCCCTGAGGCTGTCTTTTTATCTTGTTGTCTCCTAGGACTTCATCCAACCTCAGCGAAGAAAGTCAGGCCAAGAACAGGATGCTAAAGGGGGTGGGGGCAGTGCTGTACCTGGTTGAGTGCACTCACTACCATGAATAAAGACTTGGGCTCAAGTCCTGTCTCCATCTGCAGTGAGGATGCTTCATAAGCAGTGGAGCAGTGCTGCAGGTGTCTATCTCTTATCCTCTATGTCTCTCCTTCTCTCTCAATTTCTGCCTCTATCACAAACAGGAGGAAGAGAAGGAAGAAGAAAGAGAGAATATCTCCTCTCCCTAAGTGAGGTTACCTGCTGTCTGGATGGTAACCAACTGTCCCTTCAAGCAGTGGGAGGACTTATAATTGTCTATTGTCTGATTCTAAGCCACCAAAGTAACTGAGGAGAAAAACAGGATCCCAAAGACTTGAGATGTTGAGGGTGACATGATTGGTACAGTCTGGGTTCCATCTCTGAAGGCAGTACCCAGCAAGGAGAATCCCTGCATCTGTTCCTTCTACTTCTTTCAGCCTAGCCAACCCCACCCCTCCACCAGCTGCCAGGACACAGCTGTCTCTTCCCTGTTCCCTGCCCCAAGCTTGGGGCAGGGCTGAAGGGGTGGAGCAGCCCTGTGTAGTATCCACTGAGGCTGTGTGCCTGCAGGCAAATTCAGCCCAGAGACCAGCAGCAGTTCTGACCACCGGTGAGAGTGCCTTCCTGGGCGGTGTGGGGTATGGGGACAGGGGCTGGGGTGCTGGGAATGCCTGGTCAGAGTGCTCAGGGACCCAGAAAATAAAAACGTAGAATTGCCTAGAGGGAGATGTCTTGCTGCCAGGAGGGAGGAAGGTTGGGGAAAGCCAGGAGACTGCAGGTGTTGTGGAGGAAGGGGTGGTAAAAGGAGAAGGGAAGGACCTGAGAGATAGCTCACCAGGTAGGGTGCTTGCCATGCCATGCGAATGACCCAGGCACCACATGGGAGATTTTATGACACCAAAGGAAGTTCTAATGTTCTCTCCCACTGTTTCTCTATCTGAATAAAATAATGGCCCCTAGGGCCAGTGAAATAGCTGACTTGGATAGTGTGCTGCTTTGTCATGTGCACAACCCAGGTTTGAGCCTGGCCTCTATTATACTTCAGGAAGCTTTGGTGCTGTGGTCGGTCTCTCCCTCTCTCTCTGTCTCTCTCTCTGTCTGTCTCTCTCTCTCTCTCTCTCTGCCTCTTCTGTTTCTACAGAAAGAAAGAGAAAGAAAAGAAAGAAGGAAGGAAGGATGGATGGATGCAGGAAGGAAGGAAGGAAAGAAAGGAGGGAAGAAGTTGTAGGGCTGGTAAAATAATTGTTGTGCAAATAATGTTTATGGCACCGGTTCAGTCCCTAGCACCACCATAAACCAGAGCTGAGAATGGCTCTGGTCTCTCTGTATTTTTTCTGTCTCCTCTGTCTCTGTCTCTATATCTATCTCTCTTATTAAAAGAAAGAAAGGTGGTCCAGGAGGTGGTGCAGTGGATAAAAATACTGAACATATAAGCACGAGGTCCTGAGTTCAATCCCCAGCAGCACATGTATAGGACTGGTGTTCTGGTTCTCTCTTTCCTTCCTCCTATCTCTCTAGTAAATTAATAAAATATTCAAGGGCCAGGTGGTGGCACACCTGGATAAGAGCACACATTACAGTGATCAAGGACACAGGTTCAAGCCCCTGGTCCTCACCTGCAAGGGGAAAGCTCCACAGGTGGTGAAGCAGGGCTGCAGGTGTCTCTTTGATCTTTCCTTCTCTATCTCCCCCCTTAGTATAACAAAATATTTGAATAACAAAATATTCAAACAAGAGAAGGGAGGCTGGGGGACAGGAAGCGAGAAAGGATGAGAGGGAGGAATAGCTGGAAAAATAGCTCACTTGGATAGTAGGCTGTTTTGCCATGTATGTAACTCAGGTTCAAGCCCAGTCCTCACCACACAGAAGGAACCTTTGTTGCTGTTTATCTATTTATCTATCTATCTATCTACCTATCTACCTATCTACTTATCTATCTATCTGAAAAGGTCAACGTCAGTCTGGAGCAGTGAATCCCTGGTGAGGAGGGAATGGGAGGAAGAGAGAGAAAGAGGGGTTAGAGAAGGAGGGGAGGGTGCAGGGAACAGCAGGAGCCCCTGCTGTTCAGAAGTGACAAGCCCAGTGATAGGGTCTTGGCCATGGCACTGGGTCCTCACCTGTGACTAGAATCCTCCTGCCCAAATGTGCTGCCGAGAGACAGGGCTCCAGGAGAGCAAAAAGGAGCCCTTGGACCAAGGTCTGGGAAGGGTAGGTAAATAAAAGGGAAGAGTCCTACCTGCAAGAAAGGGAGAGAGAGAGAAGGAAGGAGAGGGAGAGGGAGAGGGAGAGGGAGAGGGAGAGGGAGAGGGAGAGGGAGAGGGAGAGGGAGCGGGAGAGGGAGAGAGAGAGAATGATAAGGCAAAAAGAGTTGACTAACCAAATTCCTGTAGGACGCTCTAACGTATAGAGAAGATAAGCCTAAGACCTGTCTGGCTGGATACACAAGGCCAACACTCATGGGGCTGCCCAACTCCAAGGCAGCCAGTGAATGCTATAGGACCCCAGGCCCCCTTAAAGTGATTTTCCAGTAAATCTGGAGACTAACCTTCCCCAGACACAGCTATGTGGGAAAAGATAACCAGACCCTGAGCGATGGGTTGAAGATCCCCACCCTCTTAACCTTGCTGCATCTGTCTCTGTGATGACCTTTTTTCCTTTCTTTCTTTCTTTCTTTCTTTCTTTCTTTCTTTCTTTCTTTCTTTCTTTCTTTCTTTCTTTCCACCAGAGCACTGTTCAGCTCTTGCTTCTGGTGGTGCAGGGGACTGAACGGGGGACTTTGGAGCCTCAAGCATGCAAGCATGAGGGTCTCTTTGCATAACCATTATGCTATCTACCCCTGCCCTTGATGACACTTTCTGTTCTTAGCCTAAAGCCCCCCATATAAGCTGTACCTTCCCTTTGTTAGGGGCCCAGAATTTTTTTATTTTTGCCTCCAGAGTTATAGCTGGGGCTCAGTGCCTCCCTATGAATCCACTGCTCCTGGAGGCCATTTTTCCATTGTTGTTGTTGTTGCTGCTGCTATTGTTGGATAGGACAGAGAGAAATTGAGAGAGGAGGGGAAGACAGTGAGGGGGAGAGAAAACTAGACACCTGCAGACCTGCTTCACCACTTGCAAAGTGACCCCTGCAGGTGGGGAGCAGGGAGCTGGAATGGAGATCCTTGCACCAGCCCTTGCACTATGTGCCCTTAACCAGGTACACTCCCCCCCCCCCCAGAATTCTGTAAGAGCATCAGCTCTTTCTGTGGCCCATTAATGTTAAATAAACTGTGTTCTCACATTTCTGCAATGGCTCTTGAATCTCTGCTGAGAGTAAATGTTCCTGCCAGAACATTTCTTTGTAACACACCCACCGCATGTCCTCACCAGGTGAAGTGGAGAAGAGGGAAACAACACCAGGGGGAACAAAAAGTCTGTAAGGCTTTGCAGTCTCTGCCCAGGCCATGCCTGCTCCGCTGCTCCCACTGCTGCTACGGATGCTGCTGTCCCGTCTGCTGTTGCCCGCTGCCCGCCTGGCCCGCCAGCACCTGCTGCCCCTGCTGCGCCGTGTGGCCCACCGCCTGGGAGCTCAGGACTTGCGAGAGGCTTTGCTGGGCTGTCTGCTCTTCCTCCTCAGCCAGAGGCAGCAGCCTGACGATGGAGAGGTCTCCAAAGGAGCTCACCTGGAGAGGAGGGAGAGGTTACCCCCCAAAAAATGAAGAGGCGAGTCCTGGCAGTGTCCGTATCCATCAAAAATGCCTTTTTTTCTTTTTTCTTTTTGGAGTAAGACAGTCCTGGCACCAATCACTGACTGCAGCCTGTCCAGTGGGCAGTGGGGAACTGAGCCTGAGGGGGAGCTGATTAGGGCTTTCTTTAGCAGAAAACTCATCCTTAACCCTTCCTCCCCCTGCATTCCTCCCAGGACCTTTGCTCAGTACCACTGGTCTCAGAAGAGAGTCACTTCCTCCCTCACACACACCCAGGTGAATGGGGATGTGAGGGACAATGCTTTTAACCCAAGGACGACTAACAATGCAGCTGAGAGGTGAAAGATGTTAATGTTAACTGTCTTCTAAACTCAGGACTCACCTTGAAGTAATACCTTGGCTTGCTAGTGGGTCAGTGAGTGCCGCAGCCTCAGACCTCCGGTCTGTAGCAACTGCTCAATAAATGTTTCTTGATTTGAATTCTTAGGGTGCTTTTGATAATCTTATCCCCCACACTCTTGTGATGCAAGTCAGTCTACCCTGGCCAAGTAGGGTGTGGGGGTGGGGTGAGCACCTCAAGGTCTGTTGTTGTTGTTGTTGTTGTTGTTGTTGTCTGTCCTATTGTCCTGGGTATTGTCCTCACCCACCAGAATTGATTTGATCTCCTTTAGCTACAGTAAGAATAGCACACTGTGGGGCAGCCCAGCAGTAGCACAGTGGGTTAAGCACAATGGGTTAAGCGCAGGTGGCACAAAGCACAAGGACCAGCGGAAGGATCCTGGTTCGAAGGATCCTGGTTCGAGCCCATGGCTCCCCACCTGCAGGAAGGATCCTGGTTCGAAGGATCCTGGTTCGAGCCCATGGCTCCCCACCTGCAGGGGAGTCGCTTCACAGGCGGTGAAGCAGGTCTGCAGGTGTCTATCTTTCTCTCCTCCTCTCTGTCTTCCCCTCCTTTCTCCATTTCTCTCTGTCCTATCCAACAACATCAGTAATAACAACAATAATAACTACAACAATAAAAAACAACAAAGGCAGCAAAAAGGGAAATAAATAAATAAAGATTAAAAAAGAAGAAGAAGAAGAACAGCACACTGTGACCCAGACAGAAGGGGACTGTCTGAGTTGGAGGGCATTTGGCATGCCAGCTCAGTGAGGTAAGAAGAAAAGCAACTAGGCCCGGTAGAAGGTAGACAGCATAATGGTTATGCAAACAAACTCTCATGCCTCACGCTCCAAAGTCCCAGGTTCAATCCCCCGCACCACCATAAATCTGAGTTGAACAATGCTCTGGTTGAAAAAAAAAGAAAATGAAAGAAAAGAAAAGAAAAGCAACTGGGCTCAAGGCAGTGGTGCATCCAGTTGAGTGCACACATAATAATGTTCGAGGACTGAGGTTTGAGTTCCCATTCCTCTCCTACAGCAAGGGACCTTTCACAAGTGGCGAAACAGGTCTGCAAGTACCTCTCCTCCTCTGTGTCCCCCTCCCCAATTTCTCCCTATCCTATCAAAGGAAAGAAGAGGAAGAGGAGGAAAAGCATCCCCATAGCACTGAAATAAACTTAAGTGCTGTCATCTCTCTCTCCTTGTCCCAAGAGAAACAAAGAAAGAAAGAAAGAAAGAGAGAAAGAAAGAAAGAGAGGGGGGGGTGCAGTAGCACATTGGGTTAAGTGCATATAGTACAAAGGGCAAGGACCCACACAAGGATCCTGGCTTGAGTCCCTGGCTCCCCACTTCCAGGCGGGTTGACACAAGTGGTGAAGCAAGCCTGCAGGTGTCTATCGTTCTCTCTCCCTCTCTATCTTCCCCTCCTCTCTCAATTTCTTTCTGTCCTATCCAATAAAAAAATGGTCAGGAGCAGGGGAGTAGTGCCAGCACCAAGCCCCAGCAATAACCCTGGAGGCAAAAAAAGAAAGAAAGAAAGAAAGGAAGGAAGGAAGGAAGGAAGGAAGAAAGAAAGAAAGAAAGAAAGAAAGAAAGAAAGAAAGAAAGAAAGAAAGAGGAAAGAAACATCCATGGTCCTTGAACTGGTTTGGACCCACTGCAGTCAGTGGGGAGATGTTTTTTGCTAAGGGATCCTTGGGCAGCCACTCTGGGGGACAGTGCAAAAGGGATCTGGCCAGGGGTGGAGATGTTGAAACCTGGGTTTCCAAAGGAAAGGGCAGTTGCTAGGGCCCTGTGGATGGGGATGTCCTGAGACTGATAGACCAGGTAAGACATAACAACCTCTGCCTGCTTTTGGTGTGCTGAAACTAAGTTTGGAAAATAGAAGGGGGCAGGCTGGTGTGCTGCTTTGCCATTTGTGCAATCCAGGTACAAGCCCAGGCCCCACTGCATTGAAAGAAGCTTCAGTGTTGTGGCCCCTTTCCCTCTCTCTCTTTCTCCTTCTCTGTCTTTACCTAAAAAAAACCAAAAACAATACCATTTAGAGACTTACATCCCTACACTTTCCTGCTGGTTTTGCTCCACCCAGCCACCCTTCTTTTTTTTTTTTTTTTTAAGGTTTATTCATTAATTAAAGACAAAGAGGAGACAGAACCTAAGTATCACTCTGGCACATATGATGCAAGGAATCAAACTTTAGAGCTCATGCTCAAAAGTCCACTGCTTTAACCACCTCACTACCTCCCAAGGCAATGGCCTTAAGACTGACTATAGTCTTTATTCTACAAGGAAGTTTAAGGGGTCAGGGTCCTGGAAATGGGAAAGTCTGAAGGTCTTGGATCCCTTCCTATTTCTTCCCAAATCCTGTTCCTGGTTTTCCAGCTTTCTGCTACTTCTAGCTGAATAAATACTGAATTTATTTAGTCACAGCCAAGAGCTCATTGGTCTGGACACACTTTTTCAGAGAGAGAGATAAGAACACTGGTGTGTCCCCATATAGTACAAGGGTTTCAAACCCAGACAGAGCGCATAATATAGCAGGCACCCTCCCAGATGAGCTAGCTGTCTGGCCCCTGAGTTCTTTAGAAGGTGGGGAAATTGAGAGACGGGTGGTATAGCATCGCGGGTTAAGCACAGGTGGCGCAAAGCGCAATGACTGGTGTGAGGATCCGGGTTTGAGCCCCTGGCTCCCCACCGGCAGGGGTTAGAGCCCCTGGCTCCCCACCTGCAGGGGAATCGCTTCACAAGCGGGACAGCGAGAGAATGGTCTCACGTGGCCGGTGGGGCTGGAGTGAGGCAGAGCAAGGTGCCAGTCATAACAGTATTGAGGTATTGAGGGGAGGGAGGAATATTAATGAAGTCAGAAACTACGGTCTTAAATTGGAGGAGCTGCTTTTCTGGGATTTTAAAAACCATGGTTAGATGACCCCTTAGTCTCCCCCCACCCTAACCACATACAAGTGTCCCCCAAGGTCAGAGGCCTGCCCAGAGCAGCAGGTAGAGGGAGAAGTCTGAGGAGTTAGATTAGAAAACCTAGGCTGAGCCTTGGAGGTGACATAGTGGGTTAAGTATTGGACTCTCAAATATGAGGTCCAGAATTATCACATATGCCATGTCCCCCCACTCCATTTTTTTTTCTTGATGATGATGAGCTTTTAATCACTTCTTTTCTGGGTGGGGGTAGATAGCATAAAGGCTATGCAAGCAGACTCTTATGCCTGAAGCTCCAAAGTCCCAAGTTCAACCCCCTATACAACCATAAGCCAGAGATGATCAGTGCTCTCATAAACAACATAAAAAAATAATACTAAAGGGAGTCAGGCTGTAGCGCAGTGGGTTAAGCGCAGGTGGCGCAAAGCACAAGGACCGGCATAAGGATCCCGGTTCGAACCCCGGCTCCCCACCTGCAGGGGAGTCGCTTCACAGGCGGTGAAGCAGGTCTGCAGGTGTCTATCTTTCTCTCCTCTTCTCTGTCTTCCCTTCCTCTCTCCATTTCTCTCTGTCCTATCCAACGACAACAACAACAATAATAACTACAACAATAAAACAACAAGGGCAACAAAAGGGAATAAATAAATAAAATAAATATTAAAATAATAATACTAAAATAATCATGCCTGAGGCTCCGAAGTCCCCCCACACCACCGTAAGCCAAAGCTGAGCAGTGCTCTGGTAAAAAATAAATAAATATTAAAATAAAATAAAAGTTAAAAAATCATGAGGGCCGGGTGGTAGCACAGTAGGTTAAGTACACATGGCACAAAGCGCAAGGACCAGCTCAAGCCCCTGTTCCCTACCTGCAGGAGGTCGCTTCACAAGTGGTGAAGCAGGTCTGCAGGTGTCTATCTTTCTCTCCCACTCTCTGTCTTCCCCCCCCCCATTTCTCTCTGTCCTATCCAACACCAATAAAAATAATAATAATAACCACCATACTGATAAAAAAAACAGCAAGGCAACAAAAGGGGGTAAAATAGCCTCCAGGAGCAGTGGACTCATGCTGCAGGCACTGAACCCCAGCAATAAACCTGGAGGCAAAAAAAAAAGTTGGGGGGGTCAGGTGGTAGCGCAGCAGGTTAAGTGCACATGGCGCAAAGGGCAAGGACCAGCATAAGGATCCCAGTTCAAGCCCCTGTCTCCCTGCCTGCAGGGAGGTCGCTTCACAAATGGTGAAGCAGGTCTGCAGGTGTCTATCTTTCTCTCCCCCTCTCTGTCTTCCCCTCCTCTCTCCATTTCTCTCTGTCCTATCCAACAACAATGACATCAATAACAACAATAATAATAACCATGACAACGATAAAACAGCAAGGGCAACAAAAGGGAATATATAGCCTCCAGGAGCAGTGGATTCGTGGTGCAGGCACTGAACCCCAGCAATAACCCTGGTGGCAAAAAAATAAAAAAGGAAAAAAGTTTAGAAAATCACTCCTTTTCTAGCTAAGATGAGGTATGAAGTCTGGTTCTGCCCTATGTGGGGCTCAGGTCCCCTCCTGAGTCCCCCCTAACAGTCCTGGCTCTGGGCCAATGGCAGGTCTTCCAGGTGTCTCAGCCCATTCCTGTGCCCCTGTAGGGATAGGGCCCAGGTCCCTTCAGTGCAGGCTGTGCCCTCACATGGACATGATGCCGCTTTTCTCACCCTTGACCTTGAAGAACTCAGCCATTTTGGAGAAGTACTTCTGGTTGGCCTCTGCCACCTTCTTCTCCTATTCCTGTGGGTTTGTGTGGAGTGCAGGCCACACTGGAGGCTGTCTCTGAGGATTGATCATGGGTGGTGGATCTGCCGCTGTAAACCACACTCTGCTATCCTCTCCTATATCTCTCATGAGTAAATAAATAAAACAAGGAAGGGAGGAAGGCAAAGCAGTTCACTTGGATAATGTACAGCTTTGTCATGTGCACTACCAGGTTCAAGCCCAGTCCACACTGCATTGAAGGAAGTTTCAGTATTGTGGTGTCTCTCTCTCTCTTTCTCTCTCTGCCTCATTGTTTCTGTCTCTATCTGAAAAAGTCATCCAGGATAGATGAAGTCTCAGTGATGATTGAAAAAATACAGCCAAGTCTTCTTAAGCACTGACACATTCAGGTTAGTCTGAACCTGAAAGAGTGGGCTGAAGTGGCATTTGCTCACCAGTTTTGCAATGTATGTGTGTTTTTAAAAAATATCATTTATATTGATCATTGGGTTTTTTTGGCACCCCCATGAATTTTCCACTTTAGGCAAGTGACTCACTGGTCCCTCCCTAAGGCGAGTCATGTCACAAAGCTATGGGAATAACAGTCACAAACACAGCTAGGAAATTACACAGACATGAACCACGTGCTGGTGACAAGTTGCCAGTACCAAGCCTGGACTCAATGAACATGGACTGAGGAAAGAAAGGAAGGATCGGGTGAGGGGACCAGACAGACTTGTGGCCTGGTAGGGAATCTGGAACTTGTGAGAAGCCTGCCTTAAAATGGGTGGGGTGTGGGTGTGGTGTGGGTGTGGCAGGAACTGTCCCCCTACACACACACACACACACACACAAACACACACACACACACACACTCCATTCATATGCCAGGGGCCAGAGGGAGGGAGAGAGGGAGGGAGGGAGAGAGAGAGAGAAAGAGAGAGAGAGAGAGAGAGAGAGAGGACCAAGCGCATGGAATGGGACAGGGTTTGGGTGGACATTGCTAGAAAAACCCTAGACATGTAGGCTTACCTGAATTAGGATTCAGCGGTTGTGCGTCCACCAGAGGGCCCCCGGACACCTACAACAGCCATCTCTATCCAGGGAGGCAGCTCCACTGGGGTGTGGGTGCTGGCTGGGACCCAGTTGGAGTGAGTGCCAGATGGGCTGCTCTCCAGCAATAACAACCCTGTCTGTTGCCATCCACTGTGGGGACAGGGAGAGGAGCCAGTTCTCCCCAGTCTGGCCAAGGACCCTCACCACTTCCCTCCAGTGGCTCCAGCTCTGCTCTTTCACCAACATAGCCTCAGGCCACTAGCATGGCCACGCCTGACCATAAGGCATGCCACCCCCACATGACCAGACAGGAAATGAAGGTGGAAAGAGAGGCCCAGGGGTCAAGGAAGAGGGGGAGAGGAAGGCAGAGAGACAGGACAAACACAGGATGGGGATGAGGGCAAGTAGACCAGACACCACCATGGCTACTCCCAGCCACAGGCAGAGCCTAGAAAAACACCCCCCACAGCCATCTTCCTGCCCTCTGTTTGGATAAGGCTGGGCGGGGGGGGGGGGGGGGGGGGGGGGGGTGTAAGGATGTGTCACTATCTGTGAGCCATGGAGCCAGGAGGCCAAGAACTCCCCTTTTGAAATAACCTGAAGAGACTAGAGTGGCCTTAAGCAGAAAAGTTCCTTCTCCCTCTCAGGCCCAGTCTGTTCTCTGGGGAGAGGGTGTGATTCTGTCTTATCCTATGATTTAGTATTGCTAATTGTTAATTTGTGCTGTGGTTTCTCTAAGCATATAGGCCTCTGGGAGTAGTTGGGGTGTATGTGTATGGCGATTCTTTCCTTAGCACCTCAAGTTTTTAGATATTCCTCCAGCACTAAGGTTGCTATATGGGGCAATAATCTGCACTCCAACCAACTTACTGTCTCCCCTTCCAAAAAAAAAAAGAGGAATCCCACCCTTTGCAGAGAAAAGGGCAGAATAGCACAGTAATTTATGCACCAGACTTTTATGCCTGAGACTCCAAGATCCCAGGTTCAGTCCCCTCTATATGCCAGAGCTGAGCAGTACTTAACTTAAAAAGTAAATTAAGTGGTTCTAGCCCCAGGCTTCCCCTGCTTCACAGGCGGTGAAGCAGGTCTGCAGGTGTCTGTCTTTCTCTCCCTCCTCTTCCCCTCCTCTCTCCATTTCTCTCTGTCCTATCTAACAACGATGACGTCAATAACAATAATAACTACAACAACAATAAAAAAACAAGGGCAACAAAAGGGAAAATTTTTTTTTAATTAAAAAAATAATTAAGGGGAGTCAGGCGGTAGCACAGTGGGTTAAGCGCACATGGCGCAAAGCACAAGGATGGGCTCTAATCCCCAGCTCCCCACCTACAGGAGATTGCTTCATAAGCGGTGAAGCAGGTCTGCAGATAATAACTACAACAATAAAAAAAAAAAGGGCAACAAAAGGGAAAATAAAAAAATTTTAAGTAAATTAAGGGAGTCGGGCAGTAGTGCAGTGGGTTAAGCGCACATGGTGCAAAGCGCAAGGACGGGCTCTAGCCCCCAGCTCCCCACCTGTAGGAGGTTGCTTCACAAGCAGTGAAGCAGGACTGCAGATGTCTATCTTTCTCTCCCCCTCTGTCTTCCCCCCTCTCCATTTATCTCTGTCCTAACAATGACAACATCAATAACAACAATAATAACTACAACAACAATTAAAAGGGGCTAGGAGGTGGTGCACCTGGTTGAATGCACTTATCACCATGCATAATGATGCCAGTTCAAGCTCCCCACTCCCCAGCTGCAAGGGGGGAAGCTTCACAAGTGGTGAAGCAGGCTACTAGTGTCTCTCCCTCTTTATCTCCTCCCTCCCTCTCAGTTTCTTTGTCTCTATCAAATATTTTTTTATTAAAGAATTCATTTATTTCCTTTTTTGTTTCCCTTGTTTTTATTGTTGTAGTTATTGTTGTTGAGGTCGTTGTTGTTGGATAGGACAGAGAGAAATGGAGAGAGGAGGGGAACACAGAGGGGGGAGAGAAAGATAGACACCTGCAGACCTGCTTCACCACCTGTGAAGGAACTCCCCTGCAGGTGTGGAGCCTGGGACTTGAACAGGGATCCTCACACCGGTCCTTGTGCTTTGCGCCATGTGCGTTTAACCCGCTGTGCTACCGCCTGACTCCCTAGCAAATTTTTTTTTTTTTAAAGATGCACTAAGTAAAAGAGAAAGGACTAAGCTTCCTCCTTGCTCTTCAGCCACTGGAGGACGTGAGGACTCAGCAGGGCTTCCTCTGAGAATCTGGAAAATAGGACTCACGCAGGCTGTTCTGGGCTCTTCTTCCCAGTCCCAAAGAGGGTCTCAGTTTTTCCTAAGGTCTGGATTTATGAGGGTGAGTCATGAGAGGCTTTTGGGCCCGTTCTACAAAACCACATTTTGCCCGCCGAAGCAGAGCGCCAACGGAGTGATGTTTGTGGGCTTGTGGGTGCCTGTGAGCTGGAGTTGGGGAAACCCACCAAATGTCACAGGGACTCCCAGGGCCGTGTGTGAAGAAGCGGAGAGAGGCGCTGTGAGGCAGAAAAAAAGCCTAAAAGGAGGCAGGTGGCATCAGAGGGAGAGGTGAGGAGGGGGTCTGAGAAAGGGGAAATATGTTTGGAGAAGAAAGTGAGACTATAGAGGGAAATGGAGCACCTGGGATATGGGATATGGAGTGTATGGAGTGTGGAGTGTCCCGGCTTGTCCAAGCAAGTATTCCCAACAGCTTATGGCTTTCTGGGTTCCCAGAACCGGGAGTTAAGAGGGGTGCCTAGTGAAGGCTGGGCCCCCACGTGCCCCCAAGGGGTAGCGCTCTCTGTGGCTGCGCGCCACGAGGTCCTACCTAGCAGAGACAGGACGCGAAGTGGGGGTGGCCGGCCCGAGGCGAGGCGGGGCGGGACGAGCGCCGCGGGCGGCCGGGAGGGGGGGGCGGGCCTCGGGGCGGGTTTGAAAAGTGCTCGCGCTGCGCGGGAAGCGGCGGAGAGATCGAGCGGTCGATCCCGCGCGGAAGGACAGTTTCTCTGCAGGTGCCGCCGCGGGCAGGGGTTTGCGGCGGGTGGAGGGGGGCTGGGGCTGGCGGGCGGAAGCGCCGTTCCAGCCGGGGCTGCCGCGAAGCCGGGGGCCGGGCGGGCGGCGGCGCGGCGGGAAGAGGAGCCGCCGGGGGGCGCCCCCTGCGCCCTGCGCGGAGCCTGCGGGCGGCTCAGCACGTGGCGCGCACTAGCTTGGGGGACCTACTGGGACCCGGCCGCAAGCGGGGCGGGGGCGACCCGGCTTTTCTGGCCTGAAACTGGAGGGCGCCGAGCTGACCTCCGTCCGGGGCGGGGGAAGAGGTAGCTGATGGCGATCGGTCTACCTGTCAGTACCCGGCAGGGGCGGCGCGAGCGGGGGTCGGGTGAGGGCGCGCGGAGTTGGGGGTGAAGGCGTTGTCGTTGTAACCCCCGCCTTCCGCCTTCTATTGGCTGAGCGCCTGTCCCTGGCCTCCCTTTCCTGGGAGCGTCCTCATTTTCTCCCTGAGAGGAGACCCTTCCTTCGCTCTCTGAAAGGATTAAGTTATCTTCCTGGGAGCTGAGCGCGGGTGGGCAAAGGTGGGTACCCCGTCTGGAGGGGGGTTGTCCTCACGCCAGGATGAGTTTGCAATGAGGTGAGGGGAGGCTTACGCCAGACATTCATGTCAATAGGTGATCTGTGCACCCCCTACCTGACTCCCCCACCCCTTATTGGAATAGATTGCCCCCACCTTCCAGTGTACAAGGCTAACTGGGGAGCAGCGTTGATGCCTTCCCCTCCACCCTCCCACCCCTCCAGAAGGAACCCAGAATAAGCTGCCCGTTGAGTTTGAATGCTAGCGCCCCCCATTCTCGAGCTCTGTGACCTACGGAGGGGGTGACTCAACCTCTGAACCTCAACTGTACTCCTCTTGTTCCCTGGAGACATATTAGTACCAGCTCGCTGGCGGGAGGCCCTGAGAGCCAGGGGAGGACAGATAGCTACAGACAGGTGGTGGCTGGCCCTACATGGAGCCCGGAGAAGTGGAGAATTTACTGCTACTGCGAGGGTGTGTGGAGAAGCTGAGCTCCTGGACAGGTGTTGGGAGCCCAGAGCTGGGGAGGTGCTCTGTTGTGGGGGTTGGGGGGCTTACGGCTCTTCTCAGAGCCCCATCTCGGGCAGGCCAAGGCATGGCTAGAGGAACAAGTACTCTGAGCCGGTATCAAATCCCCCGTTGCAAAGCCAGATGAGAACAGAACACCTGGGCTGGCAGCGGATGTGAGTAAGAGGAGGGGGCTGCCCCTGGAGTTGAGTAGGAACCAGGACAGGTGGGGGGGCGGAGGGTTTGTGGACTGCTGAGGACAGAAAGTGCTGCTCTGAGCTTAAGGCAGGTTTGAGTAAGAAAGGGGAGATGGTGCTATTCTCTCCCACCCAGTTTCAACTGGATTGAATTTTGCCTCCTCAGTCTGCTGCTAGAGCAACAGATTTGCATGCCTGAGACCCCAGAGGACCTAGTTTCAGTCTCCACCCGGCATCTCCTTGAGTCAGAGCTAAGTAATGTTCTGGTCTTTGCCTCTGTGTTATGTGTCATCTCTCATAAAAGTAAGCAAATTTTTAAAAATAAAATTCAGGGCCAGAAGATAGCTCAACATGTACCTTGCCATGCTGAGGTCCTGGGTTTGAGCCCTTGCACCACATGGGAAGGATAACATGGAGGAGTTCCATGAATGGTGGAGTGGCACTATGGCATCTGTCTCTAAATTAACAATAATTTAGCAACTCAGGAGCTGGTTCCAGAACATCTCTTTTTTAAAAATAATTATTTGTTTATGTATTCCCTTTTGTTGCCCTTGCTCTTATTGTTGTTGTTGTTGTTCTTGATGTCATCTTTGTTGGATAGGACAGAGAAAAATGTAGAGAGGAGGGGAAGACAGAGAGGGGGAGAGAGACGCCTGCAGACCTGCTTTACCGCCTGTGAAGGGACTCCCCTACAGGTGGGGAGCCAGGGCTCCATCGATCAGGGATCCTTACACCGGTCCATTAACACTTTGCTCCACGTGAACTTAACCCGCTGCGCTACCGCCCAACTCCGCAGAACATCTCTTAAGCATAAGGTTTGGAGAACATGGTCCCTGGCATTGCGTGAGCCAGTGTGATGCTCTGTTTCTCAAGCTCCCTCTTGTTATTTATTAATTAATAATTAATAATTTTTTTAGTGCCTTGAAGATAACCTAGCAGTTTATGCGACAGATTTTTATGCCTGAGTTTCTGAGGTCCTAGCTTCAATCCCCAGCACCACCATAAGCGAGAGCTGAGTGGTAGTCTGGTCATTATGTACTATATGTGGTCTCCTCAGAGCAGTGCTCTGGGCAAAATAAAACAAACAAAACCTCCTGTTCCTCGCTTTGGTCCCAGTGTCTAGAAAATATTTGATGAGAAATGAAAGAAGCCTGCCACCTCCATCCAGAGATGGATTAACTGTGTTCCTCCCTCCGTTCCCTGCCACTCAGGTACGTGCAGGGGGCTGAGGGAGGACTTTGCTGTCTAGCGTTTCCCCAGGAAGGGGATGAGAGGAATCACAGGGAAAGGGTAGTACAGCCCACTGAGGGTCCTGAGTGCCACAGTGAAGTCTGTTTATGTCTGTCTGGCCTGGCCAGATACTGTCAGTGCTGAGTATACCTGCGAGTGTCCCACACCCTCGGCCCCCTGCTAAGAAGGCTCAGTCTCTTTATCTCTTCAGATACAGCCCAAGTTTATCTCCCTTGTGTCCAAGTGCACCAGGCTTCACTCAGGGCGGCTCCCTCAGCAAAGCCTCGGGTCTCTTCTGATATGCCCTGTGCCTCTTTCTTTTTTAAAGATATTTTTAAAACTTTTATTTATATATTTTCATAGTGAGATAGGGAGGCAGAGAGGGAGAGACCACATCCTTAAAGTTTCCTACAAGGCAGTGGGGGACGGATTCAAACTCAGGTCATGCACATGACAAAGCAGCATGTGAGCTATTTCGTTGGGCCAAGATTTATTAGAGAGAGAGAACACCAGAGTATCACTTTGGGACATGCAATATGTGGGATCAAATCCAGTGCTTTATCCACTAAGCCACCTCTCAGCTCACCTCTCTCTAAGATTTCTTTCTTTTCTTTTAATTGCCACAAGGATTATCACTGGGGCTCGGTGCCTGCACTGTATAAAATCCACCACTGCTCTGGGGGGAGGGGCATTTTTTCCTTTCAAGAGAATTTGAAAGGGGAGGGGAAGACGGAGAGAGAGAGCTGCAGATGTGCTTCACAACTTGTGAAGCTTATCCCCCTGCAGGTGTGCGTCAAGGGACTCAAACCTGGGTACTTGTGCATGGTAACATGTGTGCTTAGTTGGGTATGCCACTGCCCAGCCCACTTTTTTTTCATTTGTTTCTTTTTTGCAGAGTACTGCAACTCTGGCTCGTGGTGGTGTGGTGGGTTGAACCTAGGACTTCAGAGCCTCAGACATGAAAGCCTTTGCATGACCATTATGCTACCTCCCCAACTCTTAGATTTATTTCCATGAGACAGAGAGAGGGACCAAAGCACTGCTCAGCTTTGGCTTATGATGGTGCCTGAGATTGAATCTGGGCCACCAGAGCCTCAGGCATGAGAGTCCATTGTGCCTGTTGGTGCATCTTCTGTGCTTCTTTCTTCATTCTGCTCCCTTACCCAGGAGCCCATGGCCAAGACCCGCAGCCCAAGCCTAAGCTAGGACCACATCCCGGGGTCAGCCCAGGACACCTGGAACTGACCCACCTGATAACAAGTTTGGGTCTGGTGAGTGCTGGCTGGGAGCCTGGAGGGCAAGGCAGCATCCCAGGTCTGAGCTAGGCTGCACGTGGGGGCATGGGTTAGCACATGCCTGCCTGGCTTTCTGTGCCATTCCAAGGGAGAGCCACTGGTGAGTAAGCCTGTGCCTTCTCCTAACAAACCATCCCTTCTGATTTGTTGTTAGAAAGGGTAAGAGGACAGGTCCTGGGAATGAGTCAGGGAGCAACCCAGAGGGTGACAAGGGGGTGACCCTGCTTGAGAAGGAGCCTGTGTCTCCAAACCCACTGGTAAATATTCTCCTAGAAAACTGGCCTGGAACTGGAAGGAACTAGGAAGCCCTGAGGCAGCGGCTGGAAAGGGAGGTTAAGGTGGCACTCACAGAAAGGCGGGTGTCCAGGCTGGCCACTCTAGGGACAAGATGCTTGGGTGCTTCTGGGAGGGCAGGAGTGGTCAGGGTTGTGGGGAAGGACCTGGGGGAGGTTCTGGCTCGGCCAAAGGCTTTGCTCTCCAGATGTGTTTGTTTTGTGCCCTGCCTCCCCTCCCCCTTCCTCTCTATGCTTGTCTCCTTGCTGTTTCCCTTCTCCTGTCCCTCCTTCCCAGTGTCGTTACTGTCCCTGACCCCACTCATCCCCTTGTCCTGTTCTCTGTTGTGTCCCTCTCCTCTGTCTTTCTGGCACTCCCGAGTGCATCCTCCTCTTCCCCCTGCACGCCAACCCCCTACTTCCAAGCTTACCAGCAGCTTCAGCTGCTAGATAAAAATAGCAGTGGCAGCGGCCTGGCCAGGCCTGGAGCCAGGTAGAGCCTGAGCAGACTGTGGGGACCAGTAGAGCAGTCCTGAGCGGCAGGCCTGGGAGGGGGTCCCTCTAGATACTTCAGTTTGCCAGTGCTTTCTCTTCCCTGCCTCCCCCCACACACATACCCCGTCCCTGTGGGTCTTCAGGGCCCTGTGGCAAGCAGGGCCTGGGGTGGGAGACAGCCTCACCCTCTCTTTGCTCCTGTCCTCAGAAGGACTCAGAGGCCTGCAGCTGCCAATCAGGAGAAACCAAGACCAACGTCACCATGACAACCAGTAATCAACCACAGGACAGGTAGGGGGTGCTGGGCTGGGGATCCAGGGAATGAATCTCTAAGGGCCTGGATGGTTTCTGAGGGCCTGGATGCAGTGTTCTTTTGGAATTTGGGGTAGCTACTGTTGACTGGTATTACCGCCAGGTATCTCTGAGTCAGGTCTGTATCAGGGGTGGGGGTCATGCATGCCTTGGCTGGGTGCTGGCTTAGGTGTCTGGGTGGGAGGCAGCCCCTCCTTAGCCTGTCAGTGTTTCCACTGTGGCTCCCTCGACAGCCAACAGCTCCTGACTCCTCCCGCCACCACTGTGGAGAGACATTTGGCAGCACCCTTCCTTTCAGAGCACATCTGGCAGAACTGCCTTCTTCTGTGGAGCCTCAATGCCTCAGCCTCAGCCTCAGCCTCAGATGACCCTGACCCACCCTGCATTTTAGGCTGGTCTCCTCCCACTTCCCTACCTCAGGAGACAACTCGAGTCAGGCTTATCACCATGCTCCTGTATGCGTGATTGGGGCGGGGGGGGGGGGGGGGCACGCTAGATTCAAATTCTCCACAAAGTCTAAGATTCAAGAGTGTTGAAGTCACGCTTGGCTCCTACACACCTTTAGAACTTATCACCGGGCCGGTTGGTGGTGCACCTGGTTGAGCTCACAGGTTACAGTGCACAAGGGCCCAGGTTCAAGCCCCAGTCCCCACCTGCAGGGGGAAAGCTTCACAAATGGTAAAGTAGTTCTATAGGTGTCTCTCTGTCTATCACGCTCTATATCTCCCCCTCCCCTCTTGATTTCTGCCTGTCTCTAGCCAATAAATAAAGTTTTTTAAAAAAATTTAAAAAAAAAAAAACCTTATCACCTAGCCCCTGGCACGTCCTGACTCCCTTTTGTGCCACAGGTTGTGCTACTTGTGACTCTGTGACCCTAAACACTTAGTTTAAGCTCTTCTGAGATGTTGTTTTATCCGGGCTGGCGTCACGGGCGGGTAACAGAGACGGGGACACACGGCTGGGCTGAGAAGCTGTATATCTTTATTCACGAATGGGCAAATCACCACACCATGTGCTTTTCTCCATCATCCTCTCTCTGCTGCTGCTGCTGGGACTCTCCCAGTCCTTAGCATAGGGGGCGGGGAGAAAGCGGGGCGGGAAACTAGCAAGGGGCAAACCAATTCTCCTGGCAGGGGGAGAGCTAGACCAAACCAATGTAAAGCATACAACACCGAGATCCTTTCCCTCCCACGAAGTGCAGGCGATTTAAAGAGACAGTTCATACAGGACCAGAGTTGGTTCCTGGCCAGACTTCCTGCTCCCTTTCACCACTCCTATCTCCATCCACCTTGGGTTTTTTGTTTTGTTTTTGTTTGTTTTTAGTGTGTGTGTGTTTTCAGATTTTACTTATTAAAGAGAGAGAAAGAGAACCAGAGCATCTCTCTATCACATTGAATGCCAGGGATTGAACTCAGAGCCTCATGCTTGAGAGTTCAAGGCTTTATTTACTGTACCACTTCCCAAAGCCTCTCCATCCACCTTGCTGCTCTGATCCTCTGTCCCGTATGACCTTGGCTGGGCACTTCTTCCCTTCTGGGCCTGTGAATCAAGCCCTTGGCTCTCTCCTTCAAGGTGGAGAGTAGATGAGGGAGTTGGAGCCTGTAGATGTAGTGGCCCCACCTGTGGGCAGCACTCACCCAGGCCCTGTACTCAGCTGGCTTGTCACTTCACTACCACATCTGTGCAGAAAGCAGGACAGAGATAGCTGGAGACACTGGTATGAGGGCAGTGGCTGCCAGGGAGGAGCTGGCTCTTCCCCAGATAGTCCATGAAGGATGGGCTTTGGGCAGAGCTGGGGAGTTATTTATACGCCTGTGCCCAGGTGACCAATGGCCCCAACCCTACAAAGCCTCTTCTGTCTAGGCCAGGAAAAAACTGCTCCCTGGCTTCCCGGCTGTGCTGAGGCTCCCCACCCCCTTGCTCCTACTCAGTCCGGAATGGTCTGGGAGTTTCTCGACCTCACGATCCTCCTTAGGGAACCACACAGTCCCTGCCCAGACATAATCATTTCCAGCCTACCCAGTGGGGGAGGAAGAAGCTTGCTGTTTGCTTTCACTCACCCGCCCACCCCAGCCCAGAGCAGGATTTCCAAAACCATCTCTGGATGTGGGTCTTTCTACTTCCTAAGCCAGTGGGGGGCAGGGGCAAGCCCAGTCTTAGAAGCTAAGAACCAAGATCCTTTCAGCCAGGCCTTCCACTGTGTCCCTGTCCCTTGACTCTGCTGTGCCCTTGTCCCTGCCTCAGCCCACACACACCTCATGCACACAAATAAACATGGTGCCCAGGGACAGCCAGAGGGGCTGAAGGTCAGGGCTCCACCCACCAACTTGTGGTCTGGCACAAGGGACAATGATAGATCAATTGACCCCTCTTCCTCTCCCATCCCCAGGTACAAAGCCGTCTGGCTGATCTTCTTCATGCTGGGACTGGGAACACTGCTCCCCTGGAATTTTTTTATGACAGCCACTATGGTGAGATGGTTGTTGGGCCAGAGGGAGGGGTCATCCTAGGCCTGGGTCTACACTTGCACCAGAGCAGAAGAGGAGGAAGGAGTTCCAACTCTCCTCTCTGCAACTCCTGCAGTATTTCACAAACCGCCTGGACATGTCCCAGAATGTGTCCTCGGTCACTGCTGAAGTGAGCAGGAACACCACCGAGGCCTCCGTCACCCCTGCTGCACCCTCTCCAGGGAGGAACTCTCTCAGCACCATCTTCAACAATGTTATGACCCTGTGCGCCATGCTGCCCTTGCTGCTCTTCACTTGCCTGAACTCCTTCCTACATCAGAGGTGGGTGCCAGGGCCTCCTCCCAGCTTCCTGCACTCCTGAGCTGTGGCCGTGGTTTGACCGTGCCTCTCTGGCAGGATCCCCCAGGTAGTTCGGATCCTGGGCAGCCTCGTGGCCATCTTTCTGGTGTTCCTGGTCACTGCCATCCTGGTGAAAGTGCAGATGGATGCTCTACCCTTCTTCGTCATCACCATGATTAAGATTATGCTCATTAATTGTAAGCTCTTCCCAACACCCCTACCCAAGGCCCCTAGCACTCAAAAGAGTCCAGACACCTGAATGGGGACCAAAAGAAAGTGGCTGCGGAGTAGCTCAACTGGATAGACTTTTTTTCC